>NC_055995.1:93337934-93644602 GCF_018446385.1 Zingiber officinale | reverse complement strand
CAAAATATGATGTTAAATCTAAACCTAGATTTACCGAGATCCGCTAGTCCGGTCGACCGTGCGCGGTCGACCGAAAACCATCCGATCAACCGTGCACGGTCGACCGGAAACCATCCGATCAACCTTGCTTGAGTTCACTCCTCCAAGACTTCTCGTTACCTAAGGTTATCTCCCCCTAGGTTTTTCTCAACCTGGTTTAACTCACCAGGACTCAGTATTCGGCTACCCAGGGATCAAGTCCTCCAGACCTATCCACCTGGCTTCCATGATATACCGAGATTTCCCTTGTCTCAGTATTCGGTTACCCAGGGATTAGGTCCTCCAGACCTATCCTCCTGGCTTCCACGATATATCGAGATTTCTCTTACCTAGCCTACAACTAGGACTTTCTAAGACTAAGCTCCATTAAACATACTTAAACATATTTGTTGGGCATTAAAATCTTGGAAGTCGATTACACCAACACGGTCAACCTTGACCCTCTTGGATCTCCAAGTGCCTGGCTTCACTCACCAGGACTTTCCATCTGCCTAGTTTCACTCACTAGGACTTTTTATCTGCCTGGTTTCACTCACCAGGACTTTCACCTAGCTTCACTCACTAGTGTTTTCACTTGACTTTACTCACCAGGATTTTCTCAGCTATCTAGCTTCACTCACCAAGATTTTCCAACTACCTAGCTTCACCCACTTGGACTTTCATCTAGCTTCACTCACCAGGATTTTCCCTGCCTAACCTCTAGTTAGGACTTTCCCATTCAAGTATTTGGTCAACCTTGATCTACTTGACTCTTCTTCACATCAAACTGGTCATCCTTTGATTAGAGGAGAATCGTATCAACAATCTCCCCAATCAGACGATTACATCTGTAATCTCCATGTATTATCAAACATCGACACCCAAATATCAAGACTCAAGCTTAAGCCAACTCAAGCTTAGTCAACCTAATTAACCTGACCCAGGAGATATTGCACCAACAATCTCCCCCTTTTTGATGTTTGACAATACCTTTAAGTTAGGCTAATCCCATAGCCTCAACTTTTCCTTCTTGCCAATGCTTTAATGTGAGTTTCCTTCATTCTCTCCCTTTCCTAGAGGGTAAACTCCCCCTTTAGATAATGAAGGCCTAACTTAAACCCTACATTTCTTCCCCTATTGGCACACATCAAAAACTCTCCTCCTGAAGAGTTACTCAACGTTGTTCATAACCTCACATGTTTTTCACAACACCACAATGAAGGTCCCATACCGTTTATTACCTTCAATGCTCACCCTTGAGCATTAACTAACAACACACTCTCAATGAATGCCCCATACCCTTCATTATATTCAATGCTAATCCTTGAGCATACTCCTTGTCTACAATAAAGATATCCAATCTTCTATTGTTCCCCAATGCTCAACCTTGAGCATTCTTCAAAACAAAGGATTTACCACCTTCAATGGTTTCAGAAAAATATTTCCATATTTTAAAAGAGCAACTCCCCCTAAAAAATGCTTCAAACTTCTATCATTGCACCAAAAATGATTTGAAATCCCTAAACCTTTAGGAAACCCAAAATTAGAAGTTTTGAGGTTTAAACGATTCAAAAATTGAAACCAACCTCACCCTAAACTTCAATTTAGTATTCCTTAACCAATCCATCCTTGTTTTCATCATGAAAACTACCCTTAAATGTATACAAATGTGTTTCAATGGGTTAGAAATGGTTAAAGGGGCTAAAAGTGGCTTAAAGTGCTGAAATTAGACTTTCCCAGCTAAAATCTGTAACGACCCACCTCCTACTAACTAGGCTGTGAGGTCGATCGTCACATTATGTTGTGCTAACTATTCCAAGACCATTACCAAATCTAGATGCGGAAGCTGTACTAATAGAAATTTCGCTAAACTAATGACATTTCTTGGTTCTATACATATTAAGGGATGTAAACTAACTATTCATAACATGTTTTACTTCCCCCATGGCCAAGGAACTGAACTTAGACATTTTCCCGCTGATATTAGACTTCACAATCGATCCATTGATCGATTGGAACGTCGGATCGATCCAGGGATCGATCCAGCACGCTACTGTGCTCGGGCAATAATTTGGATCGATCGGCTGATCGATCCAGACTGGTCAATCGATCCAGTGATCGATCCCAGAGCTCTCTGTTCGCGACAAAAATTGCTGGATCGATCGGCTGATCGATCCAGAAACCTACTGTTCGGGGAGCAATTTTCCCAATCGATCAGCTGATCGATTGGGACCCCCCAATCGATCCACCGATCGATTGGGGTTTCTGATTTTGCAGTTAAGCTCTGATTTCAGCACTGTTTCGTGCCTCAATCCTATTACAAGTTCTAAAATGACTAGAAATCACTCTACCACTAACAAATAACATTCTAACATCATAAAAGAAGTGTTCTAAGCATAATCAGGTGCATGGTTAACTAATTCATGGCAATTAACATACTGAAGTGCAAAATACTAAATCACTGAAAAGTTCTAATGTTTAAACAACTTGCTAGAGTTTCCTAAGATCTTCTTTCCAAGTTCCTGCCCACACACATCCTCGTAGCATTGCCCTCCAGCCTCCGCTAGTCCATCTTTCCTTTACCATTATCTGCAGTATAAGGTAAAGAAAGTATCTATAAGCTTTCGCTTAGTAAGAAACCATCTACCTCACTAAAACATGTATACGATGAGTTCATGCTTTTGAAAGATGCTGATTGAAAACATAATGGGGAATGCTAAGCATGGCATACTAACATACAGAACATAGAACTAAGAACTAATCATGGCCATAACTGAAGTATCAACAAAAAGTGACTAAACTGAACATAACTAAGTTAAACTGAGCTGAACTAGAGCTGATTTAAAAGTATGATCACATGACTGATTGTGAGTTTGGAAAAAAGTATAATATAATAGATCAAAATATATAGTCATACTGCTAATGGGCCCGACAACTGTACTTGCTACGCGCGCATCCTTAACTAAACCCGGGGTTGCAAGTCCCGAATTTAGTAAGGTTTACTAGGTTACCTAAACCTAGGGACCGACTATGGGAGCCCAGCCCAGTGGATATCTAATCCCGTACAATGCCCCTACTGAAAGTAAAATATACTGGATCATAGCTAATTAATTTATCTTTCTTTTACTAGGTTATCTGAACCTAGAGGCGACTGTGGGTGCCCACCCATTGGACCATAGTCCCATATATGCTGTAGCAAGACTAACTAAGCTATTTTACATGCTTCTATTGCATTACTGAGCTATTAAACATGCCTACTGTAGCATTTTACTGAGCTAAGCATTTTATCGAACACTTAGTGTACCCCAACTCTCCCCTCTATTAGGGAGACCACCTCTAGGCACCCGACAACATCTAGAATCTCCAACTGGAAGGAGGAAACGTGTCTGGCCCATCTAGAAGTGCTCAACTAAGTCCCTAAACCTGCGAGGAGGGTTAAATACACCCTATGTGTCGAAAAGTCTGCATATAACCAATTTAAAAGCATGGAATCGTACGAAAAGCTACTTATACTGCAGGTGAGGGATTTCTTACCTCCTGTTCGTAATTTCTTACAATTCTAATCGCTAGGTTTCACGGAGGAGGGATCTCTTCGACGATCTTCTCGCGTCTATGCGTTCTTCTCGCGGAGAGGAACGTCCTCGTGTCGGAGATGTCGCCGGAAGGTGTCCTTGAAGCCCTAGGAAAGGAACCCTAGGCTTCTTCTTGTGGTTGGCGCCGAGAGAAGGAGAAGAGAAAGGGGAGTCGGCGGTGAGGGTTGGAGGAGAGAAAAGCTACAATCCAAAATAACTCTTCACTTAATTCCTCCCTATTTATATTAAAGGATTAATTCGCCCAACTCTAATATAAATTTAATTTCCTCCCTTTTCTTTCAGCACGGCCTTGCTGGGTTCAACTGGTTACTAAAATTTTTCGTAAACCATAGGTCTCGGGTTCAATTCCCGCTTAGGCCGTTTTCGTTTTCTATTTGTTTTTGCTACCTCCACTACTCTAAAAATTCTGTAAAAATATCCTAAAATTCTAGAAAAAACATAGAATATTTATAAAATAGTTTTGAGAATTTTCGGGCGTTACAATCCCCCATACCTTATAAAAAGTTCGTCCTCAAACTTAGAATAACTCAGGTATTTTTATATCCTTGTACACATAGTTGCCTCTTCCTTGTGTTGTGCCAATAACTTTACTAATTGTACTTAACTGCTCGGTCTATTATCTGAATAGGCCGACTGTCATAGCTGAGGTCTTCGCGGATCTGTACCGACTGGGGCTCAATCACCTGGGTGGCATCTGGGGTATGCTTCTTCAGCATAGAGACATGAAATACGTTGTGGACAGCTGACATTTCCTGGGGTAGTTCTAACTCATATGCTACCTTGCCCACTCTTTTGCTGATAAGGTATGGTCCCACATATCTGGGACTTAGCTTGTCCTTCTTCCCAAAACGCATTACTCCCTTCATAGGAGCTACTCTGAGGAACACTAAATCCCCAACTGAGAACTCTAAAGGTCTGCGCGGTGTATCAGCATAGCTTTTCTGGCGGCTCTGAGCTGTCTCTATCCTCTGGCGGATCTGCTGTATGGCTGCTGTGGTATCTGCCACTAGATCTGTCTGAAGTTCTAGTTCTTTCTGCTCACCACTCTCATACCAGCAGACTGGAGATCTACACCTCTGCCCATAGAGAGCCTCGTAAGGTGCCATGCCGATAGTGGCCTGATAGCTATTGTTGTATGCAAATTCTGCTAGGCTCAGATATTTGCACCAACTTCCCTTGAAATCTAGGGCACATGCTCGGAGCATATCTTCGAGTACCTGATTTACCCGCTCCGTCTGTCCATCTGTCTGAGGATGGAAAGTTGTGCTAAACTTTAACTTCGTGCCCAAAGCTGACTGTACACACTCCCAGAAGTGTGATGTGAATCTGCTATCTCTGTCTGAAATAATGGTTCGTGGGACTCCATGTAGTCTAACGATCTCCTTGAGATACAACTGAGCTAGCTGTTCCATGGAGTAGGATATTCTGATAGCTAAGAAGTGGGCTGATTTAGTTAACCTGTCAACTACTACCCAGATGTTATCAAAACCGTTCGTAGTCCGGGGTAGTCCCACTATGAAATCCATAGAAATGTCTTCCCACTTCCATTCTGGGATCTGAATGGGCTGCAAAACTCCCCCTGGTCTCTGATGTTCTGCCTTGACCCTCTGACAGGTGAGGCAGGTGCTGACATATCGAGCGACGTCTCTCTTCATTCCGGGCCACCAAAAATGCTTCTTCAAGTCCTGGTACATTTTAGTGGAGCCTGGATGCATCGCATAGGGAGTCTTGTGAGCCTCATCTGAAATCTTCCTTCTGAGTTCCTCCTGATCTGGAACACATAATCTGTCGCCAAAATACAGCACCCCGCTAGCTGACACTCTGAACTCTCCACTTTCTATTCCTGCTAATCCTTGCTTGATTTTCTGAATTTCAGGATCCTGTTCCTGAGCTGTCTGGATGTCACCAAGCAAGGTCGACTCTAAGGTCATAGTAGAGAGCTGTCCAACTATGAGTTCGAGACCGAAATCTGTGATCTCTTTCTGTAGGGGCGGTGACATGGCTGCTAGAGATAATAAGGTAGCACTGGACTTCCTGCTAAGTGCATCTGCTACCCTATTGGCTTTTCTTGGGTGGTAGAGGATGTCTATATCGTAGTCCTTGACCAGCTCTAGCCATCTGCGCTGTCGCATATTCAGATCCTTCTGAGTGAAGAAGTACTTCAGACTCTGATGATCTGTATACACTCTGCACTGAGCTCCATACAAGTAATGTCTCCAAATTTTGAGAGCGAACACCACTGCTGCAAGCTCAAGGTCATGAGTAGGGTAATTCTTCTCATATTCCTTGAGTTGTCTGGAGGCATAGGCGATTACCTTGCCATTTTACATCAGCACTGCTCCTAGTCCCAACTTAGAGGCATCACTATATATATCAAAGCTGTCTGTATTTTCTGGTAGAGTCAGAATAGGTGCACTGGTCAATCTCCTCTTCAACTCGCTGAAACTGTTCTCACAGTCCTCTGTCCAATGAAATTTTCTATTTTTTCTGGTAAGAGCTGTCAGTGGGGAGGCTATCTTGGAGAAGTCCTCTACGAATTTTCTGTAATAGCCTGCTAATCCCAGAAAGCTTCTGATCTCACTGGCGTTCTTGGGTCTTTTCCAGTTACTCACAGTTTCTATTTTACTGGGGTCTACCATGATACCATCCTTTGAGATGATGTGACCTAGGAAGGACACCTGATCTAACCAAAATTCACATTTTGTGAACTTGGCGTACAACTGGTTCTGCTGAAGGGTCCGCAGTACTATTCTCAGGTGCTCTGCGTGTTCTTCCTGAGTTCCTGAATAGATAAGAATGTCATCGATGAACACGATAACGAACTTATCTAAGTATTCTGTGAATACCCTGTTCATGAGGTCCATGAAAGTAGCTGGAGCATTTGTCACGCCAAAGGGCATGACTACGAACTCGTAATGTCCGTATCTGGTTCTGAATGCTGTCTTGGGTATATCCCCTTCTTTGACTTTCACTTGATGATAACCTGATCTGAGGTCTATCTTAGAGAACACTGCTGCTCCCTTTAGCTGATCAAATAGGTCATCGATTCTGGGAAGAGGATACCTGTTCTTGATCGTGACTTGATTCAGTGCCCGGTAATCTATACACAGGCGCATGCTCCCGTCCTTCTTCTTCACAAACAATACAGGGGCTCCCCATGGTGAGTGACTAGGGCGAATGAAGCCTTTGTCAAGCAGCTCCTGTAGTTGCTCATGAAGTTCCTTTAGTTCTGCTGGAGCCATGCGGTAAGGCACTTTGGAGATAGGATTTGTACCGGGAATGAGCTCTATCTCAAATTCGATCTCCCTGTCTGGTGCTAAGCCTGGTAACTCTTCAGGGAAAACGGCTGGGTAGTCACATACGACTCGGACCTCTGCAAGCGGTTGGTCCTTGTCCTGACTGGTATTGACTACATGTGCTAAAAATCCCGTACATCCTGAATCCATTAACCTCTGTGCCTTCATAGCTGAGAGAAACTTCTTGGCCTTTCTCTTGGGTTCTCCGATGAACTCGAACTATGCTTCTGCTTTAGGTTGGAATACGACCTTCCGTTTACAGCATTCTATGGAGGCACCGTATCTGATCAAGAAGTCCATTCCAAATATGACATCGTAGTCAGTCATATTTAGCACTATCAGATCACAAAAGAGCTCTCTGTCTGCTATAACGACTGGCACTGCTCTGAGCTAGTGCGTGGATGCCATAATTTCTCCTAAAGGTAGCGTCGTCAGAAACTGACTGCTGAGTACCTCTGGAGGTACTGCTAACTTCTCGGCAAATGCCCTGGATATATATGAATGGGTTGCCCCAGTATCGAATAAGACAGTTGTATTTTGCTGTAAAATACGAATCTAACCTGTAACAACTGTCGAGGCATTTGCTACGTCCTCTCTGGTGAGTGAGTAGATCCTCGCATTTTTTGTAGCTGGAGGGGCTTCTAATCTGCCCTGGCTGATGTGTGGACCATCTAAATCGGCCTACATCTGATGTAACTGAGCTGGCTGGCCTCCGTACTGAATCGGCTGTGGCTGAGGAAGACTGGTCTTGTTTGGGCACTGCTTAGCCATATGCCCTTCTTGTCCACATTCAAAGCATCCTCGTGTGCCCTTGCGACAAACCCCAAGATGGAATTTCCCACAAGTAGCACACTTTGGATAACTGGGCTGCTTGCTGGCTGGTCCTCCTTTTGGGTAACTCCCTGGTTTGCGCTTGTTGCTGGAGTTCCCTTTCCAGTTAGAGCCGTGGGAGCTGTGACCCTGCTGCTTCTGAGTACCTGAGCCTCCTTGACCTTTGGATTATGAGAAAACTTGCTTCTGCTGCTTGATACTGTTCTGGTAGTGCTCAGTGGTCAGGGTGCTACTGACTAGTTCTTCGGTGGTTTGCGACCTGTGAACGCCGCCAGCCACGTTCATTGCTATTTCCGGCCTCAGCATCTTGAGCATCAACCGGACTCTTTCTTTCTCGGTACTGACTAGTTCAGGGCATAAACGAGCCAACCTGTTGAATTTCTTCACGGCTTCCTCAACTGATAGGTTGCCCTGACGAAACTCAGTGAACTCGTCGTAGTGGCGGTTTGTGACCCGCATGTGAAAGAATTCTTCAAAGAACTCCTTCTCGAAGCCTGCCCATGTCATCTGGTTTACTGGGCGCTTCGCTCTGATTCTCTCCCACCACATGCGTGCATCTCCTGTCAAGCAGAAGGAGGCGCACTTCACCTTCTCATGCTCTGGCCAGTCCAGAAGCTCCATCGTGCTCTCCAGTGTTTTGAACCAGGCCTGAGCATCCCATGGTTCACTGGTGCCTGAGAAACTCTCTGGCTTAACTCTTTGCCACTGGATCAGATAGACTTCTCTTTTTGCCTCTGCTGCTGGGGCTACTGGTGTTGTAGGCTAGACTGGTGGAACCTCTAAGACTACTGGCGTTGCTAAGTTTGGTTCTGGGGTGACTGTGGGAGTATTCTGCTGATTAGCATTTAAGGTGGCTATCTCCTGTTGCTGTTCAGCTAACTGCTGCTGTAACTGAGCCACTAATGCTGTAAGGTCTGGGGGAGGCACTGAACTGCCTGCCTCATGCTGGGGCTCAGTAGCTGGTGCCCTTCTAGCTGGGCGTCCTCGTGCCATTTCTAAAGACATAGAGGGCATACATGACTAACACAACCATAAGGGAGTAACTATTGTTATCATGTTAACTACTATCATAAACAAGCATGCTTTAGTTATCTACAAACATGAAAGCAATAAACATAACAAAGTGAGAGGTATTCTTACTTGGAAGCTGCAGGTTCAATGCTGATGTGTGTGTAGGAAGTATGGAACTTGCTCTGATACCACTCTGTAACGACCCACCTCCTACTAACTAGGCTGTGAGGCCGATCGTCACATTATGTTGTGCTAACTATTCCAAGACCATTACCAAATCTAGATGCGGAAGCTGTACTAAATGAAATTTCGCTAAACTAATGATATTTCTTGGTTCTATACATACTAAGGGATGTAAACTAACTATTCATAACATGTTTTACTTCCCCCATGGCCAAGGAACTGAACTTAGACATTTTCCCGCTGATATTAGACTTCCCAATCGATCCATTGATCGATTGGAACGTCGGATCGATTCAGGGATCGATCCAGCACGCTACTGTGCTCGGGCAATAATTTGGATCGATCGGCTGATCGATCCAGACTGGTCAATCGATCCAGTGATCGATCCCAAACCTCTCTGTTCGCGACAGAAATTGCTGGATCGATCGGCTGATCGATCCAGAAACCTACTGTTCGCGGAGCAATTTGCCCAATCGATCAGTTGATCGATTGGGACCCCCCAATCGATCCACCGATCGATTGAGGTTTCTGATTTTGCAATTAAGCTCTGATTTCAGCACTGTTTCGTGCCTCAATCCTATTACAAGTTCTAAATGACTAGAAATCACTCTACCACTAACAAATAACATTCTAACATCATAAAAGAAGTGTTCTAAGCATAATCAGGTGTATGGTTAACTAATTCATGGCAATTAACATACTGAAGTGCAAAATACTAAATCACTGAAAAGTTCTAATGTTTAAACAACTTGCTAGAGTTTCCTAAGATCTTCTTTCCAAGTTCCTGCCCACACACATCCTCGTAGCATTGCCCTCCAGCCTCCGCTAGTCCATCTTTCCTTTACCATTATCTGCAGTATAAGGAAAAGAAAGTATCTATAAGCTTTCGCTTAGTAAGAAACTGTAAGGCCCGAAAATTCTTAAAACTATTTTAGAAATATTCTATGAATTTCTGGAATTTTAGAATATTTTTATGGAATTTTTAGAGTAGCGGAAGTAGCAAAAATAATTAGAAAAGCAAAACGTCCTAAGAGGGAATTGAACCCGAGACCTATGGTTTACGGATAATTCTAGTAACCAAGTGAACCCAGCAGGGCCGTGCTGAAAGAAAGAGGAATGAATTATATTTATATTAGAGTTGGGTTCAATTATCCACTTAATATAAATAGAAGAGTTAGGTTGGGTTTGGTTTATTTTAGAATTTGGTTCGGCAAACTCCTCCCCTCCAAACCCTCACGCCGAACACCCCTCTTCTCCTTCCTTCTCTCGGCGCCAACACCCAAGCAAGCCTAGGGTTTCACCCCTAGGGCCATAGGAGTGCCTTCCGGTGACATCTCGGAAACGAGGACGCTCCCCTCCGCGAGAGGAACACGTGGACGCAAGAAGATCGACGAAGGGACCTTCTCCACCGGAAAACTAGCGCTTAGATTTGTAAGAATTCTAGCACACGAGGTAAGAAACCCCTCACCTGCAGTATAAGTAGCTTCCGTGTGAATTTCATGTGTTATTTTAATAGTATGTCAATTTCCGACACAAAGGATGCAAATTAGCGCATGCCAAGTGTTCGGTAAAATTGTGTAGTTCCGAAAAATGCAATTTAGGCATTTCAGTGGCTTAGATAAATGCAATAGAAGCATTTTTACAGATTATTTAGTTTTGCTCCAGCTTTTACAGGACTAGATGTCCAATGGGTGGGCTCCCATAGTCGCCTCTAGGTTCAGATAACCTACCTCTAGGTTCAGATAACCTAGAAAGAGCAAGACAAGAAGTAATTAGTTATATTCAGTATTTTACTTTTCAGTGGCACTGTACAGGATTAGATATCCACTGGACTGGGCTCCCATAGTCGGTCCCTAGGTTTAGACAACCTAGTAAACCCTACTAAATTCGGGACTTGCAAACACGGGTTTAGTTAGGGACGCGCGCATAGCACCTACAGTTGTCGGGCCCAAACAGCAGCATGTTTATGTATTTTCACCTATTATGTATGTAGTTTTATACTCTCACAAAATAGTTAGGTGAAATCAGTGTAGCTTCAGCATTAGCTAGAATTAGCTCAGTTTATGCTTCAGTTCAGGCATTTTTATGGTTATGTATGATAACACTATGCTCAGCTTTTGGTTACACAAGCTTTAGATGATAGTATGCCATGTTTAGCTTTTGATTTCTATATATTGGTTGATAGCATGCCATGTTTTAGTTTAATCAGCACATATTTCAAATAGCATATTTTAAAAGCATAAATGCATCGTATGCATATTTTTTTTTTGTGAGGTAGATGGTTTCTTACTAAGCTTTAAGCTTACAGATTCTACTTTCCTTATACTGCAGATAAAGGTAAAGTGAAAATGGACTAGCAGAGGAAGCTGGAGTTCAATGCAAAGATGGTGTGTGTGGCAGGAACTGGAATAAAAGATCCTCAGGGGTTTTAGCAAGCTTAAATAGTTGAATTCTTAGTAGTTCTTCTTTCATGCATTTTTAGACCTTAGAATGTTTAAACCATGGGAGATTTATTTAGTTTGTTAGTAATTATGTTAGAATGCTGGTTAATAGTTGCTAGTATATATACCAATTGATTTTAGAATTGTTGTGTGAGGTTTTGGCACGCCAGAGTGCTGAAATCAGAGTTTCAGGGTGAAATCAGGGGCTCTGATTCGAAATCAGAGACCCAGATCGGTCTACAGACCGATCAGGGTCGAGTTTTGCCATTGGATCGGTCAGCTGACCGATCCATGCGCGAACAGAGAGTTGGCGGCTGTTATTGATCGGTCAGCCGACCGATCCACGTGCGAACAGAGAGCACAGACGCTCACTGATCGGTCAGCCGACAGATCAGTGAGCCACTGGATCGGTTTACCGACCGATCAGTGTGCTCCTGGATTGGTCGGTAGACCGATCCAGAGCGTGCAGAAGCCATATAGCTCCTGGATCGGTCAGCCGACCGATCTAGAGCCTTCTTCCGTGCCAGTATCAAGCTGGATCGATCACTAGATCGATCCGACAGCCCAATCGACCCATGGATCGATTGAAATGCCTGATTACAGCTAGCAGGACATCCGAGAGGCATAGAATATCTCCCCTAGCATGTGTACGACTCCTAGGTACACCTAGAATATTAAGTTTAGTTTACAGTAATCAGTTTAGTAAATTTTAATAAATCCAGATTTTCCGCAATAGTAATTTAGCACAGCATTACGTAATGATCGGCCTCGTAGCCTAGTCAGTAGGAGGTGGGTCGTTACAGAGTGGTATCAGAGCAGTGTTCCATACTTCCTACACACACATCAGCATTGAACCTGTAGCTTCCAAGTAAGAATACCTCTACTTTATTTATGTTTCTTGCTTTCTTGTTATAGTTCATGTTTATAGATAACTGATGCATGTTAGTATGTGATAGTAGATAACATGATAACAATAGTTATACAATTATAATTGTATTAGTTAGGCATATCCTGTCCTCTATGTCTTTAGAAATGCCACGAGGACGCCCAGCTAGACGGACACCAGCTACTGAGCCCCAGCATGAGGCAGGCAGTTCAGTGCCTCCCCCAGACCTTACAGCATTGGTGGATCAGTTACAACAGTAGTTAGCTGAACAGCAACAAGAGATAGCCACCCTCAGGGCTAATCAGCAGAATACCCCCACAGTCACCCCGGAACCAAATCTGACGACTCCAGTGGTCTTAGAGGTTCCACCAGTCCAGCCTACAGCACCAGTAGCCCCAGGAACAGAGGCCAGGAGAGAAGCCTATCTGATCCAGTGGCAGAGGGTTAAGCCAGAGAACTTCTCAGGTACTAGTGAACCATGGGATGCACAAGCCTGGTTCAAAACACTGGAGAGTACGATGGAGCTTCTGGACTGGCCAGAACACGAGAAGGTGAAATGTGCCTCCTTCTGCCTGACAGGGGATGCACGCATGTGGTGGGAGAGAATCAGAGCGAACCGCCCAGTGAAACAGATGTTGTGGGATGACTTCGAGAAGGAGTTCTTTGAGGAATTCTTTCATATGCGGGACACGAACCGCCACTACGACGAGTTCATAGAGTTTCGTCAGGGCAACCTTTCAGTGGAGGAAGCCGTGAAGAAATTCAACAGGTTGGCTCGTCTATGCCCAGAACTAGTCAGCACAGAAAAAGAACGAGTCTGGTAGATGCTCAAGATGCTGAGGCCGGAAATAGCAATGAACGTGGCTGGCGGCATCCACAGGCCGCAAACCACCGAAAAACTAGTCAGCAGCGCCTTGACCACTGAACACTACCAGAATAGTATCAAGCAGCAGAAGCAAATCCTCTCAGAACCTAAGGGTCAAGGTGGCTCAGGTACCCAGAAGCAGCAGGGCCATAGCTCTCATGGCTCTAACTGGAAAGGGAACTCCAGTAATAAGCGCAAACCAGGGAGTTACCCAAAAGGAGGACCAGCTAGCAAGCAACCCAGTTATCCAAAGTGTGCTACTTGTGGAAAATTCCATACTGGAGTTTGTCGTAAGGGCACACGAGGATGCTTTGAATGTGGACAAGAAGGGCACATGGCTAAGCAGTGCCCAAACAAGACCAGTCTTCCTCAGCCACAGCCGATTCAGTACGGAGGCCAGCCAGCTCAGTTACATCAGATGTAGGCCGCTTTAGATGGTCCACACATCAGCCAGGGCAGATTAGAAGCCCCTCCAGCTATGACCAATGCGAGGATCTACTCACTCACCAGAGAGGACGTAGCAAATGCCTCGACAGTTGTTACAGGTCAGATTAGTATTTTACAGCAAAGTACAACTGTCTTATTCGATACTGGGGCAACCCATTCATATGTATCCAGGGCATTTGCCGAGAAGTTAACAATACCTCCAGAGGTACTCAGTAGTCAGTTTCTGACGACACTGTCTTCAGGAGAAATTATGGCATCCACGCACTGGCTCAGAGCAGTGTCAGTCATTATAGCAGATAGAGAACTCTTCTGTGATCTGATCGTGCTAAATATGACTGACTACGATGTCATTTTTGGAATGGACTTATTGATCAGATACGGTGCTTCCATTGAGTGCCGTAAGCAGAAAGTCATATTCCAACCTGAAGCAGAAGCACAGTTCGAGTTCGTCAGAGAACCCAAAAGAAAGGCCAAGAAGTTTCTCTCAGCCATGAAGGCACAGAGGTTGATGGATTCAGGATGTACGGGGTTCTTAGCACACGTAGTCAGTACCAGTCAGGACAAGGACCAACAGCTAGCGGAGGTCCGAGTCGTATGTGACTACTCAGCAGTCTTCCCTGAAGAGTTACCAGGCCTAGCACCAGACAGGGAGATTGAATTTGAGATAGAGCTCATTCCCGGTACCAATCCTATCTCCAAAGCACCGTACCGCATGGCTCCAGCTGAACTGAAGGAACTTCATGAGAAACTACAGGAGCTGCTTGACAAAGGCTTCATACGCCCTAGTCACTCACCATGGGGAGCGCCTGTATTGTTCGTGAAGAAGAAGGACGGGAGCATGTGCCTGTATATAGATTACCGGGAACTGAACCAAGTCACGATCAAGAACAGGTATCCTCTTCCCAGAATTGACGACCTGTTCGATTAGCTAAAGGGAGCAGCAGTGTTCTCTAAGATAGATCTCAGATCAGGTTATCATCAGGTGAAAGTCAAAGAAGGGGACATACCCAAGACAACATTCAGGACTAGATACGGACATTACGAGTTCGTAGTCATGCCCTTTGGCGTGACAAATGCTCCAGCTACTTTCATGGACCTCATGAACAGGGTATTCAGAGAATACTTAGATAAGTTCATTATCGTGTTCATCGATGACATTCTTATCTATTCAGGAACTCAGGAAGAACACGTAGAGCATCTGAGAATAGTACTGCAGACCCTCCAGCAGAACCAGTTGTACGCCAAGTTCACAAAATGTGAATTTTGGTTAGATCAGGTGTCCTTCCTGGGTCACATCATCTCAAAGGATGGTATCATGGTAGACCCCAGTAAGATAGAAGCTGTGAGCAATTGGAAAAGACCCAAGAACGCCAGTGAGATCAGAAGCTTTCTGGGGTTAGCAGGTTACTACAGGAAATTCGTAGAGGACTTCTCCAGGATAGCCTCCCCACTGACAGCTCTTACCAGAAAAAACAGGAAGTTTCAGTGGACAGAGGACTGTGAGAACAGCTTCAGCGAGCTCAAAAGGAGATTAACCAGTGCTCCTATTCTAGCTTTACCAGAAAATACAGATAGCTTTGACATATATAGTGATGCCTCGAAGTTGGGACTAGGAGCAGTGCTGATGCAAGATGGCAAGGTGATCGCCTATGCCTCCAAACAACTTAAGGATTATGAGAACAATTACCCTACTCATGACCTTGAGCTTGCAGTAGTAGTATTCGCTCTCAAAATTTGGAGACATTACTTGTATGGAGCTCAGTGCAGAGTGTATACAGATCATCAGAGTCTGAAGTACTTCTTCACTCAGAAGGATCTGAATATGCGACAGCGTAGATGGTTAGAGCTGGTCAAGGACTACGATATAGACATCCTCTACCACCCAGGGAAAGCAAATAGGGTAGCAGATGCACTTAGCAGAAAGTCCAGTACTACCTTATTATCTCTAGCGACCATGTCACCACCCCTACGAAAGAGATCAGAATTTGGTCTCGAACTCATAGTTGGACAGCTCTACTATGACCTTAGAGTCAACCTTGCTTGGTGACATCCAGACAGCACAGGATCACGAAATTCAGAAAATCAAGCAAGGATTAGCGGAAAGAAGTGGAGAGTTTAGAGTGTCAAATAGGGGGTGTTGTATTTTGGCGGCAGATTATGTGTTCCAGATCAGGAACTACGAAGGCGATTCTAGATGAGGCTCACGGGACTCCTTATGCGATGCATCTGGTTCCACCAAAATGTACCAAGACTTGAAGAAGCGATTTTGGTGGCACAGGATGAAGAGGACATCGCTCGATATGTCACCACCTACCTCACCTGTCGAGGGTTAAGGAAGAACATCAGAGACTAGAGGCCATCCGGATCCCAGTGGAAGTGGGAGGATATTTCCATGGACTTCATAGTGGGATTACCGGACCACAAATGGTTTTGATACCATCTGGGTAATAGTCGACGGGTTGACTAAATTAGCCCACTTCCTAGCTATCGAATATCTTATTCCATGGAGCAGTTAGCTCGGTTGTATCTCAAGGAGATCATCAGTGCATGGAGTGCCACGAACCATTATTTCAGACAGAGATTCACACTTCTGGGAGTGTGTACAGTCAACTTTGGGCACGGTTAAAGTTCGCACCGCTTTCCATCCTCAGATTGACATCGGTACTCGAAGATATGCTCCGAGCATGTGCCCTAGATTTCAAAGGAAGTTGGTGCAAATATCGAGTCTAGCGGAATTTGCATACAACAACATCAGGTCACTATCGGTATGGCACCTTATGAGGCTCTCTACAGGCGGAGGTGTAGATCTCAATCTGCTGGTATGAGAGTGGTGAGCAGAAAGAACTAGAGCTTGAGACGGATCTAGTAGCGAGATACCACAGCTATCTGACAGATCCAGAGGATAGAGGCAGCCGTAAGAGCTATCTTGATACAGCGTAGACCCTTAGAGTTTTCGGTTGGGGATTCGGTGTTCCTCGAGTAGCTCCCATGAAGGAGTAATGCGTTTTGGGAAGAAGGGCAAGCTAAGTCCCGATATGTGGGACCATACCTTATCGTCAGAAAAGTGGGCAAGGTAGCATATGAGCTAGAGCTACCCTAGGAAATGTCATCTGTCCACAACGTATTTCATGTCTCTATCTTTGAATAAGCATACCCCGATGCCACCGGTGATTGAGCCCAAGTCGGCATCATGAAGACCTCGATGATCGGCTATTCGGATAATAGACCGAGCGGTTAAGAAATTATGGAACAAGGAAGTACCATTAGTCAAGGTTATTTGGCACCATCACAGAAGAGGCAACTTGGGAGAAAGAAGCAGAAGTACCCAGAATTATTCTAAGTTCGAGGATGAACTTTTTATAAGGTATGGGGGATTGTAACGCCCGAAAATTCTCAAAACTATTTTAGAAATATTCTATGATTTTTTTGGAATTTTAGAATATTTTTATGGAATTTTTAGAGTAGCAGAAGTAGCAAAAATAATTAGAAAAGCAAAACGGCCTAAGCGGGAATTGAACCCGAGACCTATGGTTTACGGATAATTCTAGTAACCAAGTGAACCCAGCAGGGCCGTGCTGAAAGAAAGAGGAATCAATTATATTTTTATATTAGAGTTGGGTTCAATTATCCACTTAATATAAATAGAAGAGTTAGGTTGGGTTTGGTTTATTTTAGAATTTGGTTCGGTAAACTCCTCCCCTCCAAACCCTCACGCCGAACACCCCTCTTCTCCTTCCTTCTCTCGGCACCAACACCCAAGCAAGCCTAGGGTTTCACCCCTAGGGCCATAGGAGTGCCTTCCGGTGACATCTCGGACACGAGGACGCTCCCCTCCGCGAGAGAAACACGTAGACGCGAGAAGATCGACGAAGGGACCTTCTCCACCGAAAAACTAGCGCTTAGATTTGTAAGAAATCTAGCACACGAGGTAAGAAACTCCTCACCTGCAGTATAAGTAGCTTTTGTGTGAATTTCATGTGTTAGTTTAACAGTATGTCGATTTCCGACACAAAGGATGCAAATTAGCGCATGCCAAGTGTTCGGTAAAATTGTGTAGTTCCGAAAAATGCAATTTAGGCATTTCAGTGGCTTAGATAAATGCAATAGAAGCATTTTTACAGATTATTTAGTTTTGCTCCAGCTTTTACAGGACTAGATGTCCAATGGGTGGGCTCCCATAGTCACCTTTAGGTTCAGATAACCTAGCTCTAGATTCAGATAACCTAGAAAGAGCAAGACAAGCAGTAATTAGTTATATTCAGTATTTTACTTTTCAGTGGCACTGTACAGGATTAAATATCCACTGGGTTGGGCTCCCATAGTCGGTCCCTAGGTTTAGATAACCTAGTAAACCCTACTAAATTCGGGACTTGCAAACCCGGGTTTAGTTAGGGACGCGCGCATAGCACCTACAGTTGTCGGGCCCAAACAGCAGTATGTTTATGTATTTTCACCTATTATGTATGTAGTTTTAAACTCTCACAAAATAGTTAGGTGAAATCAGTGTAGCTTCAGCATTAGCTAGAATTAGCTCAGTTTATGCTTCAGTTCAGGCATTTTTATGGTTATGTATGATAACACTATGCTCAGCTTTTGGTTACACAAGCTTTAGATGATAGTATGCCATGTTTAGCTTTTGATTTCTATATATTGGTTGATAGCATGCCATGTTTTAGTTTAATCAGCACATATTTCAAATAGCATGTTTTAAAAGCATAAATGCATCGTATGCATGTTTTTTTTTTTGTGAGGTAGATGGTTTCTTACTAAGCTTTAAGCTTACAGATTCTACTTTCCTTATACTGCAGATAAAGGTAAAGTGAAAATGGACTAGCAGAGGAAGCTGGAGTTCAATGCAAAGATGGTGTGTGTGGCAGGAACTGGAATAAAAGATCCTCAGGGGTTTTAGCAAGCTTAAATAGTTGAATTCTTAGTAGTTCTTCTTTCATGCATTTTTAGACCTTAGAATGTTTAAACCATGGGAGATTTATTTAGTTTGTTAGTAATTATGTTAGAATGCTGGTTAATAGTTGCTAGTATATATACCAATTGATTTTAGAATTGTTGTGTGAGGTTTTGGCACGCCAGAGTGCTGAAATCAGAGTTTCAGGGTGAAATCAGGGGCTCTGATTCGAAATCAGAGACCCAGATCGGTCTACAGACCGATCAGGGTCGAGTTTTGCCATTGGATCGGTCAGCTGACTAATCCATGTGCGAACAGAGAGTTGGCGGCTGTTATGGATCGGTCAGCCGACCGATCCATGTGCGAACAGAGAGCACAGACGCTCACTGATCGGTCAGCCGACCGATCAGTGAGCCACTGGATCGGTCTACCGACCGATCATTGTGCTCCTGGATTGGTCGGTAGACCGATCTAGAGCGTGCAGAAGCCATATAGCTCCTGGATCGGTCAGCCGACCGATCCAGAGCCTTCTTCCGTGCCAGTATCAAGCTGGATCGATCACTGGATTGATCCGACAGCCCAATCGACCCATGGATCGATTGAAATGCCTGATTACAGCTAGCAAGACATCCGAGAGGCATAGAATATCTCCCCTAGCATGTGTACGACTCCTAGGTACACCTAGAATATTAAGTTCAGTTTACAATAATTAGTTTAGTAAATTTTAATCAATCCAGATTTTCCGCAATAGTAATTTAGCACAGCATTACGTAACGATCGGCCTCGTAGCCTAGTCAGTAGGAGGCGGGTCGTTACAGAAATCATCTACCTCACTAAAACATGCATACGATGAGTTCATGCTTTTGAAAGATGCTGATTGAAAACATAATGGGGAATGCTAAGCATGGCATACTAACATACAGAACATAGAACTAAGAACTAATCATGGCCATAACTGAAGTATCAACAAAAAGTGACTAAACTGAACATAACTAAGTTAAACTGAGCTAAACTAGAACTGATTTAAAAGTATGATCACATGACTGATTGTGAGTTTGGAAAAAACTATAATATAATAGATCAAAATACATAGTCATACTGCTAATGGGCCCGACAACTGTACTTGCTACGCGCGCATCCTTAACTAAACCCGGGGTTGCAAGTCCCGAATTTAGTAAGGTTTACTAGGTTATCTAAACCTAGGGACCGACTATGGGAGCCCAGCCCAATGGATATCTAATCCCATACAGTGCCCCTACTGAAAGTAAAATATACTGGATCATAGCTAATTAATTTATCTTGCTTTTACTAGGTTATCTGAACTTAGAGGCGACTGCGGGTGCCCACCCATTGGACTGTAGTCCCATATATATTGTAGCAAGACTAACTAAGCTATTTTACATGCTTCTATTGCATTACTGAGCTATTAAACATGCCTACTGTAGCATTTTACTGAGCTAAGCATTTTATCGAACACTTAGTGTGCCCCAACTCTCCCCTCTATTAGGGAGACCACCTCTAGGCACCCGACAACGTCTAGAATCTCCAACTGGAAGGAGGAAACGTGTCTGGCCCATCTAGAAGTGCTCAACTAAGTCCCTAAACCTGCGAGGAGGGTTAAATACACCCTATGTGTCGAAAAGTCTGCATATAACCAATTTAAAAGCATGGAATCGTACGAAAAGCTACTTATACTGCAGGTGAGGGGTTTCTTACCTCCTGTTTATAATTTCTTACGATTCTAATCGCTAGGTTTCACGGATGAGGGATCTCTTCGACGATCTTCTCGCGTCTATGCGTTCTTCTCGCGGAGAGGAACGTCCTCGTGTCGGAGATGTCGCCGGAAGGTGTCCTTGAAGCCCTAGGAAAGGAACCCTAGGCTTCTTCTTGTGGTTGGCGCCGAGAGAAGGAGAAGAGAAAGGGGAGTCGGCGGTGAGGGTTGGAGGAGAGAAAAGCTACGATCCAAAATAACTCTTCACTTAATTCCTCCCTATTTATATTAAAGGATTAATTCGCCCAACTCTGATATAAATTTTATTGCCTCCCTTTCCTTTTAGCACGGCCCTGTTGGGTTCAACTGGTTACTAAAATTTTTCATAAACCATAGGTCTCGTGTTCAATTCCCGCTTAGGCCGTTTTCGTTTTCTATTTGTTTTTGCTACCTCCGCTACTCTAAAAATTCTGTAAAAATATCCTAAAATTCCAGAAAAATCATAGAATAATTATAAAATAGTTTTTAGAATTTTCGGGCATTACAAAATCAGCCTTTTCAATCGTTTGGATTGGGACTCAATCGATTTACACTTGCTCAATCGATTCAGAGAAGTTCTGTTCACAGAAACTACCTCTGAATATATTGCCCGATCGATCTAGGCATGAATGGATCAATCAGCCTATCGATATCGGCCGATCGATTGTGACTCTAATTTTCTAAAATTCAATTTCAATGAAATTCAGAAATACCCTAAAAATTCTATAAAATTCTACAAAATTTTAAAAATTATTGTAGACATTATTTAGGGTATATACTATCAAGGAAAAATAGTTTTCTAAGAAAATATATCTTATTTTCAAAGATTGACATAAACTTGAAAACTTGTAAAAACTTCAATGTTTCTTCCAAGTTTATGTCTAACTTTTCAATGATGATTACTATCAAAAGATAGCCTTCACCAAGGTTTTTCAAAGTATATTTAAAATGTTTTTCAAAACTAATTTCCAACTATGTTCTTTGGGCTCAATGTACATCACTTGTACATTGACTTTCCCAATGATTGGAGTACATATAACTATGTGTTTAGATGAATTCAAAACTCAACTAGATACACTAAATCAACATCTTGAGTCTTGTTCATCATCCTAACATCTCACTTGTATCTAATGTGTACTAAAACACATACAAGTCACCTTATAGTCTTTGGGAGATATAGTTTTTGGTTTTTCCCTAACTAAGGGTTCATGCATATCTATCTAGGCATTTTGAATTATGAACATCCACCTAGGATGTCACTTGTTAGTAAATGTTATTTCCCTTAATCACAAGGAAATTAAAAATAATGCATGATGATTTATGACATACCTCAAAGAAATAATTTTCAAAAGAAAATATACTATTGCTACATGATGTATATATGACATGACATGGTATTTTATATTTTTCATAATAAGTATGAATGTAAAAATATGATGTCAGGACATATGATAAGCAATCAATCATGGCAAATCAGCATAAATAATATGCCTAGATTATCTATTTAAGTTCCCTTAAATAAATGCTAAACCTAAAATTGATCCTAGATTGCCCAATTTTCTTCAAGAAAATGTCAAAACCTAACTTGACATTTCTTTTGTTTTTCTCAAGTGTGCCAATTTAAATTAAGTTTAATTCCTCAAGGTTTGACACATTTTACTTTTCCAAAGAGTAATCAATAATCTATTTCATTTTCAAAGGTTAACAAAAACCTTGAAAATGCCTTCAAGTGTCAACTTTATCAAGGTTGGGTTAACCACCCATCTCATTTGAAGTTGACCCTCTCTAAACCCATCTATGGTGTAGAGAATATGCTCCTCAAAACTCAAATCTATTGGTACTCCTTGGATGCTCTAGGTACTCAGTAGAGGTAATTTCCCTATATACTTTTCTAATGACCTTTTTAGGCTTCTTAGAAGCCTTGGTCACTTTCTCTATGTCAACTCTAGGGATTGCTTTCCTTGTGACCTTCTTAGTTACTTTCTTGGACTTCTTAGAAGTCTTAGTTACATTTGTCTTGGCAAAAATAGTTCTAGGGATAACTTTCCTTGTATATTTGACTTGATCCCTAGACCTAGGATTTGTTCTATAACTGTATGGAACTCTATGATAAGAAGAAACATCCTTCTTGGCCTTAGGTTTGTATCCCAAACCTCTATGGTCATTGGATGACTTTTGTGTTCCTAAACTTAGGTTATGCTCATTTTGACCCTTAAAAATATTTTTCATTTTCTTTAGGGTCTTTTCTAATTTATCAAGTCTTGACCTCAAGGCTTGATTTTCCAACCATAAATCCTTAGATTTTGATTTTTCTTGAATCCTATGAGCATTTCTATTTTTAGGCCTATAACTAAAATCCTTAGGGTGTGGTTGATTCAAGTTATCATGTATAACCTTGGCTATATGATTACTAAGTAATCACATAACCAAGGTTATGGGGAATAAAATATAACCAAATATTATTTGGTTCAACCTAGGTAATGTAATAAAAACTTGTTTGTTTGAAGGTTTTAATGAATATCCTAATTTAATATTTTATTGTATTATCCTTAGTTACAAAATCAACCATATATATCTTTTAAACTCAACGTTTTTTAAATGTCTTCTTTTTCACATTTTTTTATTTTAATGTGTTTTTTTTTTATTTCTTTTCGTTTTTATTTTTTTCATTTTTTAAATTTTTTTATTTTTTCATTTTTTAATAATTTTTTAAAGTTTTTTTATTTTTCCATTTTTAAAAAAAATAAAAGTTTTTTAATTTTTTTACATTTTTAATTTTTTTTAATTTTTTTCTATATTTTATTTTTTATGTTTTTTTTCTATTTTTCCTATTTTTTATTTTATATATATATATATTATTTTTTTTATGTTTTTAATTATTTTTTACATTTTTTTTTTTTACATTTTTCTATTTTCTATTTTTTTAATATATTTTTTAATTTTTCCTTTTTTTTATTTTTTTATGTTTTTTAAATTTTTTAAATTTTTAAAATATTTTTTAAAGTTTTCCATTTTATTTTTTATTTTTTTGTTTACATGTTTTTTTTATCATATTTTTCTCTTATTCAAGGGTACTTTGGGTAAAAAAATTTTATTAACCCCGAAATCAAGAAAAACCTTAATTTTCCGAGGTTTTCTGATTCCTAGTTGCATGCCCCTTTTCCTGACGTGTCGGGCATGGAACATTACTCGAGAATCATCGATTACCTAAACTAAACAGGGTTTTCATTGATAACCTTGGATGGATAACCAATGTTATCAAGGATAACCCCCAACCAAATGCACCCTTAGAGTTATTACTTACGTTTTTATCTACCTTCCTAGCCCTAGGTTGAGTTGTTTTAGCATGATAAGCCACATATTTTTTTTTAATTCTATCATGCCTTATATTTTCATGATAAATAGCATTAAAATTATATAAATTAGAACTAGCATGTTTTTTTTATCATTACTCAAAGGGATATGCTCAATAAATGATACCTTGGGTTTTACCTTGGAAGCACCCCCTTGACTTGTGCTTCCTCCTTTAGGCTTGACCGATTTCTTCCCCTTAGGACATTGACTCTGATAATGTCCTTTTTGGTTGCAAGAAAAGCATACGATGTGCTCCTTGCTCTTCTTTGTTGTGGGAGCGGTCTTCTTGGGTTTCTCCTTGCCTTTAGGTGCCACTTTACCCTTTTCCTTGGCCAATTTAGGGCACTTACTCTTGTAGTGCCCATGTTCCCTACACTCAAAGCATATAATATGATTTTTATTTTTAATTGAATAAATTATACCTTCACGTGTAGGAATGACACTCGATCCTCCAATTGATTTCACTTGACTAGTGGAGGTTGCCTTATCCTCTTCTTCTTCACTTGACCTGGAAGTAGAAGCCTTTTCTTGCTTCAGTGTCAATGATATACACTCTCCCTCAATCCTAGAGGTGTAGGCTTCATCATCATCATCCTCATGTACATGAAACAAGGAGTATGCTCCCTCCTTGCTCTTTTGGTTGCACTCCTTTGAGGATGAAGCTTCTTGGACTTCTTCTTCGGAAGTTGAGCATCTCTCAACTTCCTCTTGGCCTTGTTCCAATGAGTCGCCCTCTTTGGATTTCTCTTGGTTTGGTGTAGTGGAGGGTTCTTCATAAAGCTTGGCCAATTTTCTCTATAGTTCATTTACATCCTTGTATTCTCCAATTTTGCAAATGATTGTGCTTGGCAATAGACTAACCAATAATTTGGTTACCTTGTCGTTCACCTCACACTTTTGAGTTTGCTCCTTGCTCCATTTTCTTTTCTTGAGAATTTTGCCCTTTGAATCTTTTAGAGCTTCAAAGCCTTCTATTAGAGCAAACCATTGCTCTATCTCCATCATGAGGAAATTTTCGATCCTTGATTTCCAAGAATCGAAGCTCATTGATATGAATAGTGGAGGCACCCTTGTGTCGAATCCAAGTCCATCTTGGAATTCCATTTGAAGTTGATCCTTTTGATGAAGTCTTCAACTTTTAAATTTGCTTCAACTTCTTCTCCCTCTAGCTCGTTGCCCCTTCCGGCAATGATTTCGGTGAAGAGCGACATCACTCTGATACCACTTGTTAGGATCGATTTGTAGCTAGAGGGGGAGGGGGAATAGCTTGTCGTGCTTTGTTGGCTTGCTTCATTATTGTTGATATGCAGCGGAAAGACTCGAAACAAGACTCACAATGCTTACACGAGGATTTACTTGGTATCCACCTCAAGAAGAGGTGACTAATCCAAGGATCCACACACGACACGCTCATCCACTATGAAAACACTCCTTTACAATAACTACTGAAGGTGGAGAAGCCTTATACAAACTCTTAATACAAGAAGAAAGAAGAGGGAATCAAATAAAATAAAATCTTACAAGATTTACAACATGAAACCAAAATCCTAGCTTCTTCTTCTCCTTGTGGAACACCTCTTGACCTTCGAAGTGCAACAACACTTTACTCCAAGAAACTTCAAGAATTGGCGGAGAGTTGTGGAGAAGGTCATGTGAAGATTGGGAAGAAGCTCGCAAAGAACTGCCAAAGAGATTGCTCGCCAACGGCTTTAATCCTGCACAACGATAACAACCCAATCGATCGACCAATCGATTGGGGAAGCTTGAATCGATCCGTTGATCGATTCAAAGCGCCTCTGTGCTCGCTGGAAGATTCCTGAATCAATCGATCAATTGATTTAGGCTTTCTCACGATCGCATGAGAAAACTAACTACCAATCGATCGGTCGATCCCCTGACTTGCCTAAACTCAAGTCCAAGGTTCCCAAACCCAACATCCGGTCAACCGTGACCTATTGGGACTCCTTCTGCCTAGCATCTGGTCAACTTTGACCTGCTAGGACTTCTTCACCAAGTGTCTAGTCAATCCTTTGACCCACTTGGACTTTTCTCCTCGTGTTGAGTGTCTGGTCAACCTTGACCCACTTGGACTTACCGTCTCGTGCCAAGTGTCCGGTCCTCCATGACCCACTTAGACTTCCACTAGATGTCCAGTCACCCTTTACCCACCTGGAATTCCTCGTACAAAGTATCCGGTCAATCCTTTGACCTACTTGGGCTTCCAAACACCTGGTGTCTGGTCAACCTTGACCCATCTAGATCTCCACGTGCCTGGCTTCACTCACCAGGTCTTCCCATCTACCTATCTTCACTCACTAGGATTTTTTATCTGCCTAGTTTTACTCACTAGTACTTTCACCTAGCTTCACTCACCAGGGTTTTTACCTGGCTTCACTCACCAGGATTTTCCCAACTACCTAGCTTCACTCACTAGGTCTTTCACCTGCCTAGCTTCACTCACTAGGCTTTTCACCTGGCTTTACTCACCAGGATTTTTCAGCTGCCTAGCTTCACCCACTAGGACTTTCATTTGGCTTCACTCACCAGGATTTTCCCTTGCCTAACCTCCAATTAGGACTTCCCCAGTCAAGTATTTGGTCAACCTTGACCTACTTGACTCTTCTTTATTGGGACAATTTCCTTTGGTCAAGTTTCACAAGTTTGACTAAGCTTGAGTTGAGATTTGAGTTTTGATGTTTGACAATATATGGAGATTGCTAGGGCAATCTTCCAGTTGTGGAGATGGTCAAAGGGCTGACTAGATTGATGAGAATACAAGTCAAGTAGGTCAGGATGACATGAGACTTGACTGGATAAGTCCTAACTGGAGGTTAGGCGTCTGGAAGTCCTAACAATGGTTAGGCAGTGGTGAAGTCCTAACTGGAGTTTAGGCAGTGATGGAAGTCATAACTGGAGGTTAGGTAAAGGAGAAAGTCCTGGTGAGGAGCTAGGCAATGGAAAGTCCTAGTGAGGAGCTAGGCAAGGGAAAGTCCTGGTGAGGATTCAGGCAATGGAAAAGTCCTGGTGAGGAGCCAGGCAATTGGAAAGTCCAAGTGTGATATTGGCAAAGGAGAAAGTCTTGGTGAGGAGCCAGGCAATTGGAAAGTCCAAGTGTGATCTTGGCAAAGGAGAAAGTCCTGGTGAGGAGCCAGGCAATTGGGAAGTCCAAGTGTGATCTTGGCACAGGTTGTAAGTCCAAGCATGTGGTCTTAGCAAGGTAAGTCCTAGTGTGACTTGGCAAGGAAAACTTGATAATTAGGATGAGACCGACGGAAGCTCTTGAAGGCAAGGATGAAGGATAGGGAGATATCCGAGGGATGCAAGGCTAATGGAGGAGGCTAGAAGGCTAGTTCGAGGTTAGTCGAGTGTGGTGGTATATCCGACAACTAGGATGAGGCTAAAGGAAGCTCCTGAAGGCAAGGCGTGAAGGATGGGAGATATCCGAGGGATGCAAGGCTAATGGAGGAGGCTAGAAGGCTAGTTCGAGGTTGGTCGGGTGTGGCCAAATACTAGGCATGGAGACCCAACAAGTCACGGTTGACTGGGAGTTGGGTTGGAGGCCTTGAACTTGAGTTTGGGTCAAGTTTAGGCTGGTCAATCGATTGGGTGATCGATTCTAATCGATCAGTCGATCGATTGGAGTGTGCTACGATTATAGGAAGGCCCAATCGAACGGTCGATCGATTGGGATATGTAATCATGAGCACAGAAGCTTTCCCAATCGATCGGTCGATCGATTGGGAGCTGCCAATCTATCGGTCAGGGAAGTTCTCGCTCGATCGCGAGAACACAGAAAGCTTCTGAATCGATCCACCGATCGATTCAGATATTCTCAATCGATTGATCGATCGATTGGGATTTGATCGTTGGGTAGGAAATGAGCGATGGACGGTTGGGATCGAGCGGTGCTGACGTGGCAATTGATTGGGGATGGATTGGATCGATTGGGAGCACTGTTTAAAGCCTTGGCGGAGCGTTTTCTCCGTAGATTTTTGCGATCTGTTTTCTGCGAGCATCGTGCGATTCACAGCGAGCTTCTCCAATTTTCACCGCCAGTTCTTGAAGGCTCTTAGGAGTGTTCTCTCAAGGTTCAAGAGGCAACAACAAGCAACAAGTAAGCAAGAAGAAGTGTGTGTCAAACTATGGCAAAATTTCATGAATGAATCCATTAAACTATTGTGCTAATGCTAGGTTGTTCCCCGGAAGGAACGCGTTGCAGGGTCCGACTGTAACGTCTCGGCAAGGACCGCTACATCTCCAGAACTCGGGTGTAGTGATAAATATGCAAGAGTTCGCGTTACAGGGTCCGACTGTAACGTCTCAGCAAGGACCGCTACATCTCCATGAGAACTTGGGTGTAGTGTTAAATAGGCAAGAGTTCTCACACCATAGGTTAGATAAGAACAAATATGATAGGAAAACTAATAATCTAAGATTTGGAACATGGAATATAGGAACTCTCACTGGTAAATCAATGGAGGTAGTAGATATGATGATTAGGAGAAAAATTAATATTTTATGTGTACAAGAGACAAAATGGACAGGTGAGAAGGCAAAGATGATAGAGAACTCGGGTTTTAAGTTATGGTACACTGGAAAAAGTAAAACAAGAAATGGAGTGGGTATTATTGTAGATAGTTTGTTAAAGGATGAAGTTGTAGGAGTAGTTAGAAAAGGGGATAGAATTATAACTCTTAAGATAATAGTGGCGAAAGAAACTATGAACATAATTAGCGTATATGCACCACAAGTAGGATTAGATGAAGCTACCAAATTAAGGTTTTGGGAGGACTTAGATGAAATATTACAAAATATTCCACCAAATGAAAGGATTTTAATAGGAGGTGATCTAAATGGCCATGTCGGAGTGAAAAATGAGGAATATGAGAGAGTACATGGGAGTTATGGGTTTGGAACGAGAAATGAGGAAGGGAAAACTATATTAGATTTTGCGATAGCATATGACCTTATATTAGCTAATACATTTTTAAGAAAAGAGAAGAACACTTAGTCACATTCAAAAGTGGGAATAATAAATTGCAAATTGACTTTCTTATGGTTAGGAAGAAGGATAGAAAGATTTGTAAAGATTGCAAAGTCATCCCTGGAGAAAGCTTAACTACCCAACATAGGGTAGTAGTGTTGGATATACGCCTCAAACATAGTATCAATAGAAAGAAAATATATACAATTCCTAGAATTAAGTGGTGAAAGTTAAAGGATGGGAATTGGGAAGCAACATATATTTAAGGAAGGTAGAAGTGCAAGCATTAGGTGAAATATACGGTGACTCTAATACAACATGGGATAAGATGGTATCAAAGTTGAAAATAGTAACTAAGAGTGTACTCATTGAGTCAAAGGGGCATGCACCACTAAGTAAAGAATCTTGTTGGTGGAATGAGAAAGTACAAGAGAAAGTGAAGGAAAAATGAATAGCTTATAAGGTATTATATATTTGTAAGAACAAGGAAAACTTAAAAAAATATACAATAGCCAAGAAAGAAGCTAAGAAAGTAGTGAGTGAAGCAAAAAATGAAACTTTTGAACGGTTATATCAAAAATTGGATACAAAAGAAGGGGAAAGAGATATTTATAGAATAGCTAAAGTGAGAGAAAGAAAAATAAGAGATCTTAGTCAAATAAAATGTATTAAAGATTAATGTAATAGGGTATTAGTAAACGATGGAGAAATAAAAGAGCGGTGGAAGAGGTATTTTCATCAACTTTTTAATGAAGGTTTAGATGACCAACTTAACTTAGCTACTTTAATTAGGTCAAATGAGCATAGAAATTTTAATTTTTATCGTAGAATTCAAACTTCAGAAGTAAAACAAGCTTTAAATGAGATGCACAATGGAAAAGCCGTTGGACCAGATGATATTCCGATAGAGGTATGGAAGTGCTTAGGGAAACAAGGTATTGAATGGCTTACAAAATTATTTAACATGATATTGAAAACGAAAAAAATGTCTGATCAATGGAGGATAAGTACTCTAGTTCCCTTATATAAGAACAAGGGAGACATACAAAATTGTGCAAACTATAGGGGTATTAAACTAATGAGTCATACTATGAAACTTTGGGAAAAAGTAATAGAAAAAAGATTAAGGAAGGAGACCATAGTGACAGAAAATCAATTTGGGTTCATGCCTGGAAGGTCGACAATAGAAGCTATACATCTTCTTAGACAATTAATTGAAAATATCGAGAGCAAAAACAAGATCTACACATGGTATTCATTGACTTAGAAAAGGCATATGATAGAGTCCCAAGAGAAATTATATGGAGAATTTTAGAAAAGAGAGGTGTTAGCGTAACATATATTGAACTAATTAAGGATATGTATGAGGATGTAACGACCAGAGTAAAGACTTCAGGCGGAGTAACTGAAGCATTTCCAATAAAGATAGGGTTACATCAAGGATCAGCTCTAAGTCCTTATCTTTTTACATTAATTATGGACGAACTCACTGCACACATTCAAGACACAGTACCGTGGTGCATGTTGTTTGCAGATGATATTATTTTGGTAGATGAGACACGTGAAGGAGTAAATGCTAAGCTAGAATCTTGGAGGGAAACACTAGAAGGGAAATGTTTTAAGCTTAGTAGATTAAAGACGGAATATATGGAATTTAAGTTTAGCAATATTAGAAGTAATGAAACAATTGTTAAGATAGGAGAGGACGAGTTGCCTGGAACCGAGAGATTTAAATATTTAGGATCATTTTTACAAAATGATGGAGGGATTGAGAGAGATGTCTTACATAGAATACAAGTAGGATGGGTGAAATGAAAGGGAGCGTCGAGTGTTTTATGTGACCATAAAGTATCTCTTAAACTTAAATGTAAGTTCTATAAAATCGCAGTTAGACCTGCTATGTTATATGGAGCTGAATGTTGGGCTATGACTCGAGCACATGAGCAGAAGATGAGAGTTGCAGAGATGAGGATGTTAAGGTGGATGTGTGGACATACGAGGATGGACAAAATAAGAAATGAGAGCATTAGAGAGAAAGTAGGAGTTGCATCTATTGAGGAAAAACTCAGAGAGACACGTTTAAGATGGTACGGACATGTACTTAGACGACCAATAAATGCTCCAGTTAGGCGATGTGAAACTATGATAAACATGCATATAAAACGAGGAAGAGGAAGACCAAAAAAGACTTGGTTAGCAACAATAAAACAAGATAAAATTTATTTAAATATAGATGATGATATAATAGGAGATAGAGCTCAATGGCGTAAAAGGATTCATACAGCCGACCCCACCTAGTGGGAAAAGGCTTGGTTGTTGTTGTTGTGTTGTTGTTGTTGTTGTGAGTTGTATTGTTGTGTGTGAATTTGTACAAGGCTTCTCCGCCTTCAGCTACGACTGAGAAGGAGGTTTTCATAGTGGAGATAGCGTGTCGTGTGTGGATCCTTGGATTAGTCACCTCTTCTTGAGGTGGATACTAAGTAAACCCTAGGTCTTAGCATTGTATGTGTTTGTATTCTACTTTCTGCTACATATCAAGACGAAGCAAGCACAAGTGCGCGACGAAACTCTATTCACCCCCCCACCCCCCTCTCTAGTGGGCATATCGATCCTAACAATTGATATCAGAGTGAGGTCGCTCTTCTACGGACTAACCGCCAAGAGAGCTAGAAGCTAGAGGAAGAAGAAGATGGAGCTTGAAGGTCCACATGGATGGGATATGCGGATTCCTCCGCCATACGACAAGGAAGACTTCGCCTTTTGGAGAAAGCGGCTGGAGACATGGTTCCAAATGGATTGGAACCAATGGGTTGTCTTGAGTGACCCATTTGAAGCTCCTACGACCAAGAAGGGTAAACGTCTCTGACCTCGGCATTGGACCGAAGAGCAACGAGAGCAATCAGAGGCGGACAAGGAGGTAACGAGAATTTTGCATAATTTACTACCTTCTAATATATTGTTGAGTGTAGGTGAAACCACAAATGCAAGTTATCTTTGGAAAAATATCATTGCCTATCATGAAGACCCTTCACAACTCCTAGGAGTGGAAGAGCCCAAGGAGAAGGGCTCATTGGTCCAAGAAGAGAAGGATCAATCTGATGTTGACACGAAGTCAACATCCGAAGAAGAGGAGGAAGAAAAGATGCAATCTGATGTTGACGAGAGGTCAACATTCGAGGAGGAAAAGGAAGAGGAGGAAGAGAAAGAGAAGGAAGAGGTGGAAGAGGTGGAAGAGGAGAGATCTTCCACATTCTCAAGAGATGAAGAAGTGGAAGAGTCCACATCCTCAAGAGGAGAAGAAGAAGAAGATGATGCAACCTCCACGATTCAAGCTACATCAAATGGAGAATCAAACATCATCCCTACAAGCAAAGGTATAGGAACTTCAATTGTAAATAACAAAAATCATATCATTTGCTTTGAGTGTAGGGAGCACGGGCACTACAAGAGCAAGTGTCCCAAGTTGGCAAAAAAGAAGAGCTAAGTAGTACCCAAGGGCAAGGAGAAGCCCAAGGAGACAATCCCCACAACAAAGAAGAGAAAGGAACACATTGTGTGTTTCTTGTGTAATCAAAATGGACATTATCGAAGTCAATGTCCAAAGGGGAAGAAGTCAGTCAAGGTCAAAGGAGGAAGCACAAGTCTAGGGGGAGCTTCCAAGGTAAAAAATCAAGGTATCATTTAATGAACCTATTCCTTTGACACATGACAAAAAGCATGCTAGAAATAACTTTTATCATTTTAATGCTAATTATCATGAGAATAGGAGGCATGATGGCTTTAAGGATAAATATATTCCTCCTCATGCTAGAATTATCATACCTAAGGTTAGGAAGGTAGATAACAATTTAGGCAATAACTCTAAGGATTTTAGATACATGCCTAAATATAGAAATGCTCATAGGGGTCAAGAAAAATCCAAACCCATGGATTTAATGACGGAAAACCAAGTCTTGAGGTCAAGATTTGATAACTTAGAGAGGACTCTAGCAAGAATGGAAAATATAATTAAGGGTCAAAATGAGCAAACTCTAGGGAGAGCTAGACAAGTGTCATCCAATGGATATGGAGGTTTGGGATACAAACCTAAAGCCAAAAAGGATGTGACTTTCTTTCATAGAGTTCCATATAGCTATGGGACTAACCCTAGGTTTAGAGGTCAAGTCAAAGATACTATGGAAGGAATCCCTAAAAGTACTTTTTGTAAGATACCGTAAAATTTAATAATAAATGTTATTGGACGAAAAATCTTATTGGATTTTTCGGAGATTTTTAGAAATTTTTCGAGATTTAAACGAAGTCCGTATGACCCGTTTTGAGAGGATGAATTCGAGGTACAGAGGAGGCATGTTTGGAACACCATTTAAGTGGGGGTTGATTAAGGAGAAAACTTAGAGTTTAATTAAATTAAACTTAAGCATTTAATTAAGCCCTAATTCCTTATTCTTCCTTCATTCTCCGATTTCTTCCCCCCCCCCCCCAAGCGCGATTTTCCTTTCTCCCGAGCCCCTCTCGCGATTTTCTCCTCGCCCGATCGTCGGCCACCGCGAGTTCATCGCCGGCAGCGACCTCCCCTCTGCGTGCCTCAGCAACGCCAAGCCCCTTTTGGCTACCAGGCGGCGCGATCCTCTCCGCCCTTTTCCTCGCGATTCCTCCCCTAACCCGTGACGCCGACGCCATGCTGCTCCGATTAGTCGATCGCCGGACGCCCATGAGCAGATGATGTTGGCCACTGCTTCCTAAGCCCTAGCTTCAGGTCCGCAACCTTCTTCTTGATCCAAGGCGCCGCCTCAGCACGGCTTGATCTTGGCCAAGGGCAAGAATCGGAGCCCTAGCTCTAGTTCCTCGTCGTAGTACCTGTGCACCGAAACACTTCTAGGCATCCTCCATTTCCTTTCCATCATTGGGGCAGACTTGATGTAGCCATGCCCTAGCTCCGGCCAACATTTCTGGCAGCACTCTTCTCTAACAGCGAATCATTGGTTGGGGGCATCTAGATTGAGGTAAGATTCTGTTGAGGTGAGTTAGTGCTGTGAATTAGGGTTTCAACAAATCTTTTGCTATATGATTGGATTTATGGATTGATTCTTGGAAGAATTGGTTCTGGGAATTCTTTGTAGCTTCTCGGCAGTGAGTTGTAGGGTTGTTGAGCTACTGGAGTTGCTGCCATACCTCAAGGTCAGTACTTTTCTAGGGATGTGCCATGAGTATTCTATTGTACTATGTTAAATTAGGTTTTCTATGGGTTGTGGGGTTTGTATTGAGATGGTGATTTGTTGATATAGGTTGTTATGTGATCATTCTTTGGATCATTGGATTGATTGTTGATTGGGTTATCAGATGTGGTGGTTGGGTTAGTTATTGATGATGATGTTAGGTGGTTGTGGATTTATGATGGAGATTTGATTTTGTGATAGGTTATTGTGGGTTGATATCATTATGAGATGAATTGATATTAGAGAGATGGATTTGTTATTGGATTAAAGGATGTGTTGATTTGGAGGATTAGTCCGAGATCGGATTTGATTGGAGTGAACCTATTGGGTTAGGGATTTTACTTAGCTATTTAATTCATATGAATTTAGCTAAATAAAATATAAACATATTGATTGCTGCAGGATTTGGATTCGGGACGAGCGTCTCGACGTGGGATTTCCGGACACGATCTACGTATTAAGGCGGGTATTTCTTCCTTGACTCTATGTAGATTTTTATTGAGCTTAGTGCATGGTTATTATGTGATGGTTTAGGCTGCTGTACCTTCTATCGTGTTCGTTTGTCACTTTCCTGCTTGATGCTTATGCTTGATCTTTGAGGTTTTCTACTTATATCATATACAGTCTCTACTCTTGATTTCTACTCTGCGGTGATTACACGTGTAGAGTATGTATTGTAGGGATTGTCGAGTGGTTGGATTTACCATGCTGATTTTGCATATAATGTGGACTGTACGTAGCTTGGTATGTGTTTTAGGAGACATCATGTTGACTGTACATTTGCATGTTATATGTACACACGTGTTTGGTTATGTACTTTTGGAGGAGTTGTGTTGATTGTATGTTTGTGGTTTATACACGTGTCTGATGTGTTTATTATTGGAGGATACATGTTGATTGTACTTACGTTCTGTGCATATGTGTCCAGTGGGATTATTGGAGATTTTTGGTTGATTATACGTGAGTAGTTGTGTACATGTGTTTGGTGGGATGTGTGGATTTATCATGACGATTATATTCATGTCGTGGAGTGCTTATGTGGAGTTAGAGTTTGCATGGATGATGACGGTGTCTGTATCATGATTATATATATATCATGTTCATCATTCATTGCATACTGACGACTATTGTCTCCTTTGTAGTTGAGAGGGTTGTCAGTTTTTATAGCTGTCCACTCTACCACTGATGGAGAGTGGTAGCTGGGAGTGGAGCTATGTCCTGTCGCGCTTACACAGCTGCTCAGTGTTGTCACTCTGTCAGCCTCGACCACTCTGGAGTAGTGGGTCTTGAGGGTACAGTAGTCGGAGAGCTTGAGTTGTGAGTGGTCAGGGACCCTTAGCTATGTAGTTAGATAACTACATAGTATACTGTCGCCTCAGTCGCTTTATAGCGGTTATGTGCGTGAGGCTTGTACGGTTTGTCACGGACCCAAGCCTCTCGGCCATACTGGGGTCGTGGTGTCTGGAGAGGTGTCGGGGTGACCATGGAGCATGCATACGCAGTTATTATTCTTGCATTTGATGCGCGGTGCATCTGCATTTGCATACATGCCTAGTAGATACTAGTTGCATGTGATTGTGATTTATTGCACTTGATTGAGATATGGTTGTTGCATATGATTGTCATGCTGCATACATGTCATTTATTTTACATGTATATGCAGTTGTATTTATATTGCACAGGTGTCATGGGTACGTCTGTTGCAGATCCGGTGAGTTTACTGATTATTGTACCATGTGTCGATTCCAGATTGGGTATGTATCTGTCATTATGTTAGTTGTGGTTTGTACAGTTTATATGTCAGGTTATTATGTCAGATATGTTTAGGTGCATTGATTATGATAGTATGATCATGTTCTTTATTCCCTACTGAGACTGTATACTTGTGATCTCCATGTTTGTTTATGGACCATGCGCTATCTTTTCTATTACCCGCTGAGTTACCTATACTCACCACCGCATGTATACATTTATGTTTTCAGGTAGCCTGTAGATAGTTGGTGTCGCTCGGAGTATCCTGTCTGCCGGGTCCTACGTCACATCCGAAGACCGTGCTTGTTTTCTTTTGTATATTTTTTTCTTATTTTTGGCATTGAATTTGTGTATAGCCATGTGGCTATCTTATGGTTTTGGTGTTGTATTTGTGTTTAAGCCGTGCCGGCATGCATTGTATTCATTTGTGTTGTGTGGGCTTTCCTTCATTTTTCTGCTGTGTTTTGGTACAGCCGTGTGGGTTGTTTTATATATAACTGCGTGGTTGTGATTGTTTCATTCCAGCCGTGTGGGTTGTTATTATAACTGCGTGGTTGTGTATATAAATATTCCAGCCGCATGTGGCTGATGTATTTTGCTTATAGTGATGCTTCAGATTGTCACCGGTACAGGGGAGATGTTGCCGGATTTTTGTCTGGCAGAGACTCCGTTGGGGGCGTGACACTTTTGACAAGACCAATGTGACTAAGACTTCTAAGAAGTCTAACAAAGTCACAAATAAGGTCACAAGGGAGGTCATCCTTAAAGTTGATCTAGTAAAGGTGACTAAGGCTCTAAAAAAGCCAAACAAAGTCACAAAGAAGGTTACATGGGAAGTTATTCCTAGAAGTGACCTAGTAGAAGTGACCAAGGCCTCTAAGAAGTCTAGAAAGGTCCTTAGGAAGGTATCTAGGGAAGTTATCCCTAGTGAATACCTAGAGCATCCAAGGAGCACCAATAGGTATTGGGTTCCTAGGAGCATATTCTCTACACCCTAGATGAGTTTAGAGAGTGTCAACTCTAATCGGAAGGGTAGTCAACCCAACCTTGATGAAGTTGGCACTTGGAGAGCATTTTCAAGGTTTTACTAACCTTTGAAAATGAAAAGGATTATGGGGTTACTCTTTGAAAGAATAATATATGTGCCAAAATTTGAAGAGTTGAATTTAATCTAAATTGGCACACTTAAGAAAAGTATAAGAAAAATCAAGTTAGAATTTTGATACTTTATTAAGGAATTAAGAGAAAACTCATGCTTTAATCAAATGTGATTAAGCCTTGAAGAGCAAAAAGGTTCCAAGTTTTGAGGATTTGAAATTAGGTTAACATTGGCACACTTAAAGGAAAATCATAAGAGATACTAAGTTGAGATTTTGGTGTTCTCTAAATGGGCTAAAGGATAATTCAAACCTTAGTAAAATTGTTTACTCTTTGGAAGAGTAAAATGTGTCAAACGTTGAATATTTGAACTTAATTTAAACTAACACATTTAGAAAAGGATAAGAAATGTCAAGTTGGAGTTTTGGCATTTTCTTAGAAGATTAAAGACGAATCTAAGCCTTAATTTGATTTCATTTACTCCTCAAAAGAGTAAGTTGTGCCAAACTTTGAGGAATCACACTTAAGATAAGTTGGCACACTTGGAGAAAGGATAAGAAATGTCTAGTTGAGATATTAGTATGTTCTTAAGGGATTAAGAGCAAGATTAAGTCTCAATCTAAATGTTTAATCCTTAAGAGGAGTAATTTGTGTCAAACAAAAATTTGAGAATTGAACTCTTAATCTCAATTGGCACAAATAGAAAAAGGTAAAAGAAATGCCAATGTGGGTTTTGGTATTTCTTCAAAAAATGGGCAATTTAGGATTTACTTTTAAGATTAGCTAAGGTTTAAGGACACTTAGATAGGTAATCTAGGTATTTTGTTTTATGCTAATTTGCCATGTTTTGTTTATCCATCATATGTCATGACATCATATTTATATTTAGCATTCATATTTTATTATGAAAAATACAAAAATACCATGTCATGCCATACATACATCATGTATCTATAGCTTGCTTTTCGTTTTAAAAATTGCTTATTTTGATGTATGTCATGTAACATCATGCATTATGTTAATTTCCTTGTAATTAAGGATAAAAGGCATTTATTATGGATGGTAAATATCCCAACATGTGGGACTATACCAAATGACATCCTAGGTGGATGATCATAATTTTCATAATGCCTAGATAGATATGCATGATCCCTTAGTTTAGGGAAAAACCAAACATACATCTCACAAAGAACCATAAGGTGACTTGTATGTGTTTTAATACACATTAGATACAAGTGAGATGTTAGGATGGTGAACAAAACTCAAGAAGTTGATTTAGTGCATCTTGTTGAGTTTTAGGTTCATCAAAACACATAGTTATGTGTGTTCCAATCATTGGGAAAGCTAATGTACAAGTTATGTGCATTGAGCCCAAAGAACATGGTTAGATATTGGTTTTAAAAATGATTTTAAAATACTTTTGGAAAACCTTGGTGAAAACTATCTTTTGATAATGATCATCATTGAATAGTTAGACACAAACTTGAAGAAAACACTAAAGTTTTTACAAGTTTTCAAATTTGTGTCAATCTTTGAAAATAAGAAGTATTTTTATAGAAAACTATTTTTCCTTGATAAAGTATACCCTATATAATGTCTACATGAATTTTCATAATTTTTAGAATTTTGTAGAATTTTTGGGAGTTTCTGAATTTCCCTGAAATTGAATTTCAGGAAATCAGACACCCAATTGATCAGCCGATCGATTGGGATGGGTTCGATCGATCAGCCGATCGATTGGAAAGTCAATTCCCGTGAACAGAAGGGTAGTGAATCGATCAGCCGATCGATTGACCTAAGCTGGATCAATCAGTCAATCGATTCAGAGGGAATTTCTATGAGTAGTAGCTTGCTGAATCGATCAATGGATCGATTGAAGTAAATTCAATCGATTGAGTCCCAACTTCAATCGATTGGGAAGTCTGATTTTGGCTGGAAAAGCTTGATTTCAGCACTTCAAGTCACTTCGAGTCCCATTAACCACTCCAAACCCCTTAGAATACATTTGTATACCTTTGGGGGGAGTTTTCATGGTGAAAACAAGTATGGATTGGTTAAGAAAAACTAAAGTGAAGTTTAGGATAAGGTTTAGCTTCAATTCTGATTTTTGGAACCTTAAAACTTTAAGTTTTGATTTTCAAGGGTCATTAACCATTCCTAACACTTTGGAATATATTTGTATACACTTAGGGGGAGTTTTCATGCTGAACACAAGCATGGTTTGGTTAATGTAGACTTAGGTGAAGTTTAGGTTGAGGTTTAGTTTCATTATTGAATTTTGAACCTCAAAACTTCGAGTTTTGGTTTTCCTAATTATTTAGGAACCCTAAGTCATTGTTGGTGCAATGATAGAAGTTTGACCATATTTTTCGGGGGAGTTACTCTTTGAAAATATAAATATCTTTTCAACGACCTTAGAAGGGGTTTAAACCTTCGTGATGAATTAATACTCTGGGTCAAGTATTGGGAAGCAATGGAAGATTGATTATCTTCATTGCTAGGATGATAAATGCTCTCGAATGAGCATTGTGGAGTAGATTACTGCTCAAGGGGGAGCATTGGGTTAATGAAGGGGATCAGACCTTCATTGGTAGAGTGAAAAATGCTCTTGGATGAGAATTGAGAAGAAGATTACTGCTCAAGGGGGAGCATTGAATACAATGAATGGAAGTTTCATTGGGAAGTTGATGCATGCTCTAGAATGAGCATTGTGAAGTGACGTAGAGCTCAAGGGGGAGCTTTGGTGGCAATGAAGACTATGAGATCTTCATTGTGGGGTTATTAACAACATATGAGGTTATAAATAACATAGAGTTAATTCTTATGGAGAAGAGTTTGTTTTATGGTTTTGATGTATGACAAAGGGGAAGAATTGGAAGTTAAGTTAGGCCTTCATCCCAAGCAAGGGGAGTTTGCCCTCTAGGAAAGGGAGAGAATGAAGGAAACCTTCATTCATGCTTTTTCATGGAGGTAAGGCTATGGGATTTAGCCTTGTGATAAAGAAGGAGTAAAGGCTATGGGATTTAGCCTTGTGATAAGGAAGAGGTTAAGGCTATGGGATTTAGCCTTGATATGAAGTTGGAGTTAAGGAAGTTGGAATTACGGCTATGGGATGTAGCTTTGGTGTGAAGAAAAGATTAAGGCTATGGGATTAAGCCTTAGTATAAAGAAGAGGTTAAGGCTATGAGATTTAGCCTAACTTAGAGGGATTGTCAATCTTCAAAAAGGGGGAGATTGTTGGGGCAATTTCCTTTGGTCAAGTTTGACTAAGCTTGAGTTGAGTCAATCTTGAGTTGAGATTTGAGTTTTGATGTTTGACAATATATGGAGATTGCTAGGGAAATCGTCCGGTTGTGGAGATGGTCAAAGGGTTGACCAGGTTGATAAGAATACAAGTCAAGTAGGTCAGGGATGACAGGAGACTTGACTGGGTAAGTCCTAACTGGAAGTTAGGCGTTTGGAAGTCCTAACAATGGTTAGGTAGTGGTGAAGTCCTAACTGGAGTTTAGGCAGTGATGGAAGTCCTAACTGGAGGTTAGGCAAAGGAGAAAGCCCTGGTGAGGAGCCAGGCAACGGAAAGTCCTAGTGAGGAGCTAGGCAAGGGAAAGTCCTGGAGAGGAGCCAGGCAATTGGAAAGTCCAAGTGTGATCTTGGCAAAGGAGAAAGTCCTGGTGAGGAGCCAGCAATTGGAAAGTCCAAGTGTGATCTTGGCAAAGGAGAAAGTCCTGGTGAGGAGCCAGGCAATTGGGAAGTCCAAGTGTGATCTTGGCACAGGTTGTAAGTCGAAGCATATAGTCTTGGCAAGATAAGTCCTAGTTGTTGGTGCAATATTCCCTAGGTCAAGGTTGACCTATTTGACTGAACTTGAATTGGGTCAAGCTCGAGTCTTGATATTTAGGTTTCGATGTTTTACAATACATGTAGACAACACATGAAGATTACAGGTGTAATTGTTCATGTAGGGAGATTATGAAAGAGAGTCAAGTTGGTCAAGGCTGACTGGATACTTGACTAGAAAATCCTACTGAGTGAAGCTAGGCAGTTGGAAAATCCTGGTGAGTGAAGTCAGGTGAAAGTCCTAGTGAGTGAAGCCAGGCAGTTGGAAAATCTTGGTGAGTGATGCCAGGTGAAAGTCCTAGTGAATGAAGCTAGGCAGAAGGAAAGTCCTGGTGAGTGAAGCTGGGCAGAAGGAAAGTCCTGGTGAGTGAAGTCAGGCAATTGGAAGTCCTAGTGAGTGAAGCTAGGCAATGGAAAGACCTGGTGAGTGAAATCAGGCACGAGCAAATCCAGATGGGTCAAGGTTGACCAGACATCTGGTGGAAAGTCCAAGTAGGTCAAAAGGATTGACCGGATACTTGGCACAAGGAGAAAAGTACAAGTGAGTAAAAAGGATTGATCGGACACTTGGTGAGGGAGTCCTAGCAGGTCAAGGGTGACCAGATGCTAGGCATGATGGACCAACAGGTCATGGTTGACCAGATGTTGGTTTAGGAGGCTTTAGACTTGATTTTGGGTGAAATCATGAGCTGAATCGATCAGTCGATCAATTGACTCATGCCTAATCGATCGACTGATCGATTGGGCAAGTCTTCGCGACAAGTCTCCTCCCAATCGATCTGTGGAATGATTGGGAGAAGTGCACGATCCCACAGAATAGCTCTGGATCGATCGGCCGATCGATCCAGAGCCTCCAATCGATCAATGGATCGATTGGGAGGTGCGATTTCGCGCAATGGGACCTGGATCGATCGGCTGATCGATCCAAGTATTTTCCCGAGAGCACAGAGGCGCTCTGGATCGATCGGCCGATCGATCCAAAGCCTCCCCAATCGATTAGGAGAAATCCAATCGATTGGGATTCGACCGTTGGCGTCGTATTTAGCTGCTAGCGAGCTGTTCTCTCAGCAGAACTCTCGGCCTTCTTCTTTAGCGACCACAGCGATTCCACAGCGACTTCTCCACAGCTCTCACGCCAGATCTTGAAGGTTCTTAGAGGCTTGTGCTGGTGCACGTCCAAGTCAAGAGGCAAGGAAGAAGCTAGGGTTAGGGTTTCTTGTGCATATCTTGTAAGCTTTTGCTTGTATTATCTTTCCTTTTCCTTTCCCTTTCTTCTTGTACTGTGAGCTTGTAGGGCTTCTCCGCCTTCGGTAGTTACCGTAAAGGAGTGTTTTTCATGGTGGAGGGTGCGTGAGTGTGTGGATTCTTGGATTAGTCACCTCTTCTTGAGGTGGATACCAAGTAAATCCCTAGTGTTAGCGTTGTGTGTTTGTCTCTTTGTATTTCCGCTGCATTTCATCACAAGAAGCAAGCAACGACGAGTACGAAATCACGCCGAGCTATTCACCCCCCCCCTCTAGATACATATTTGGTCCCAACAAGTGGTATCAGAGCGAGGCTGCACTTCACCGGAATCATCGCCGGAAGGGGCAAAAAGCTAGAGGGTGAAGAAGTTGGAGCAATTCTAAACGTCAAGACTTCATCAAAAGGCTCAACTTCAACATGGAATTCCAAGACGGGCTTGGATTCGATACAAGGGTGCCTCCACCATTCACAATGATGATCTTCGATCTTTGGAGATCAAGGATCAAAAATTTCTTGATGGTGGAGATAGAGCAATGGTTTGCTCTCATGGAAGGCTTCGAAGCTCCAAAGAGTTCAAAGGGCAAAATTCTCAAGAGAAGCAAGTGGAGCCAAGAACAAATCCAAAGATGTGAGTGTTGGTTGCTACTCAGAAAACCTAACGGTTCTACTGTACAAAAATTTTGTACAAAGGTCTGAACCTTTCCTAGCTACCATGTGTTCTTTTAAATTAAACTTGGATCGCCTGCGGAACTTAACACGTTTGATTCAAAGTTTAATTTACTTGTTCTTTTAGGTTTAGACTTGGATCTCCTGCGGAACTTAACACGTTCGATCCAAATCACCTAGGTTATTAATTCCATTAAATATTAATTTCCAGAATTGGCTTCCAGGACTGCATGGCGAGGCACATGACCTTCTTGGATATGGGAACAACCACCACCGCCTAGGCAAAGCCTTTTTAAGGAAAATTAATATTTAATTTTCTTAAATAACTTTAGGTCAACCAAAAAGAACAATCAAATCACAAGGAAAAGAAAAGTAAAAGAACACAACATCGAAAACTAATTCGAAATATTAGAATCGCATGCCTCTTGTATTTGGTATTTTTACATGAAGATAAAACTAGTATGATGCGGAAATTAAATACTAGTATACCATTTCTTTTGCAAGCAAAAACCTCTAGGTCTTCTACCGTATTCCTCTTCTAACCTCGGACGTTGTGTGGGCAACGATCTTCCGAGATGAGATACCACCAAAGCACCTTCTTCTTCTCCTTGCAAGGTTCGGCCACAACAAGAGCACCTCCAAGGATGAAGAGATTCCACCAACCAAGCTCTAAGGGATGCAAGCTTTCTCTCCTTCTTCTCCAAGCTAGAATCCGGCCACCACTTGATCTCCAAGAGTGAAGGGAGTTTCGGCCACAAGGATGGAGAGAAGAGAAAGGGAAGTGCCGGCCACACCAAGGAAGAAAAGAGGGAGAAAATAATAGAGGTTGTTCACCTTGAAGGCTCCCAAAACCCCCTCTTTTATAATCCTTAGCTTTGGCAAATAAGGAAATTTAATTACAATAAAATTTCCTTAACTTTCCTTGACATGAATTAATTAAGAAAAATTAAATAAAATTTCCTATTAAATCATATCATGGCCGGCCACCTCATGGAGAGCAAACAAGGTAATTTTCAATCAACAATTAAAATTCCTTATTTGTCTTCGGAAATTTTAAAAAATAAAATTTCCCTTTAAAATTCCTTCATGGTTGATAAAAAGAAATTTCTATAATTTTAATTTTTCAACATGTGAATAATTTACAAAGAAGAAAAATAAAATATCCTTCCAATCTACAAATAAGGAAAGAGATTTAATCTCTTTCTTTAATCTTTTGTAGAAACTTATAAAAGAAATATTTTAATTTTTAATCTCTCCAATAAATTATATCTTCCACATAAGAAAATTTTAAAATTAAAATTCTTTCCTAATTTAATAGGGCTGGCCACCTAAGCTTGGGTTCAAGGTAGGGCCGGCCACCCATGGATCAAGGCTTGGCCGACCCTAGCTTGGTACTCAAGCTAGCTTGGCCGGCCCCTACAACATGGGTATGAAGGTGGGTATAGTCCTCTATAAATAAGAGGCTACGATAGGACAACATGGGTATAAAGGTGGGTATAGTACTCTATAAATAAGAGGCTACGATAGGGACCGAGAGGAGGAATTTGTTTTGGTCTCCTGATAAAATTAAGCATCCCGTGTTCGCCCCGAACACACAACTTAATTTTATCAATAACAATTCATTCCACTAGAGAACTATTATTGAACTACCACACCAATCCCAAATTACATTTTTGGTCTCCTTCTTATTATGAGTGTGTCAGTCTCCCTGTGTTTAAGATATCGAATGTCCACTAATTAAGTGAGTTACTGACAACTCATTTAATTAATCTCTTAGTCCAAGAGTAGTACCACTCAACCTTATCGTCATGTCGGACTAACTCCACTTGCAGGATTTAACATGACAATCCTTATTAGCTCCTCTTGGGGACATTATCAACCTAGATTACTAGGACACAGTTTCCTTCTATAATCAACAACACACACTCTAAGTGATATCATTTCCCAACTTATCGGGCTTATTGATTTATCGAACTAAATCTCACCCATTGATAAATTAAAGAAATAAATATCAAATATATGTGCTTGTTATTATATTAGGATTAAGAGCACACACTTCCATAATAACTGAGGTCTTTATTCCTTTATAAAGTCAGTATAAAAGAAACGACCTCTGATGGTCCTACTCAATACACTCTAAGTGTACTAGTGTAATTATATAGTTAAGATAAACTAATACCTAATTACACTACGACCTTCCAATGGTTTGTTCCTTTCCATTTTGGCCGTGAGCTACTGTTTATAATTTATAAGGTACTGATAACATTATCTTCTGAATATGACACCACATACTATGTTATCTACAACATAAATTAATTGAACAACTACAAACAAATGTAGATAATTTGACCAAATGTGATTCTTTATTCAAAATAAATATTTACAAAAGCTTAGGCTTTCAGTATACACTCTAACAATCTCCCACTTTTACTAATGACTAAGCTACCATATCTGCTGCCATACATCTGATTCTCATCCCCTCCACATGCCGATCGAAAGCTTTTGCTAGAAGGGCCTTAGTGAAAGGATCTGCCAGATTATCTGCTGATGCAATCTTGGCGATGACAACTTCTCCTCGCTTCACGATATCTCGTATCATGTGGTACTTACGCTCTATATGTTTACTTGCCTTATGGGCTCGTAGTTCCTTCGAGTTTGAAACTGCACCGCTATTATCACAATAAATTGTGATGATTTTGGGCAAATCAGGAATCACATCTAAGTCCATTAGAAAGTTCCTAAGCCATACTGCTTCTTTAGCTGCCTCAGAGGCTGCTACATACTCAGCTTCCATGGTTGAGTCTGAAATGTATTTCTGCTTAACACTCCTCCATGCAATGGCTCCACCTCCTAAAGTAAACACATAGCCTGATGTAGACTTACTGTTGTCCCTATCCGATTGGAAATCTGAATCCGTGTAACCCACAGGGAGTATATCGTCTGCTCGGTAAACTAGCATATAATCTCTAGTCCTTCTCAGGTACTTTAATATATGCTTTACCGCAGTCCAATGTCCTTGTCTATGGTTACTCTGATATCTGCTAACCATGCCCACAGCAAAACAGATATCAGGTCTCGTACACAGCATTGCATACATAAGGCTTCCTATTGCCGAAGCATAAGGAACTGCTTTCATGTCCTCTATCTCCTTTGATGTCTTCGGAGACATCTCTTTAGATAGAGCTACTCCATGCCTAAAAGGTAAGAAACCTTTCTTGGAATTCTGCATGCTAAAACGAGCAAGGATTGTATCTATATATGAAGCTCGGGATAGACACAACATTCTTTTCTTGCGATCCCTTATAACTTTGATCCCAAGAATGTCTGCACAATCTCCTAAGTCCTTCATATCAAATTGTTTGGACAACCATACCCTTACGTCCGATAATACCTTGACATTGTTGCCAATTAACAAAATATCATCTACATATAGTACAAGAAATACCACCACGTTTTCGTTACACTTCTTGTATACACAAGACTCATCCGGACACTGAATAAATCCATATGACTGGATTACTTCATTAAACCGGATGTTCCAAGACCTTGAAGCTTGCTTCAGTCCATAAATGGACCGATTGAGCTTGCACACTAGATGCTCTTTGCCTTTTTCAATGAACCCTTCTGGTTGCTTCATATGGATGTTTTCTTCAAGACTTCCATTAAGGAAAGTTGTCTTGACATCCATTTGCCAAATCTCATAATCCATATGAGTAGCAATGGATAAGAGTATCTGGATAGACTTAAGCATGGCTACCGGTGAAAAGGTCTCCTCATAATCGATTCCCTCTTTCTGAGTGTACCCTTTCGCAACAAGCCTAGCTTTGAAGGTTTCTACCTTCCCGTATGTCCCTCTTTTCCTTTTGAAGATCCACTTGCATCCAACGTCTTTTACACCATCAGGTGGTTCTACAAGCTCCTAGACCTTATTAGAGTACATAAACTCTATTTCAGAATTCATTGTCTTCTGCCAAGATACTGCATCTATATCTTGGAGTGATTCGTCATATGTTCGGGGATCAGGTTCATGTTTACCCGGGATCAAGTCCGAAGACTCTCCCAAAAACATGAATCTCTCAGGTTCCCTCACAACTCTCCCACTATGACGAGGCACCGTCTGTAGTTGTGTATCATGTGTGGCACGTGTTGCAGTCTCTTGTGGTACTTCATCTTGTACTGTTGGTATTAAAGTAGACGTATCCTCTCTAAGTTCTTCTAGAACAACTTTGCTACTAGGCTTGTGATCTATTATATAGTCTTCTTCTAAAAACTGGGCATTGGTGCTAACAATGACCTTCTGGTCTTTAGGACTATAAAATAAATCACCTTTCGCTCCTTTGGGATAACCCACAAACACACGAACTTCTGTACGAAATTCTAACTTATCAGCATCTGGTTTCAGCACATCCAAATCTGAATATGTCTTAGACTGGGTTTTCACCCATTCCACAATTCTGTGGGAGTAGAAGATACTGATTTAGAAGGTACTAAGTTCAGAATGTGCGCTGCCGTTTCCAGAGCGTATCCCCAAAACGAATTTGGTAATTCTGAATAACTCATCATCGATCTAACCATCTCCATAAGAGTCATATTCCTTCGTTCTGCCACACCATTTTGTTGGGGTGTACCAGGTGCGGATAATTGGGATTGAATCCCGGCCTCTGATAAGTAATTCCTAAACTCTCCTAAGAGGTATTCGCCACCACGATCAGATCGTAGTGTCTTGATACTTTTACCTAGTCTTTTCTCCACATTAGCCTTGTACTCTTTGAACTTATCAAAGCACTCGGACTTGCGGCGCATTAGGTAAATGTATCCGTATCTTGAATAATCATCTATAAAAGAGATAAAATATTCAAAACCACCTCTTGCCTGGATAGACATAGGACCACACAAATCAGAATGTACCAATTCTAACACTTCTTTGGCTATATACCCCTTGGCCTTAAAAGGCCTCTTGGTCATTTTACCTTCCAAGCAAGATTCACAAGTTGGAAAATTTTCCAACTCTAATGAACCCAAGAGTCCATCGGCTATAAGCCTTTGAATCCTACTTAAGTTAATATGACCAAGCCTTAGATGCCAAAGATATGCTTGGTTCATTTCCGAAGGTTGTTTTCTCTTATTAGTGTTAGAAGATGTGTTATAAATTTCCATATTTTGCTTTGTAGGAGAAATTGGATTTAAAGTATATAAATTGCCAACTAATGCACCAGAACAGATAATCACTTTATTTCTCTTTATAACTACATTGTTATTAAAGGAAACAGAATATCCATCCAAAAATAGTTTAGAAACTGAAATTAAATTCTTTCTAAAACTGGGTACATAAAGATAATTTCTTAAAACTAATTTTCTATTTCTATCAAAAGATAAGTAGACGTCTTCCACTACAACAGCCGCCACCTTAGTAGCATTGCCCATGTAGATGGTTATCTCTCCTTCATATAGTCGTCGGGTTTCCTGGAACCCCTGCAAAGAATTGCAGACATGATCAGTGGCTCCTGTATCTACACACCAGGTGCTGGTAGATAACACCGCTAAACATGTTTCAACAACCAGAGCATGAGATATACCTTTGTTGTTTTGATTCCTACGAGGATAGTCCGCCTTCCAATGCCCTGACTGTTTGCAGATGAAGCACTTGCCCTTCGGCTTCTTCACTCCAGCTTTAGCTCCTGTACTCTGAGATTTATTCACCTTCTTTGCTGAGCTAACTTGCTTCTTCTTCTTCTTTCCTTTCGGTTTAGAAGTAGAACCATTTTCAGCATAGTGAATCTGAGAATTATGACGAAACAAACCTTCTGCTGCCTGAAGTTTTGTCAGTAGTTCCGCCAATGAATATACCCTTTTATTCATATTGTAATTCAGGCGGAATTGCTCAAAACTTCTAGGTAGCGTTTGGAGGATCACATCGATCTGGGTTTCCCCATCAATTTCTCCACCAAGGATTTGTATTTCATTCAGATAAGCCATCATCTTTAGGATATGATCCCTCACAGGAGTACCCTCTTGCATGGTGGCCGTCATTATCTTTCTCATGGCTTCTTGCCTAGAGGCCCGATCCTGGTGACCAAAGAGTTCCTTGAGACTGTTCATAATATCATAGGCTGTTGGTAAATCTTGATGCTGATGTTGCAATACATTTGACATTGAAGCCAAAATGTAGCACCGCACCATCTCATCTGCTTTTACCCATTTCCTATGATACTCAATCTCCTCTTGGGTAGATTCACCATTGGGTGTATCAGGGCAAGGTTCAGTCAGTACAAACTTATAGCTTTCAGCAGTAAGAACAATGTCCAGGTTCCTTTTCCAATCTATGTAGTTAGGACCAGTAAGTCTGTTCTCTTTTAGTATGATGGCCAGTGGGTTGAAAGTCATCCTAAGAATCAAAAATAACTTTTGGTCAAAACTTCTAAATTTAGAATAATATTGATTCCTCAAACAATACTATTTTAAATTAACCAACACCTCAAAACACTGTGAATTTTGTATGTCACGATAGTGTGGACGTATACAAATTCAACATTTGTAAAAGGAGGGTTTAACCCATTAATTTTATTATCTTGTCAACCTAATTTTTTGACAAATAAAATTAATAGTTGGTTTCCTTTGGTCACATGAATAATAGCAGTGACTCCGATGGGGAGGATACTATTAGACGTGCCTAAGTGTATACCATTACTTAACACTAAGTCCATTAATAAAATTGTGCCCCTTCCGATGGGGAAGATCACACGCTCTTAATTAACTTCCTATAGTCATCCAAAATGGAAATTTGTTCTAGTGATCCACAAACAAACTCATCCGATATGGAGGAAGGCACTCAGAGCCAACGCGCAAGTTTGTTTGCATCACTTACAAACCAGTAATGGAGACCATGGGATTTATTTAAAATCCCTCTCCCACTTAGTTATTTAAAATGAGGAATTTTGACTATGCTAGCCTACTAAACATGTATACTAACATGCACACACAGCACAGTATAAAAGCAATAAATAGAAAAACTAATTTTCAACTATTATGACTTTTATCTATTGTTGTCCTCCATGTGTTGCCAACCCTAGCTGCTGCCATCTTTGGCCACCGCCACTGGGTCTAGTTGTCACATCCATCTTGCTCCTTGTTCCGCTGCGCCTCTGGTCCTCAAAAGGTTCCACACCTTGCAAGATTCGATCCGCGACATAAATAGAATTTTACATTTTTCGATCCTATATTCCTCGAAGGAATGTACATGTAAACTAGATCGAACATAAACTAAAATTTACATCCATCGATCCTATATTCCATAAAAGGAATGTACATGTAACTAGATCCAAAAATAAAATCCTAATAAAACTAAATACAGCTCCTGCTGTATTTTATAATACAATCATGCACACACAATAAAACGTCCTTGACATGTCCAAGGGTCCAATCACACACATAATAACTATAAGCCATAATAGTTGGATCCTACATCCACAAAGTTAGCACATCCTACTATTAACCTATATAAATTATGTATGACATGTGCATAATTAAACTAATATCAAATACACAGAGGCAAAAATCCTAGCTCTGATACCAATTGTTGGTTGCTACTCGGAAAACCTAACGGTTCTACTGTACAACAATTTTGTACAAAGGTCTGAACCTTTCCTAGCTACCATGTGTTCTTTTAAATTAAACTTGGATCGCCTGCGGAACTTAACACGTTTGATCCAAAGTTTAATTTACTTGTTCTTTTAGGTTTAGACTTGGATCTCCTGCGGAACTTAACACGTTCGATCCAAATCACCTAGGTTATTAATTCCATTAAATATTAATTTCCAGAATTGGCTTCTAGGACTGCATGGCGAGGCACGTGACCTTCTTGGATATGGGAACAACCACCACCGCCTAGGCAAAGCCTTTTTAAGGAAAGCTAATATTTAATTTCCTTAAATAACTTTAGGTCAACCAAAAAGAACAATCAAATCATAAGGAAGAGAAAAATAAAAGAACACAACATCGAAAACTAATTCGAAATACTAGAATTGCATGCCTCTTGTATTTGGTAATTTTACATGAAGATAAAACTAGTATGATGCGGAAATTAAATACTAGTATACCTTTTCTTTTGCAAGCAAAAACCTCTAGGTCTTCTACCGTATTCCTCTTCTAACCTCGGACGTTGTGTGGGCAACGATCTTCCGAGATGAGATACCATTAAAGCACCTTCTTCTTCTCCTTGCATGGTTCGGCCACAACAAGAGCACCTCCAAGGATGAAGAGATTCCACCAACCAAGCTCCAAGGGATGCAAGCTTTCTCTCCTTCTTCTCCAAGCTAGAATCCGGCCACCACTTAATCTCCAAGAGTGAAGGGAGTTTCGGCCACAAGGATGGAGAGAAGAGAAAGAGAAGTGCCGGCCACACCAAGGAAGAAAAGAGGGAGAAAATAATAGAGGTTGTTCACCTTGAAGGCTCCCAAAATCCCCTCTTTTATAATCCTTAGCTTTGGCAAATAAGGAAATTTAATTACAATAAAATTTCCTTAAATTTCCTTGACGTGAATTAATTAAGAAAAATTAAATAAAATTTCCTATTAAATCATATCATGGCCGGCCACCTCATGGAGAGCAAACAAGGCAATTTTCAATCAACAACTAAAATTCTATATTTGTCTTCGAAAATTTTAAAAAATAAAATTTCCCTTTAAAATCCCTTCATGGTTGATAAAAAGAAATTTCTATAATTTTAATTTTTCAACATGTGAATAATTTACAAAGAAGAAAAATAAAATATCCTTCCAATCTACAAATAAGGAAAGAGATTTAATCTCTTTCTTTAATCTTTTGTAGAAACTTATAAAAGAAATATTTTAATTTTTAATCTCTCCAATAAATTATATCTTCCACATAAGAAAATTTTAAAATTAAAATTCTTTCCTAATTTAATAGGGCCGGCCACCTAAGCTTCGGTTCAAGCTAGGGCCGGCCACCCATGGATCAAGGCTTGGCCGGCCCTAGCTTGGTACTCAAGCTAGCTTGGCCGGCCCCTACAACATGGGTATGAAGGTGGGTATAGGTGGGTATAGTACTTTATAAATAAGAGGCTACGATAGGGACCGAGAGGAGGAATTGGTTTTGGTCTCCCGATAAAATTAAGCATCCCGTGTTCGCCCCAAACACACAACTTAATTTTATCAATAACAATTCATTCCACTAGAGAACTATTATTGAACTACCGCACTAATCCCAAATTACATTTTTGGGCTCCTTCTTATTATGAGTGTGTTATTCTCCCTATGTTTAAGATATCGAATGTCCACTAATTAAGTGAGTTACTGACAACTCATTTAATTAATATCTTAGTCCAAGAGTAGTACCACTCAACCTTATCGTCATGTCGGACTAAGTCCACCTATAGGGTTTAACATGACAATCCTTATAAGCTCCTCTTGGGGACATTATCAACCTAGATTACTAGGACACAGTTTCCTTCTATAATCAACAACACACACTCTAAGTGATATCATTTCCCAACTTATCGGGCTTATTGATTTATCGAACTAAATCTCACCCATTGATAAATTAAAGAAATAAATATCAAATATATGTGCTTGTTATTATATTAGGATTAAGAGCACACACTTCCATAATAACTGAGGTCTTTATTCCTTTATAAAGTCAGTATAAAAGAAACGACCTCTGATGGTCCTACTCAATACACTCTAAGTGTACTAGTGTAATTATATAGTTAAGATAAACTAATACCTAATTACACTACGACCTTCCAATGGTTTGTTCCTTTCCATTTTGGCCGTGAGCTACTGTTTATAATTTATAAGGTACTGATAACATTATCTTCTGTATGTGACACCACATACTATGTTATCTACAATATAAATTAATTGAACAACTACAAACAAATGTAGATAATTTGACCAAATGTGATTCTTTATTCAAAATAAATGTTTACAAAAGCTTAGGCTTTCTGTATACACTCTAACAGTGAGGCCAATGACAAAGTGACCAAGCTTTTGGTCAATCTATTGTCGAGCAACATCTTGGAGAAAATTGGAGAATTTGAAGATGCCAAAGAGCTATGGAGCAAATTAGCATTGCTTCATGAAGAACCCTCCACTGTACCAAGTCAAGATAAATCCAAAGAGGGCGACTCATTGGAGCAAGACCAAGAGGAGGAAGACTCCGAGGTTGAGTGATGCTCAACTTCAAAAGAAGAAGTCCAAGAAGCCTCATCTTCAAAGGAGTACAATGAAAAGGGCAAAGAGGGAACATACTCTTTGTTCCATATACAAGATGAAGATGAAGAAGTTTCCACCTCTAGGATTGAGGGGGAGCAACTTTCGGTGACACCGGATTAAGAAGAAGGAGAAGTCTCCACATCTGGGTCAAGAGAAGAAGAGGATGAAGAAGCTTCCACCTTCACAAGTCAAGTGAAATCTACTGGAGGAGTATCATCATCGGATCAAGATGAAGCATCTACCTCTGGATCAAAAGGAGGATTAAGTGTCATCCCTACACATAAAGGTATAACTAATTCAATTAAGAATAAAAATCATATTATATGTTTTGAGTGTAGGGAACATGGGCACTACAAGAGCAAGTGCCCCAAATTGGCCAAGAAGATGGGCCAAGTTGCACCAAAGGGCAAGACGAAGCCCAAAGAGACCGCCCCCACAACAAAGAAGAACAAGGAGCACATTGTATGCTTTTTGTGCAACCAAAAAGGACATTATACAAGTCAATGTCCTAAGGGGAAGAAAGCGGTCAAGCCTAAGGGAGGAAGCATGAGTAAAGGGGAAGCCTCCAAGGTAAAATGAAAGGTATAATTTATTGAGCCTACTCCTTTAAATAATGGTAAAAAGCATGCTAATGCCAATTTTTATCATTTTAATGCTATTTACCATAAAAATAGGGAGCATGATAGCATTAAAGAAAAATATATGGCTCTCCATGCTAAGACTACCACACCTAGGGTTAGGAAGGTAGGTAAAAGCTTAGGCAATAACACTAAGGACCATAGTTATAAGCCTAGAAATAAAATTGCTCAAGGATTAAATGAAAAACCAAAAACTAAGAATTTAATGAGAGAAAATCAAGTCTTGAGGTCAAGACTTGATAAATTAGAAAAGACCCTAAAAAGGATGGAAAATATCCTAAAAGGGCAAAAAGAGCAAAACCTAGGGTTAGAGAAACAAGGGTCATCCTATGGTCGTAAAGGTTTGGGATACAAACCTAAGGCTAAGAAGGATGCAATTTCTTACCATAGGGTTCCATATAGCTATGGAACTAACCCTAGGCCTAGTGGTCAAGTCAAAAATACAAGAGAAGTTATCCCTAGAAGTATTTTTACAACAACAAACATGACTAAAACTTCTAAGAAGTCTAAGAAAGTCACTAGGAAGGTCACAAGAGAAGAAACCCCTAGAGTTGATCTAGTAAAAGTGACCAAGGTCCCTAAGAAGCCTAACAAGGTCACTAGAAAGGTATCTAGGGAGGCTATTCTAGTGAATACCTAGAGCATCCAAGGAGCACCAATAGGTTTTGGGTTCCTAGGAGCATTTTCTCTACCCCTTAGATGGGTTATAGAGTGTCAACTCTAATTGAAAGGGTAGTTAACCCAATCATGATGAAGTTGACACTCTAAGAGCATTTTCAAGGTTATTGTTAACCTTTGAAAATGATAAGGATTAATAAATTACTCTTGGAAAGGGTAAGATGTGTCATAACTTGAGAAATTGGATATAATTTTAATTGGCACAAGAAATCAAGTGTAAAGAAATGCCAAGTTAGGATTTTGACATTTTATTGGGAAGTTAAAGGCAAATTTAAGCCTTAACTTAACTTGTTACTCTTGGAAGAGTAAAGTGTACCAAAAAAAATTGAGGAATATGCTTAATTTAAATTGGCATAAATTAGGAAAAGTAAAAGAAATGCCAAAATTGGATTTTGGCATTTTCTTGTGAAATAGTGTCCAATCTAGGTTTTGAATTTTAATTTAGCTAAAGATTAAGGATACTTAGATAGATAATCTAGGTATTTCATTTATGCTAATTTACCATGTGTTGTTTGCCCATCATATGCCATGACATCATACTTATTTATGTGTTTTTGCATTCATGTTTTTATTATAAAAACATAAAAATACCATGTCATGTCATACATACATCATCTAGTCAAAGGAAATTTTCTTTTGAAAAATTATTTATCTTTGATGTATGCCATAACTGTTAGCTAGAGCCCTAGAGCCAATCATTTGATGATTGTATTTTGGACTTGTTGTATCATATTCTATATAAATAAAGGCATTTGGTTTTTGGTTATTATACTTACTTGTATTGGTGCCAATAAACTAAGTATAATAACATCCTTGAGTAGACGGTTCTCACCTATATCAATCGGTTAGTTGAACCGATAGTGAGATGATATAGGGAACACTACTCTTAATCATTCCTAGTCGAGTATTAACATTCAGGGACAATGTTAATGCAATAAGACTAGCATGTAGGTTAACTCGATGACTTGATCTCACAAGTCATGGATATAGAGATATCAAGTTGACACATGGGTATGCATTGGAGAATGTATACTGAATGACCCGCCATGAGAAAGTATCATGAATTGTTATATGAGTGTCATATACTTTCTCATGTGACTATTAGTATGACTACTAGTCCTTAGACCAGAAGTCACCATGGTTCCCTACATAAGGAGTTATGTACTTTAGTTTCGTCAAACGTTACCCGTAACTGGGTGAACTATAAAGGCGATTACTGGGTATGTAACAAATTATGAAGAGGGATGTGAGTGATGTAGATGGGATCTATCCCTCCTATATGACGGGGTGACATCGGTATTCTTGATAGAGTGAGACCACGAAGTGCATGGCCATGCCCAAATGAGTCAATATAGGATATTGAGCTCATTTGATCGAGTGAGTCTACTTGGAGTTCAAGATTTAGATTGGTCAGAGGATGACATGGTCTATGCCTCACATTGATCAATCTAGATGTCTAGGATAGAAGGACACTTGTCATATATTGTGAGGAGTCACAATTAGTAGTCACAAGGTGATGTTGGATCTCAACATTCTTGTAACATTGGGTAGTAATGATGTGTTGCTAGATACCGCTCATTACTTATGCTCCTAAATGAGTTTAGGGGCATTGCCAACGTTACAAGAACCTATAGGGTCACACACTAAGGACAATTAGATGGAGATTAGGTTCATATGATGAACCAAGAGGATTAAATTCATTTGATGAATCAAATTGGATTAAGAATAATCCAAATTGGGCTAATTGAGTTGGACGCAAGTTGATTCATGTATTCAATAAGTCTAATTTAGATTATGACTCATTAAATCAACTTAATTTAATGAATTAGATTCATTATATTAAGTTGGCTTGAATCAAATGGTTAGATTAGATCAACCATGTAAGAGATTTGGTCAAGTTTGACTTGACTTGAGAGGAAGAGGAAGAGTCAAGTTTGACTTGACTAATTGCCACATCAATGGTGAGATGGCAAGATGTGGACCAATGATGATGTGCCACATCATCAAAGTGTGCCACCTCATGGGAGTTACAACTCCATTCTCTTTAATGGCAACATTTAATGAGAATGGGGGTTACACCTTGGAGAAGTGGTCGGCCACTTATCATTGTGAATGAAATTGATTTTTTCATTCAAGCCTCATTATTCCTTCTTCTTCCTCTAGCTCTCCCTCTCCCTCTCCTCCTCAACTTGGCCGAACCACACATAGGTGTTAGCACACCTCTTTGTGTGTTTTTCTCCACCTACGTGTCTGTGTGGATACTTCTAGAGGAGTATCTATCTTGATACTCTCAAGATCCGGCATTTTGGACGAGCAGGATACGCAAAAGGCACGCTTCAAGGTATAACCCTTTTCTTCATGTAGATCTAGGAGTAGATCTAAGTAGAAACTCGTACAAGAAATTATTTTGTAATCTATTCTTCGCACGAGATCCAGTGGCATGGGTGATTCGGGGTTTCCGCAACGCGAAAACGCGGTTTTCGCGGCCCAAAAAAACCCAACAATAACACATCATGCATTGTTTTAATTCCTTGCAAACTAAGGAAAAATGACATTCATTAACAAGTAACATCCTTGGTGGATGTTCCTAACCTCAAAATGCCTAGATAGATATGCATGATCCCTAGACTAAGGCAAAACCAAAGTTTACATCTCACTAAGAACTATAAGGTGACTTGTATGTGGTTTTGTACACATTAAATACAAGTGAGATGTTAGGATGATGAACAAAACTAAAGATGTTGATCTAGTGCATTCTTTCGAGTTTTAAATTTATCAAAACACATAGTTATGTATTTTCCAATCATTGGGAAAGCTAACGTACAAGTCATGTGCATTGAGCCCAAAGAATATGGTTGGATATTGGTTTTGAAAATGATTTTAAAATACTTTTGAAAAACCTTGGTGAAGACTATCTTTTGATAGTAATCATCATTGAAAAGTTAGCCACAAACTAGAAGAAAACACTAAAGTTTTTACAAGTTTTCAAGTTTATGTCAATCTTGGAAAATAGAGAGTATTTTTATAGAAAACTATTTTTCCTTAATAATATATACCCTAAGTAGTATCTACATGAATTTTCATGATTTTTCAAATTTTGTAGAATTTTTGGGGAGTTTCTGAAATTGACTGAAAGTGAATTTCAGCATTTTCAGAGCTTCAATCGATCACCCGATCGATTGGAGTGCCTCAATCGATCGGGCGATCGATTGAGAAGGCATCTCTCGCGAGCATAAGCTCGCTAGATCGATCCACTGATCGATCCACGCAGTCTGAATCGATCAATGGATCGATTCAGATGGGTTCAATCGATTGGGACCCAACTCCAATCGATTGAGGATGCTGATTTTGGTTGGTAAAGCCTATTTTCAGCATTCTAAATCATTTTTAGTCTAGGTAATCATTCCTAACCCCTCAAAACATATTTATATACATTTAGGGGAGTTTTCATGATGAAAATAAGGACAAATTGGTTAAGGAAGACTAAGTAGAGGTTTAGGTTGAGGTTTGGTTTCAATATTGAATTTTTGAACCTCAAAACTTCTAAATTTGAGTTTTCTAAAGTTTTATGGATTCCAAGTCATTGTTGGTGCAATGACAGAAATCACGGGCATGTCTTTAGGGGGAGTTACTCTTTAAGGACATGAAAATCTATTTTTCATACACCTTGGAAGGTGGTTAACCTTCTTTAGCAAAAATGCTCAAGGTTGGGCATTTGAATATAATGAAGAGTGGATATCTTCATTATTCATGTGGTGTATTCTCACCGATGAGCATTTGATGAAAATGAAGGGTATGGGACCTTCATTTGAATCGTGTGTCAATATACCGAGTGGTATATGCTCAAGGATGAGCGTTGAGAATAATGAAGGGTATGAGACCTTAGTTATTGTGTTGTGAACAACGAGTGAAGTTGTAAACAACGTTGAGTAACTCTTCAGGGGGAGAGTTTTTGATGTGTGCCAATAGAGGGAGAATGTGTGGTTAAGTTAGACCTTTATTACCTAAGAGGGACTTTGCCCTCTGGGAAAGGGGAAGAATGAAGGTAACCATTATTCATATATTGGCAATGAAGGGAGTTAAGGCTATGGGATTAGCCTAACTTAAAGGAGGTATTGTCAAACATCAAAAAGGGGGAGGTTGTTGGTGCAATATCCCTAGGTCAAGGTTGACCTGTTTGATTGAGCTTGAATTGGGTCAAGCTCGAGTCTTGATGTTTGGGTTTCGATGTTTGACAATACATGTAGATAACACATGAAGATTGCAAGTGCAATTGTTCATATGGGGAGATTGTGAAGGAGAGTCAAGTAGGTCAAGGCTGACTGGATACTTGACTGGAAAATCCTGGTGAGTGAAGCCAGGCAGTTGGAAAATCCTGGTAAGTGAAGCCAGGTGAAAGTCCTGGTGAGTAAAGCCAGGCAGTTGGAAAATCCTGGTGAGTGAAGCCAGGTGAAAGTCCTAGTGAGTGAAGCTGGGCAGAAGGAAAGTCCTAGTGAATGAAGACAGGCAGTTGGAAAGTCCTGGTGAGTGAAGCCAGGCAGTTGGAAGTCCTAGTGAGTGAAGCTAGGCAATGGAAAGACCTGATGAGTGAAGCCAGGCACAAGGAAATCCAGATGGGTCAAGGTTGACAAGACATCTGGTGGAAAGTCCAAGTAGGTCAAAAGAATTGACCGGATACTTGGCATGAGGAGAAAAGTCCAAGTGGGCCAAAAGGATTGACCGGATACTTGGTGAGGGAGTCCTAACAGGTCAAGGGTGACTAGATGCTAGGCATGATGGACCAACAGGTCATGGTTGACCAGATATTGGTTTAGGAGGCTTTAGACTTGATTTTGGGTAAAATCATGAGCTGAATCGATCAGCCAATCGATTGGCTCATGCCCAATCGATCGACTGATCGATTGGGCAAGTCTTCGCGACAAGCCTCCTCCCAATCGATCAGTGGATCGATTGGGAGAAGTGCGTGATCGCACAGAACAGCTCTGGATCGATCGGCCGATCGATCTAGAGCCTCCAATCGATCAATGGATCGATTGGGAGGTGCGATTTCGTGTGATGGGACCTGGATCGATCGACTGATCGATCCAGGCGTTTTCCCGAGAGCACAGAGGCGCTCTAGATCGATCGGCCGATCGATCCAAAGCCTCCCCAATCGATTGGGAGCAATCCAATCGATTGAGATTCGACCGTTGGCGTCGTATTTAGCTGCTGGCGAGCTGTTCTCTCAGCAAAACTCTCGGCCTTCTTCTTCAGCGACCATAGCGATTCCACAGCGACTTCTCCACAGCTCTCACGCCAGATCTTGAAGGTTCTTAGAGGCTTGTGCTGGTGTACGTCCAAGTCAAGAGGTGAGGAAGAAGCTAGGGTTAGGGTTTCTTGTGCATATCTTGTAAGCTTTTGCTTGTATTATCTTTCCCTTCCCTTTCTTCTTATACTGTGAGCTTGTAGGGCTTCTCCGCCTTCGGTAGTTACCGTAAAGGAGTGTTTTTCATGATGGAGGGTGCGTGAGTGTGTGGATCATTTGATTAGTCACCTCTTCTTGAGGTGGATACCAAGTAAATCCCTAGTGTTAGCGTTGTGTGTTTGTCTCTTTGTATTTTCCGCTATATTTCATCACAAGAAGCAAGCAACGACGAGTACGAGATCGCGTCGAGCTATTCCCCCCCCCCCCCCCCCTCTAGCTACATATTTGGTCCCAACACTAGTGTGATTTGGCAAGGAAAACTCGATAACTAGAATGAGGCCGAAGGAAACTCTTAAAGGCAAGGCGTGAAGGATGGGGAGATATCCGAGGGACGCATGGCTGATGGAGGAGGCTAGTGTTAGAGCGTATACTAAAAGCCTAGCTTTTGTAAACATTTATTTTTGAAATAAAAGAATCACATTGGTCAATATCTACATTTATTTGTTAAATGTAATTGTTCAATTAATTTATATAGTAGACAACATGGTATGTGGTGTCACACACAGAAGATCATGTTGTCGGTTCTTTATAAATTATAAACAGTTGCTCACGAATAAGATGGAAAGGAACAAACCATCGGAATAGTCGTAGTTTAATTAAGTATTAGTTTATCTTGATTAATAAATTATACTAGTACACTCTAAGTGTATTGAGTAGGACCATTTTAGGTAAGTTCTTTTTATACTGACTTAATAAAAGAACTAGACCTTAGTTATTATGGAAGTGTGTACTCTTAATCCTAATATAATAACAAGCACATATATTTAATATTTATTTCTTTGACTTATCAAAGGGTGAGATTTAGTTCGATAAATCAAAAGGCCCGATAAGTTGGGAAATAATATTACTTATAGTGTGTGTTGTTGATTATAAAAGGAAACTGTGTCCTAGTTATCTAGGTTGAGAATGTCCCCAAGAGGAGCTCATAAGGATTGTCATGTTAAACCCTGCAGGTGGACTTAGTTCGACATGACGATGAAGTTGAGTGGTACTACTCTTGGAGATAGATATTAATTAAGTTAGTTGTCAGTAACTTACTTAATTAGTGGACATTCGTAATCTTAAACACAGGGAGACTAATACACTCATGATAAGAAGGAGCCCATAATGTAATTTGGGATTGGTGTGGTAGTGTGATAATAACTCTCTAGTGGAATGAGTTATTATCGATGAACTTGAGTTGTGTGTTCGGGGCGAACACGGGATACTCAAGCTAATCGGAAGGCCAAAAATAATTTATCCTCTGGGTCCCTGTCGTAGCCTCATTAAACCCTCAAGTCCATCCAAAGAAAAAGCCCATCTTGGTGTCCAAGAAGGGGGTCGGTCCATTACTTGGTGACCAAGCAATGGCCGGCCACATCTTCTCTTAAAGGGTCGGCCCTTTGCTTGGTGCCCAAGCATGTAGGGGTCGGCCACAATAATTCAAACAAAGAGGGGTGTTTTGAATTTTTAAAATCTTCTCTTTGTAGAAAACTACAAGTTTTAAAAGAGAGATTTGAAATTTAAAAACTTTCCTTATTTGAATTAGGTCACATGTTTTTAAAAGAGAATTTAAAAGTTTTAAAACTTTCATTTTTTAACCATCCTCATAGTTTTAAGAAAAAAGGAAGAGAAGTTTTAAAATTTGAATTTTCTATTACCATGTTAAAAAAGAAAATTTTATAAGAGAATTTTTAAATTTTAAAACATGGTTTTAATTTTTAAAACTTTCCTTTTTAACATCCACTTTAGGAAAGAGAGCTTGTAAAATTTTATAAGAGGATTTCTTCTTGTAAAATTTTATAAAAAAAAATTTTATTCTTTCCTATAAGTGGCCGGCCATCCTTGCTTGGTGCCCAAGCAAGGGGCCGACCAAGATTAAATCAAGTCAATCATTAATTTGGTAATTTATTCAATCAAGAGAAAAGAAAAGGAAAAATAAAAAGGGAAAAGAAAAAACTAGAGGAAAATTTTAATTTTTGTAAAAAGTTTTTCCTTATTTGCCTTGGGCAAGTATTATAAAAGAAGGGGTGAGGAGGCCTCATGAGACACAACTCTTATTCTATTGCTTGGTGATCCTCAAGTGGCCGACCCCTCTCTCCCTCTCTTCTCCCTTTGCTCTCTTTTGTTTTGTGGTGGTGGTGGTCGAATATTACAAGGAGGAGAAGCTCTTTTGGGTGGTGTTCATCTTGGAGGATTGTCGCCCACATGACGTCCAAGGCGAGGCGAGGAATACGGCAGAAGATCTCGAGGTTATTAGTTTAGAAAGAGAAGGTATAACTAGTAATTTTCTTCCGCATCATACTAGTTATTTTCTTTGTAAGAATTCCAAACACAAGACGCATTAGATCTGGTTTTTCAAATTTATTTTTCGAGTTTGTGTTTTCTTTGTTTTTTGAATTTGTGATTCGATTGTTCTTTTTGGTTAAATCTAGAGTTATTTAAGGAAATTAAATATTAGCTTTCCTAAAAAGGCTTTGTCTAGGCGGTGGTAGTTGCTCCCATATCCAAGAAGGTCATGTGCCTCTCCATGCAGTCCTGGAAGTCAATTTTAGAAATTAATATTTAATAGAATTAATAACATAGATGGATTTTGATGAATAGTATTAAGTTCCGCTTGCGATCCAAATCTAAACCATCAAGAACAAATAAGTTAAATTTGGAATCAATGATGTTAAGTTTCATCTGCGATTCATAATTTAACTTCTAAAGAACATAATAGGTTATTTAGGAAATGTTCGACACTAGTACAAAATTTTTGTACAGTTGAACCAGTACGACCTTCCTAGGACTAACCAACAATTGGTATCAGAGCTAGGGTTTGCCTCTGTGTGTTTAGAATTCAAATTGGTTATGCACATGTCATACATAATTTAGGCAGGATAATAGTAGGATGTGCTAACTCTTTGGTTGCAGGCTCCAACTATTATGGCTTATAGATGTTGTGTGTGATTGGACCCTTGGACATGTCAAGGGCAATATTTTGTGTGTGCATGATTGTATGTAACTAATACAGCAGGAGTTGTATTAGCCCTAGGATTTTAGAATTTTATTTTCGATCTAGATTACATGTACATTCCCTCGTGGAATATAGGATCGATATATGTAAAATTCTATTATTGTCGCGGATCAGATTCTTGAGAGGTGTGGTACTTTTGGAGAATCAGAGGCGCAACGAAAAAGAAGCAAGATGGATGCGACGACTCGACCCAATGGCAGTGGCTAAAGATGGCAGCAGCTAGGGTTGGAGCACACAGAGGACAGTGATGGAAAAAGGCCATAATAGTTGGAAAATAAATTTTCATATTTATTGCTTTTATTTACTGTGATGTGTGTGTATGCATGCGATGTATGCTAGGAGAGTTTAAAATTCCTCACTTTAAATAACTAAGTGGGAGAGGGATTTATTTTAATAAATTCCATGGTCTCCATTACTGGTTTGTAAGTGACGCAAACAAATTTGCGCATTGGCTCTGAGTGCATTCCTCCATATCGGATGAGTTTGTTTGCGGATCACTAGATCAAACTTCCATTTTGGATGACTATAGGAAATTAATTAAGAGTGTGTGATCTTCCCCATCGGAAGGGGCACAATCTTATTAATGGACTTAGTGTCAAGTAATGGTATATACTTAGGCACGTCTAATAGTATCCTCCCATCGGAGTCACTGCTATTATTTGTGTGACCGAAGGAAACCAACTATTAATTTTATTTGTCAAAAAGTTAGGTTGACAAGAATAAAATTAATGGGTAAAACCTCCTCTTACAAATGTTTGATTTTGTATACGTTCACAGCATACAAAATTCACGGTGTTTTGAGGTGTTGGTTAATTTAAAATAGTATTGTTTGAGGAATCAATATTATTCTAAATTTAGAGTCCTGACCAAAGTTATTTTTGTGATTCTTAGGATGTCTTTCAACCCACTGGCCATCATACTAAAAGAAAACAGACTTACAAGTCCTAAGTATATAGATTGAAAAAGGAATCTGGACATTGTTCTAACTGCTGATTGCTATAAGTTTGTACTGACTGAGGCTTGCCCTGAAGCGCCTAATGGTGAATCTACCCAAGAGGAGATTGAGTATCATAAGAAATGGGTAAAAGCAGATAAAATGGCGCGGTGTTACATTTTGGCTTCAATGTCAAATGTATTGCAACATCAGCTTCAAGATTTACCAACAGCTTATGATATTATGAACAATCTCAAGGAACTCTTTGGTCACCAAGATCGGGCCTCTAGGCAAGAAGCTATGAGGAAATTAATGACGGCCACCATGCAAGAGGGTACTCCCGTTAGGGACCATATCCTAACGATGATGGCTTATCTGAACGAAATACAAATCCTTGGAGGAGAAATTGATGGGGAAACCCAGATCGATATGATTCTCCAAACGCTACCCAGAAGTTTTGAGCAATTCAGCCTGAACTATAATATGAATAAAAGAATGTATTCATTGGCGGAACTGCTGACAGAACTTCAGGCAGCAGAAGGGCTATTTCGTCATAATTCTTAGATTCACTATGCTGAAAATGGTTCTACTTCTAAATCGAAAGGCAAGAAGAAGAATAAATAGGCTGTTTCAGCAAAGAAGGTGAATAAACCTCAGAGCACATGACCTAAAGCTGGAATAAAGAAGTCGAAGGGCAAGTGCTTCATCTACAAGCAGACATGACATTGAAAGGCGGACTGTCCTCATAAAAATCAGAAAAATAAAGGTATATCTCATGCTCTAATAGTTGAAACATGTTTAGCGGTGTTATCTACCAGCACCTGGTGTGTAGATATGGGAGCCACTGATCATGTCTACAATTCTTTGTAGGGGTTCCAGGAAACCCGACGACTATTTGAAGGAGAGATAACCGTCTACATGGGCAATGCTACTAAGGTGGCGGCTGTTGCAGTGGGAGACGTCTACTTATCTTTTGATAGGAATAGAAATTTGGTTTTAAGAAATTGTCTTTATGTACCCCGTTTTAGAAAGAATTTAATTTCAGTTTCTAAACTATATTTGGATGGATATTCTGTTTTCTTTAATAACAATGTGGCTATAAAGAGAAATAGGGTTATTATCTGTTCTGATACATTGGTTGGCAATTTATATACTTTAAATCCAATTTCTCCCACAAAGCAACAAATGGAAATTAATAGCACATCTTCTAATTCCAATAAGAGAAAGGAACCTTCGGAGATGAACCAAGCGTATCTTTGGCATCTAAGGCTTGGTCATATTAACTTAAGTAGGATTTAAAGGCTTATAGCTGATGGACTCTTGGGTTCATTAGAGTTGAAAAATTTTTCAACTTGTGAATCTTGCTTAGAAGGTAAAATGACCAAGAGGCCTTTTAAGGCCAAGGAGTATAGAGCCAAAGAAGCATTAGAACTGGTTCATTCTGATTTGTGTGGTCCTATGTCTATCCAGGCTAGAGGTGGTTTTGAATATTTTGTCTCTTTCATAGATGATTATTCAAGATACGGATGCATTTACCTGATGTGCCGCACGGGGTTATCTACATTGACTAATGAGCTTGTAAAATTTTATAAGAGGATTTCTTCTTGCAAAATTTTATAAAAAAAATTTTTATTCCTTCCTATAAGTGGCCGGCCATCCTTGCTTGGTGCCCAAGCAAGGGGCCGACCAAGATTAAATCAAGCCAATCATTAATTTGGTAATTGATTCAATCAAGAGGAAAGAAAAGGAAAAATAAAAAGGGAAAATAAAAAGGGAAAATAAAAAACTAGACGAAGATTTTAATTTTTGTAAAAAGTTTTTCCTTATTTGCCTTGGGCAAGTATTATAAAAGAAGGGGTGAGGAGGCCTCATGAGACACAACTCTTATTCTATGCTTGGTGATCCTCAAGTGGCCGGCCCCTCTCTCCCTCTCTTCTCCCTTTGCTCTCTTTTGTTTTGTGGTGGTGGTGGCCGAATATTACAAGGAGGAGAAGCTCTTTTGGGTGGTGTTCATCTTGGAGGATCGTCGCCCACACGACGTCCAAGGCGAGGCAAGGAATACGGCAGAAGATCTCGAGGTCATTAGTTTACAAAGAGAAGGTATAACTAGTAATTTTCTTCCGCATCATACTAGTTATTTTCTTTGTAAGAATTCCAAACACAAGAGGCATTAGATCTAGTTTTTCGAATTTATTTTTCGAGTTTGTGTTTTCTTTATTTTCGAATTTGTGATTCGATTATTCTTTTTGGTTAAACCTAGAGTTATTTAAGGAAATTAAATATTAACTTTCCTTAAAAGGCTTTGTCTAGGCGGTGGTGGTTGCTGTTGGGTTTTTCGGGCCGCAAAACCGCTTTTTACGTTGTGGAAACCCCGAAACCCCCGCCATCGGATCCATGCGAAGAATAAAAGTAGTAAAACTTCGAGTATGAGTTTTCTAAGCCTAGATCTACTTTAGATCTACAAGATGAAGATGTTACCCTTGATGCGAAGCCCTTCGCGTAATCCCGCTCGTCCAAGGTTCGCCGGATCTCAAGAGTATCAAAGTAGATACTCCTCTATGTGTATCCACACAAGCAAGAGATGGAGAAAACCACACAAAAGGTGTGCTAGCACCTTTGATGGTCATGGCAAGGAGGAGGAGAGGGAGAGAAGAAACCTTGAGAGCTTGAGAGGAAGAAGAAGAAATGAATTGCCTTGAATGAAAAACAACTCATTCAACACTAAAAGTGGCCGGCCACTTCAAGGCTTGTAACCCCCATGGAATATCAAGAATCAAGTCTCTTGATCTCCTCCATGAGGTGGCATTTGGTCAAGTCAAACTTGACCAAATGAAGAAGCCTTGATGATGTGGCATTTGTCAAGTCAAAGTCAAGTCAAAACTTGACTCTTCATCTTTCTACTTAAGTCAAGTCAAACTTGACCACTTCTCTCCCTTGGTTGACCTAATCTAATCATTGGTTCAAGTCAATTTTAATTTAACGAATCTCTATTCATTAAATTAAATTAATTAAATGAGTCTAAGTCCAAATTAGACTCACTTAATACATGAACCAAATTGAGTCCAACTCAATTAGCACAATTTGGATTACTCTTAATCCAATTTGGTTCATCACATGAACCTAATCCTTTAGGTTCATCAAATGAACCTAATCTCCATCTAATTTCCCTTTGTGTGTGACCCTATAGGTTCTTGTAACGTTGGCAATTCTCCTAAACCCATTTAGAAGCATAAGTAATGAGCGGTATCTAGCAATACATCATTACTACCCAAGTTATAAGAATGTTGAGATCCAACATCACCTTGTGACTACTAATTTTGACTCTTCACAATATATGACAATGTCCTTCTATCCTAGACATTTAGATTGATCAATGTGAGACATAGACTGTGTCATCCTCTAATAAATCTAAATCTTGAACTCCAAGTAGACTCACTCAATCAAATGAGCTCAATATCTCATATTGACTCATTTTGGGCATGGTCATGCACTTCGTGGTCTCACTCTATCAAGAATATCGATGTCACTCCCGTCATATAGGAGGGATAGATCTCATCTACATCACTCACATCCCTCCGCATAATTTGTTACATACCCAGTAATCGCCTATATAGTCCACCCAGTTACGGGTGACGTTCGACGAAGCCAAAGTACGTAACTCCTTATGTAGGGAACCATGGTGACTTCAGGTCCAAGGACTAGTAGTCATACTAATAGCCACATGAGAAAGTATATGATACTCATATAACGATCCATGATACTTTCTCATGGCGGGTCATTCTGTATACATTCTCCAATGCATACCCATGTGTCAACTTGATATCTCCATATCCATGACTTGTGAGATCAAGTCATCGAGTTGACCTACATGCTAGTCTCGTCGCATTAACATTGTCCCTGAATGTTAATACTCGACTAGGAATGATTAAGAGTAGTATTCCCTATATCATCTCACTATCGATTCAACCAATCGATTGATATAGGTAAGAACCTTCTACTCAATGACGTTATTATACTTAGTTATTTGGCACCAATACAAGTAAGTATAATAACCAAAAACAAATGCCTTTATTTATATACAAGAATATGATACAACGAGTCCATACAACAATCATCAAATGATTGGCTCTAGGGCTCTAACTAACAGGTGCTCCCATATCCAAGAAGGCCATGTGCCTCGCCATGTAGTCCTGGAAGCCAATTTTAGAAATTAATATTTAATGTAATTAATAACATAGGTGGATTTGGATCAATAGTGTTAAGTTCCGCTTGTGATCCAAATCTAAACCATCAAGAACATATAAGTTAAATTTGGAATCAGTGATGTTAAGTTCCATCTGCGATTCCTAATTTAACTTCTAAAGAACACAATAGGTTATTTAGGAAAGGTTCGACACTAGTACAAAATTTTTGTACAGTGGAACCTGTACGACCTTCCTAGGACTAACCAACAACTAGAAGGCTAGTTCGAGGTTAGTCGAGTGTGGTGATATAATCTGACAACTAGGATGAGGCTGAAGGAAGCTCCTGATGGCAAGGCGTGAAGGATGGGAGATATCTGAGGGACGCAAGGCTGATGGAGGAGGCTAGAAGGTTAGTTCGAGGTTGGTCAGGTGTGGCCAAATACTAGGCATGGAGACCCAACAAGTCACGGTTGACCGGGAGTTGGGAAGGAGGCCATGAACTTGAGTTTGGGTCAAGTTCAGGCTGGTCAATCGATCGGGTGATCGATTGAACCAGGGTCTAATCGATCAATCGATCGATTGGAGTGTGCTGCGATTGTGGGAAGGCCCAATCGATCGGTCGATTGATTGGGATATGAAATCGCGAGCACAAAAGCTTTCCCAATCGATCGTTCGATCGATTGGGCAGGGAAGTTCTCGCGCGATCGCGAGAACACAGAAAGCTTCTAAATCGATCCACCGATCGATTCAGATATTCTCAATTGATCGGTCGATCGATTGGATTTGACCATTGGGCAGGAAACGAGCGATGGACGGCTGGGATTGAGCGGTGCTGACGTGGCAATCAATTGGCGATGGATTGGATCGATTAGGAGCACTGTTTAAAGCCTTGGCGGAGCGTTTTCTCCGTAAATTTTTACGATCTGTTTTCTGTGAGCTTTGTACGATTCACAGCGAGCTTCTCCGATCTTCACCGCCAGTTCTTGAAGGCTCTTGGGAGTGTTCTCTCAAAGTTCAAGAGGCAACAACAAGCAACAAGTAAGCAAGAAAAAGTGTGTGTTTCACTTGTATCTTTGTATTTTCTTCTTGTGTGAGTTGTATTGTTGTGTGTGAGTTTGTACAAGGCTTCTCCGCCTTCGGCTGCGACTGGAAGGAGGTTTTCATAGTGGAGATAGCGTGTCGTGTGTGGATCCTTGGATTAGTCACCTCTTCTTGAGCACATGTGCTGAACTACCCTAAATCTGAATATACTTCAGACTAGGCTTGCGCTCATTCTACAATTCTATGGGAGTAGAGGGTTCTGACTTTAGAAGATACTATGTTCACTTCTGTTTCCAGAGTATATCCTCAAAACAAATTTTGGTAATTCTGAATAACTCATCATCGATCTAATCATTTCCATAAGAGTCCTATACCTTCTTTCTACTACACCATTCTGTTGGGATGTACCAGATGCAGTTAGCTGAGATTGAATCCTGACTTCTGATAAGTGACTCCTAAACTCTCCCAAGATGTAATCGCCACTACGATCTCACCATAGTGTCTTGATACTTTTACCTTGACGTTACTTCACATCAGCCTAGTACTCTTTGAACTTTATCAAAGCACTTAGACTTGCGGCGTATCAAGTAAATGTACTCGTATCATAAATAGTTGTCTATAAAATAGACGAAATATTCGGACCCACCTCTTGCCTGGATAGTCATAGATCCACACAAATCAGAATGAACCAATTCTAACACATCTTTGGTTCTATACCCTTTAGACTTAAAAAGTTTCTTGGTTATTTTTTCTTCCAAGTAAGACTCGCAGGTTGGACAGATTTCCACTACCAATGAACCCAAAAGTTCATCGGCTATTATCCTTTGAATCCTACTCAAGTTAATATAACCTAGCCTTAGGTTCCAAAGATATGATTGGTTCATTTTCGAAGGTTGTTTTCTCTTATTAGAGTTAGAAGATATGTTATTAATTTCCATTTGTTGCATCATGGGAGTTATTAGATTTTTAAATTGTCAACTAACGTACCAGAATAGATAACTTTTCTCTTTTTCTTGATAACAATTTTGTTATCAAAAGAGACAGAATATCAAGTTCTTTGAATAGTTTAGAAACAGAAATCAAGTTCTTTTTAAACTTGGTATGTAAAGATAATTTCTCAAAATCTTTTATTCCTATCGGAGGATAAACATCTCCCACTGCAATAGCTGCTACTTTCGCAGCAGTGTCCATGGTGATTTTCTCTTCATATAGTTGTCGGATTTCCTAGAACCCCTACAATGAATTGCAGACATGATCAGTGGCTCCCGTATCTACACACCAGGTACCGGTAGATAACACCACTAAATATATTTCAACAACTAATGAATAAAATACACTTATATTGTTCTTGGTTCTGAGAGGGCAGTCCATCTTAGAGTCCAAGTTTTGTTTCCAATCTTAATTGGGACTACTAAGTCTATTCTATAGTATAACAGTTAGGGGATTGACAAACATATGAAATCTTAAGAATCACAAAAATATTTGGTCAAGACCAACACCTTAAAATCCCCGTGAATTTTGTATGTCACGATAGTGTAGACGTATACTAAATCAAAGAGAAAATTTTATCCATTAATTTTATTATCTCGTCAACCTAACTTTATGACAAATAAAATTAATAGTTGGTCAATTTTTGATCAAATATTTGGCCAAAACTTTGAATTTAAAATAATATTGATTCTTCAAAATAATATCATTTAAATTCACCAACACCTCAAACACCGTGAATTTTTCATGCCACAATAGTGTGGACGTATACAAAATCAAACATTTGTAAGAGGAGGGTTTTACCCATTAATAACCTTGTCAACCTATCTTTATGACAAATAAAATTACCTCAAACACCATGAATATTGTATGCCATGATAGTATGGACGTATATAAATCCAAACATTTGTAAGAGGGGTTTTACCCATTAATTTTATTATCTTGTCAACCTGATAAATAAAATTACTTCAAACACCATGAATATTGTATGCCACGATAGTGTGGACATATACAAAATCTCAACATTTATAAGAGGGGGTTTTAATTTTATTATCTTGTCAACCTATCTTTGTGACAAATTAATAGTTGGTTTTTCTTTGGTCACACAAATAATAGCAGTGACTCCGATGGGGAGGATACTATTAGATGTGCCTAAGTGTATACTATTACTTGACACTTAGTCCATTAAATAAGATTGTGCCCCTTCCGATGGGGAAGATCACACGCTCCTAATTAATTTTCTATAGTCATCCAAAATGGAAGTTTGATCTAGTGATCCACAAACAAACTCATCCGATGGGGAGGGAGGCACTCAGAGCCAACACGCAAGTTTATCGCATCACTTATAAGCCAGTAATGAAGACCGTAGAATTTATCTACTAATCTCTCTCCCAGTTAGTTATTTAAGGTGAGGAATTTTAACTATGCAAGCAAACATCACATGCACACACATCACAGTAAATAAAAGCAATAAATATGGAAATTAATTTTCCAACTATTATGGCATTTTCCATCACTGTCCTTCGTGTGCTCCCGCCCTAGGGTTCATGTCGTCGGGTCCATTGAGCTTCTTTTTCCGTTATGCCTCTGGTCCTCCATTAGCATCATGCCTCACAAGGATACGATCCGCGACAAAATTTTTTTTTTTTACATACATCGATCCTATATTCCCGAGGGAATGTGCATCAAGTCTAGATCGAACATAAATGTAAAATCCTAGGGCTAATACAGCTCTTGCTGTATTAGTTAAATACAATCATGCACACACAATAAAATGCCCTTAACATGTCCAAGGGTCCAATCACACACAACATTTATAAGTCATAATAGTTGGAGTCTGCAACCACAGAGTTAGCATATCCTACTATTATCCTGCCTAAATTATGTATGACATGTGCATAATTAAATTGAAAACCAAACACACAGAGGTAAACCCTAGCTCTGATACCAATTGTTGTGTCAAAGGATGTTCATATATCTCCACAATGACATGATATTGTCCACTTTGGGCCTAGACCCTCATGGCTTTGCTATTGGGCTCTCCCAAAAGGTCTCATGCCAATGGAGATATCATGCATCCTTTTAACCCCATGATCTTTACCAAATCTTTCCAATGTGAGACTTTGATTGAACCTCAACAGTACAACAAATGATACCCTAACTTCTTACTTCTTCCTTGTAGACACCTCTTGATCAAGTTGGAAGTGTAGCAACAGTTCTCTTTAAGTCTCCAAGAGTCTAGTGTGAAGTCATGTGAGCTCGGTGAATAGAGTCGGGGAAGAGATCTGGTGAACAGTGCACGTAAACCCCTTTTCTACCTGCATAACGGCTATATTTTCAACCTTAATCGACTACCCCAGTCGATTAAGCCTTGTTAAATCGATTAGTCAGATCGATTCAGCAACATTCTGTTCGATCATGAGAAATAGCTTAAGCAATTAACCTGATCACTTAAGATTCGAACAGAAATATTCTATTCGAGGCAAAAGGGGTCGTAAGCGATTGCTCTAATCGCTTACGCTGTGTCTAATCGATTGACTTAATTGATTATGTAAAATACCGAAAATAGGCGAATATGAATAAGGGAATTTTCCGGAATTTTTGGACATTTTTCGGGGATTTTTCGGAGTTCGTACGGACGAGTTAACGGGGATAAAAACGGGGCCCGGAAAAGCCTGTTTAGTCTACCTCGTTTAAGCGAGGAAATGTTTATATTTACATTTCCTTTTCTTTTGTTTCTTTTTATTTCCTTATTTCCTCTTCTTATTCCTCACCTCGCCGAACCCAAGCCATCCCCGCAACTCTTCCCTTCTTCTTCCCGACGCCGTGCCCTAACCGTCGGTCCGGCGGTTTCTTCCTCCCCGGAGTCTGCCCAAGCGCCGGCGAGCGCGAGCCACTGCTGGTCAAGCCGTCGGCTGTGCCCTAGTCTCCTTGTCGACGGCGCCGACACCCACAGAAGATTTCCTCTTCTCTGCCGACGCCGAAACCAATTCTCCTTCCCTTCCTGCGACGCCGACGCCACTGCCGATCCACCGCAGGTGCGTCTGTGCCCTAGTGTTTCCACCGACGCCGAGCAGTGCCGGCCATCTCTCCTCTTCCTCCATTTCGAGATTTTTTTCCAACCGATTCTTCTCGGACGCCCTCTGCCCTAGATTTGGGCCACAGCCGACCAAGCTCCTTGCCTTGAATCTGCCGAGCCTCACTTTCATCTCTTCTCCTCTGCCCTAGTTTTCCTGGTGTCGTTGTCTTGGTACCACACTGCCGCCGGCCATCAGGATCAGCCGAGTTCTGTGTGATTTTGGAGGTCACGGATTGGTGTGGTTTGGTTGGGAAGGGACTGCTGATACAGAGTTGAGATTTAGGTATGAAATGTTGGGCTTCAATTTGATTCATCTTGCAATCTTGAGATGTTGATGCAGTGTATTATCATAACATGTGTTGTTTGGGCAGTAACTTTGTGATCCCCAGCAGCGGCTCTGATCTTGTTTCAGCAACCAACGTCTTTGATTTTGGATCAACAGTGATACATACGAATTGAGGTAAGGAGTAGGGATTTGATGCATGATGTAGATGATTGTTAGATTTGGTAAATACATTGAATTAGGTTGGAATTGGATTATTATGATGATGAATTTGAAATAGGTTTATGTGTTTTTGGAATTAGGGTTTTTGCCCTAATTTAGGGTTAAAGAATTTATTTAGCTATTTATAGGAATTTAGCTAAATAATTCGTATATGTTTGGTATTACAGGACTTTGACGCGAGACGAGTATCTCGGAGTCAGATTGGACCTTTCTATTTTCGGAGGCGGGTACTTTTGACTTATGTCATTTGATATGCTTAGTAATTAAATTAACATGTTGCATTAATTGTGTTTCTTATCTGTTTCGGTTAATCACTACCCAAATCTTACATGCTTGATTGATTGATTGGTTTTGCATCTCAGGTATATTTTACCTGTTTGTACATGCTTATAGGGGTAGTGATATGCCATGCTTGACCATGTTCGGGACCTAGGTTTTATACCTTACGTGTACCTTTGATTCGATATGATTCGTTGACCTAGGGTGCACTTTTCTATATATATGGATTAGGTCGGGATGTTTATATGGTTATTGCCATGCATCATTTGCATGATTGCATCTTTGTCGATAGTCCGCTCCATTATTGTTGAGCACATCGCCATTACATGGATCCGCACACACCACCACTCATGGGTTAGTGGTCGATTCAGCCGAGTGTGTTGCAGCAGGCAGTTGGACGCTTGGTCCGCTCATGGGTAGTGTGACACAACGTGTTATCCGGCAGGATTCCTCCCGTCTTTGAGTACTGGAGTTGAGAGCATTGCGCTCCCCATCTATGATTTGGGGTAGGAGGATAGGTGTACTCGACAAGATCCGTCCACTCGGTCACTCATCGGGAGTAGTGACGACAGAGTGCACGGTTGTCACCCTACCCACTCGGCCTCACTTTGTATGAGATGATCGTCAGGGGGGTGACCAGACGCATCATTGGCATCATATGCATGATGCATTTATTGCTGTGTTTGCTGCATTTATTATATGCTGCATATTGTTTGGATACCTATGTTTGACATGCATACAGGATTCCTTATCCCTCGGACTGTTTGACCTTATACTCAGGACCTGGTTAGTACAGTATTCTCCTGTTTATTTCAGATGCATTCTTATCTTTCTTATCAGGAGACTGTACGCATGATTAGTGCTAGGTGTTGTTTCTTTACTTTGCATATCAATCACAAGTTGATGCTGTCAGGAGGGAGTTCCAGTCGCTAGTCCCCACTGCACGTAGTGCTACTCCGCTGCTGGTTTTTGAGTTGTTTCATTTTAGCTTTTCGCTATCAGACTTTATTTTAGTTTTGTTTTGGACTTACATATGGATATTGTATGGAATCTTTCCGTTGGATGAACTTTTCGTATGATTTGGATTTACTCTACTACATGCCTGCCTGAACGGCAGAAGAGGTAAGAAAAATCGGATTTGGGCTTTACGAGTGTAGTTGAGTAGGGTTGATTTCGAGTCAGAGTATTATTACTGCGTGGTTGTGTCAGCCAGAGGCTGAATATATATATATAAACTGCGTGGTGATTGATTTTCATTACTGTTATTATTCCAGCCGTCTGTGGCTGAGTATTTAGTGCTTGTAGAAAATTTTGATTGTCCGCCGTACAGGGGAGATGCTGCCGAAATTTTCTCGGACAGGGACTCTTCTGGAGGCGTGACAATTTAGTGGTATCAGAGCAGGTATACGATACTTGCTGTGTGTGCTGGATTTTTACGATCTTTGTTTTCGTATTTTGCATAGTTGGTATAACCTGATACCAATTGATATGGTATCAGAGCGCCAAGTTTGGCGATACTTGTTGGATTTTTGTGTTTTGGATTTTCGGGATTTATCTGATACCAATTTATTGGTATCAGAGCAGGTTATGGATACCTGCTTTTGGTATTCTGGATATTTGGGTTAGCCAGGTTTGCGAGTCAAACTGGGCATTTTCGGATTTTCGATATGGATTTCCGTTTCGGATTTATATGGATTTCCAGTGTTTGTTTTTCTCGTACGGAATTCTGAGGTCATTTTGGGGACTGGACAGCGATGGAACATCTCCAGACGGCATATAGGTATGATGTTTAATTTTATAGTTTATGACAGGTATTAGCATTCTTTATTTAGTACCTGTCTGGTTGCTTTAGCACATATTACTTGTGATGGGTTAGCCATTGAGGATGGTTGACCTTAATAGAGATAAAGGATTATAATCTCTGGTGATATTTCTTATCATACCATCAGTAGTGTTAGCTTCTGTTACTACTCGTAGGAGATGGAGGCACATACTAGCCTCTGCTATTGTTAGCTGGGTAGTGGATGATATCTACATATTCCTGTTGACTTAGCCAGGAGAGTTTTATACTCATATCTTTTGGATATTAGGGTACCAGGTACGATGGAAATTGATCATTGGGGGTTACCATGTTTGATCATTGTTGAGAATGATTTGAGGTTGAGGGATATTGTGAGATCAGATATTATGATATGTTGATTTCTAATGATTTATGAGAGTAAATGTTATGTGGTTGTCTGATGATCAATTACTAGATATTTGTTTTGATGATCTATTAGTGGATAACTATTTTGATGATTTATATTTGAGTTGTCATTGATGGTGACATAGTGAGTGTCATTTATGATATTCACAGGTTTGATGATTATGGTTGGTGATCAGATTATAAATTGGGTGCTGGAGAGTTTACGGTTGAATGTGCCTATGAGATTTTAATAAATCTGGTTAATTTTGGTTAGTTAACAGGATGATAAAATTGATATTTGTTTCATCTGATATTGAACTATGTGGATAAATAATGATTTGATGTTTTGAATGCTAACTTACCCTCATGGAGAGTAGAGACTTATTCATCTGATATTAGTGGGCTGATATTTTTGAGGATAAAAAAAAAAATGAGGGTGTCTCGATGATATTGAATTCTAGTTTTTTCTTTTGGGTCGTACACATTTATTCATATGATATTATGTGGATTGACATTCTCTAGTTTGAGATGATGTATTAGTGTTGAATTGACCCATGAACTGATTTAGTTATTTGATAATGTGGTATACCATTTGATCGTGGTTTGATATACCTTAGTTGCTTGTGGAGGATTAAGGTATTCTTGATTAGTTAGTAGATGAATGATTTAGTTTTGTTGGTTGATCAGTAGAGGATTGTCATACTCTATTTTTAGAGGTTTGAACTTTTAGGTTGTTTGTGCTTAGTTATGTATCTAGAGCACATTTGAGTACATGCTTTGTACTGACGTGGAAAGGACAGATTCAGCCGTATATCATTGTCGGCTTGGATAGTTTATAGCGGATCGATGTATCCTATTCCATGAAGACTTTAACCGTGGACTGTATATACTTGGTGGGATAACTTAGAGGGTGCGTTGGGATATGTGACCCCGCTGGTGTAAGGAAGTGTAGAGCTAATTGTTTAACACCTATGGGATACAATCGTTACTAGTGTATACTGGGAGAGTACATTTGGATTTATGATGATAAAATCTTCCCATTAGATATAGTCTTAGTAGCATATGGCATTGACTTGCAATGTTATACCAGGGTGTGTATACCTTTCTTGTCCGATACTAGTTCCTTTGAACTTAGAGCAGGGTTGTTACTGGATGATTAGGCTACTTTATTTTGGGTTACTTTTGAGTGATGTATTCATGCTTGATACATATGCATGAATCTTGTTTAGATGTACCCGTAATCCATGAGTGTTGGTAGCATAAGGTTGGTCTCTTTGATTGAGCTAGTATGCTCATTTTACATGTCTATGTTGCATGTAATTTTGATTGTTGTGTGTTGTAAGAGTCTTGTGGAAGACTGTCGATTTGTAAATAGTATATGTATCCATGTTCTGATATGGTTTGTAGGTTTCTTATGGATCATAGCTATGTAGTTCGGTGTATGTATCGGGAGGTATTATTGAAGATGTCTTGTTGATTAAATCCGAGATGTAGTATAAGTACATCGGTGGTGTTTTGATGGAGGCATTTGTCGATTTAATCTGAGTTGTGATATGTATATATGTGTTTGGTGTGGTATTTGAGGTATCTTTTTGATTTGTGAGTGCACCTGGGTTTGTATGTTTTATTGGAAGCATATGTTGGTTATACTATATGTTATGTGAGTGCTGTTTGAGGTGTATTGTTGATTTTACCTATGTTGATTTTGCACACGGGTTCGGTATGCATTGTTGGAGATATCACGATGATTTATACCTATGTTGTGAGTAGGTTTGGTGTGTAATAATTGGAGGTTTTTGTTGATCATACATATGTTGTGTGAGCATGTGTGCTAGGTGTATTATTGGTAGCAGTATGATGATTCTACTTATACTGAATGCAGAATGTGGAGTGACTGCATTATGTCGTTTGTTGGATTAACCCATCAACTAATTTTCCTATCAGTGGATGACCCACTAGGATGCTGATAGAGTTGATGATGGATTTGATTAGTTACTAGGTAGTTATAGCCTAGGCTAACCACAGTGATTTGTGGTAGAGAGATCTTGTACAATCTCTAGCTGGATAGTTAGGTGCCTTGGGGTACTTATGTATTATTTTGTGGTGAGCGTTGCTCCCACATATCACGGATTGCTGGTAGCGGAGCATTGCTCCTATATTTATTGCAGATACATATTTCAGATTATTTGTGGTGGAGTGTTGCTCCCACATATTGAGGATTTCTTGTGGTAGAGCGTTGCTCCCACATATGTGGTGTTTCCTGTGATGGAGCGCTGCTCTCACCCTGGAGGATTTATTCTTTGGTGATTTATGTTATTGATGATCATATTTTTTTTCGATTTATTATTGGAGATCTTATGGATAGGAATGTCTGTGATACGGACATTATGTGTCTTGATTTTTGTCATATAGGCTTACAGTGCCTTAGATGTTTTCAGGGACTCGATGATCCTGGTATGTCGAGGATGTTTGGATGGGTTTCCATTATCTTTGTGGACGATGTTGTGACCTATTACGGATCCGAGGTGAGTCACGTACACTACCTTTGCATAGATCTAGAGATGATTCGACGAGAACATCTATATGTGATTATCAGTAGTGCTGGTTTGGATTGTTTTATGTGAGATGTTTGAGCCACACGGTCACCAATAGAAGTATACCGTGGTTCCACATGAGATCGAGATTGTTACCGTCGGGAGTAGACGGAGTCAATAGAAGAGGCTTGTAACCTCCTTTGTTTGGCCGATATTTCCGGAGATACGTTGAGGGTTTCTCACGGATTGCTATGTCACTTACACGCCTGACCATGAAAGGCGTGAAGTTTATTTAGACTGAGGATTTCAAGATCAGCTTCTAGGAGCTGAAGCGGAGACAGTGTCGACTTTGATTTTTGGTTTTACCTTCTGGAGAGGACGAAATTTGTCCTCTACACCGACACGTTTCTACAGGGTATGGGTGCTGTTCTGTTGCAGCACGGTTGAGTATTCTTATATACTTCTTGATAGTTGGGGGAGCCTGAGAAGAAAATACTCAATTCATGATCTGGAGTTGACTGCTATTATTTTTGCTCGAAGATTTGGCAGCAGTACCTGTATGATATTACATTGAGATTCTCACTGACCATCGGAGTCTCAAATATCTGTTTCACTCAGAAGGAACTTAATTTTCGACCGAGGAGATAGATGGAGTTCCTGAAGGATTATGATTGTACCATTAGCTATCACCTGGGAAAAGCTAATGTGGTTGTCGATGCACTTAGCCAAAAGTCCAGAGGGACTTTAGCTTGCCACCGAGTTGTGGTCACAGATTTGATTCAGGATTTCTCTGAGTTAGACATTGAGGAGCAGGGACAGACAGAGCATGGTATTCTTGTTACGATGGTTGCTCAGTCGTCGATCAGGAAGAGAATCCGAGAGACCCAGTTGTTGAGACCTCATAGAGCTCAACGTGAGGCAAAGTGGTCCATATTATCGGACAGAGGATGTCAGACGCATAAGACTGCCAGAAGTGTTATGCTGACCGGAGTCGGAGACCCTTAGGGTTCTCCATTTGCGACCAGGTATTTCTGCGAGTTTCACCATGAAAGGGGTGAAGAGATTTGGCCTCAGAGGTAAGCTAGCTCCGCGGTAAATTGGCCCTTTCGAGATTTCGGAAAGGATTGGAGCAGTAGCTTATCGGTTGGCACTATTGTCGTCCTTGGCAGGCGTTCACGCCGTATTCCACGTATCTACGCTGAGGAGATACGTGCCCGACCCGACCCATGTGTTGGAAGATATTCCAGTTCCAGTTCAGCCTGACATTACATATGACGAGGTTCCGGTACGGATTCTCGACCGGAAAGAGCGTCAGTTGCGGAACAAGACTATCCGGCTGGTTAAAGTCGGATGGCAGCATCATTCAGACGAGGAGGCTACTTGGGAGCTCGAGGATACCATCCGAGCTTGATACCCCCATCTTTTCACTTGAGGATGTGATTTAAATTACCGTTCAGCATTTATACTCTAAATCTGTTGTTGGTACTTGCTGATGGTAGATAACGAAATTTGGGGACCAAATTTTTATTAGTGGGGGAGAATGTAAAATACCGGAAATAGGCGAATATGAATAAGGGAATTTTCCGGAATTTTTGGACATTTTTCGGGATTTTTCGGAGTTCGTACGGACGAGTTAACGGGGATAAAAACGGGGTCCGGAAAAGCCTGTTTAGTCTACCTCGTTTAAGCGAGGAAATGTTTATATTTACATTTCCTTTTCTTTTGTTTCTTTTTATTTCTTTATTTCCTCTTCTTATTCCTCACCTCGCCGAACCCGAGCCATCCCCGCAACTCTTCCCTTCTTCTTCCCGACGCCGTGCCCTAACCGTCGGTCCGGCGGTTTCTTCCTCCCCGGAGTCTGCCCAAGCGCCGGCGAGCGCGAGCCACTGCTGGTCAAGCCGTCGGCTGTGCCCTAGTCTCCTTGTCGACGGTGCCGACACCCACAGAAGATTTCCTCTTCTCTGCCGACGCCGAAACCAATTCTCCTTCCCTTCCTGCGACGCCGACGCCACTGCCGATCCACCGCAGGTGCGTCTGTGCCCTAGTGTCTCCACCGACGCCGAGCAGTGCCGGCCATCTCTCCTCTTCCTCCATTCCGAGATTTTTCCAGCCGGTTCTTCTCGGACGCCCTCTGCCCTAGATTTGGGCCACAGCCGACCAAGCTCCTTGCCCTGAATCTGCCGAGCCTCACTTTCATCTCTTCTCCTCTGCCCTAGTTTTCCTGGTGTCGTTGTCTTGGTACCACACTGCCGCCGGCCATCAGGATCAGCCGAGTTCTGTGTGATTTTGGAGGTCACGGATTGGTGTGGTTTGGTTGGGAAGGGACTGCTGATACAGAGTTGAGATTTAGGTATGAAATGTTGGGCTTCAATTTGATTCATCTTGCAATCTTGAGATGTTGATGCAGTGTATTATCATAACATGTGTTGTTTGGGCAGTAACTTTGTGATCCCCAGCAGCGGCTCTGATCTTGTTTCAGCAACCAACGTCTTTGATTTTGGATCAACAGTGATACATACGAATTGAGGTAAGGAGTAGGGATTTGATGCATGATGTAGATGATTGTTAGATTTGGTAAATACATTGAATTAGGTTGGAATTGGATTATTATGATGATGAATTTGAAATAGGTTTATGTGTTTTTGGAATTAGGGTTTTTGCCCTAATTTAGGGTTAAAGAATTTATTTAGCTATTTATAGGAATTTAGCTAAATAATTCGTATATGTTTGGTATTACAGGACTTTGACGCGAGACGAGTATCTCGGAGTCAGATTGGACCTTTCTATTTTTGGAGGCGGGTACTTTTGACTTATGTCATTTGATATGCTTAGTAATTAAATTAACATGTTGCATTAATTGTGTTTCTTATCTGTTTCGGTTAATCACTACCCAAATCTTACATGCTTGATTGATTGATTGGTTTTGCATCTCGGTATATTTTACCTGTTTATACATGCTTATAGGGGTAGTGATATGCCATGCTTGACCATGTTCAGGACCTAGGTTTTATACCTTCTGTGTACCTTTGATTCGATATGATTCGTTGACCTAGGGTGCACTTTTCTATATATATGGATTAGGTCAGGATGTTTATATGGTTATTGCCATGCATCATTTGCATGATTGCATGCTGTGCGATAGTCCGCTCCATTATTGTTGAGCACATCGCCAGTTACATGGATTCGCACACCACTCATAGATTAGTGGTGATGCAGTTTCGAGAATGTTTGGGCGTTACAGTTAGGCACTGTTGGTCCGCTCATGGGTGGTCTGACACAACGTGTTATCAGGCAGGGATTCCTCCCCGTCACTGTGTACCAGGAGATGAGAGCATTGCGCTCCCCCATTTATGATTTGGGGTAGGAGGATAGGTGTACTCCGACAGCATCCCGTCCACTCGGTCACTCATCAGGAGTAGTGACGACAGAGTACACGGTTGTCACAGCCCTACCCACTCGGCCTCACTTTTGTATGAGATGATCGACTGGCGTCAGGGGTGACCAGGACGCATCATTGGCATCATATGCATGATGCATTTATTGCTTGTGTTTGTGTTTGTTGCATTTATATGCTGCATATTGTTTGGATACCTATGTTTGACATGCATACAGGATTTCCTTATCTCTCGGACTGTTTGACCTTATACTCAGGACCTGGTTAGTACAGTATTCTCCTGTTTATTTCAGATGCATTTATTTTTTATCGAGACTGTACGCATGATTAGTGCTAGGTGTTGTTTCTTTACTTTGCATATCATTGTACCTGCTGAGTGTTGGACTCACCCCGCCTCCATTGTTGTTATTTTCAGGTTGATGCTGTCAGGAGGGAGTTCCAGTCGCTAGTCCCCACTGCACGTAGTGCTACTCCGCTGCTGGTTTTTGAGTTGTTTCATTTTAGCTTTTCGCTATCAGACTTTATTTTAGTTTTGTTTTGGACTTACATATGGATATTGTATGGAATCTTTCCGTTGGATGAACTTTTCGTATGATTTGGATTTACTCTACTACATGCCTGCCTGAACGGCAGAAGAGGTAAGAAAAAAATCGGATTTGGACTTTACGAGTGTAGTTGAGTAGGGTTGATTTCGAGTCAGAGTATTATTACTGCGTGGTTGTGTCAGCCAGAGGCTGAATATATTGTTATTATTCCAGCCGTCTGTGGCTGAGTATTTAGTGCTTGTAGAAAATTTTGATTGTCCGCCGTACAGGGGAGATGCTGCCGAAATTTTCTCGGACATGGACTCTTCTGGAGGCGTGACAGATTAGGCACCTCTGTGCACTCTCGTCAAACCAGCTCTTAAGTAATTAAGAAAAATGCTTAATTACTTAAGCTCAGTGTAATCGATTACCCTTATCGATTGTTGAACCCTAACCTCCAAAACTAAGTCTAGGGTCTTTGCTCAACATCCGATCAACCGTGACCTGTTGGGACTCCTAATTGCCTGACATACAGTCACCCTTGACCTACTGGGATTTCTTCACCAAGTGTCCAGTTAATCCTTTGACCCACTTGGATTTTTCTCCTCGTGCCAAGTGTCCGGTCAACCTTGACCCACTTGAATTTACCATCTCCTGCCAAGTGTCCGGTCAATCCTTTAACCCACTTGAATCTAACTGTCTGGCTTCACTTAGCAGGACTTCCTCACTGCCTAACTTCACTCACTAGGGTTTCTCACTTGGCTTCACTCACTAGGACTTCCTCACTGCCTAGCTTCACTCATTAGAGCTTTCACCTGGCTTCACTCACCAGGATTTCCTTCTGCCTAGCTTCACTCACTAGGGCTTTCACCTGACTTTGCTCACCAAGATTTTCATCTTTTGTCAACCTTCCCATTGGACTTGTCCTTGCCTAACCTCCAGTTAGGACTTTCTAGTTAAGTATCCAGTCAACCTTTACCTACGTGACTTTTCTTCACATGAAATTGGTCAAACCCTGACCAGAGGAGAATTGCACCAACAATCTTCCCAAATGGACGATTGCACCTACAATCTTCATATATTGTCAAACATTAAAATTTAGACATCGAAATTCAAATATCAAGACTTAAACTTAAGCCAACTCTGGCTTAGTCAAATTGGTCAACCTTAACCTAGGAGATATTGCACCAACATGAACTACTTATGAAGTTGGGACATTATGTCGGGAGTCATTTTATTTCCATAATTTACCTAATGTGCGGGAGTAAGGCCAAACTGGACACCTCTGAGACTAATTGGCAAAAGTTAATATCGGGATTAATAAAAATAATAATAATTGAAAAAAAATTATTTCATTTATTATTAAAATAAATCTCAATTATTTCTATTTTATTTTTAATATTATTATAACAATTATAAATTCATAACTACTATAATATAAAAATATAAATAAATTATTTTATAACAATTATAATTTATAAGTATTATAACATATAACTCCAGTTATAAACAACACTACTAAAACTGTCATAGCAATATTTAATCTTTGAGGATGGACTGATCAATATTAATAACATTATCATAATTTTATAACATGAATATTTCATTTTTATCAGTATTATACTATAATATTTATAACATTTTAAAATTGTGCAGCAGTAATTGTGATCTTGCTGTTAGACTTTTTAAATGGTTAATCAGATATCTAAAATTTGAATCTTAAGATCAGGTTGAAGCAGGGATTTTATAAAAAAAATTTTGAATAAAAATCTGAACATAATTTGAAAAATCCTAAACTCGAATCTCAACCAGGATAATCTGACCAACTCGAATAACATGATTAAAAATAAATTTTTAAAAACTATTTTACTTATAATTCTTTACTTTTTTTTATTTCAATACTATATGATTATTATATTAACATTGATATTAATATACATAAAAATAATTTAATTTTTAAAATAAAATTTGATTTAATTTAGAAAAAAATCTACTAAATTCTAATTTCAGGTTAACCCGAATATGATCTGATCCTAAAAAAATCCAAAACCCCCAATCCAAATCCAACCTAAACCCAAAAATTATTAATCTGAACCTGATATTTTTCGAATAGACTCAGGTCGAGTTGGCAGATTCGGTTCATTTTTGACACTCCTAGGTGGGACGATAATCTAAGAAAATTAGTCGCTTGGATGGCTGATAAAATATTTTCATGTGATTAGATCAATCACCTATATAATTAATCAATTCATAAAATTGAATATATATGAGCGACATGCGTGAGTAGTAATTATGAGTGCCTCTCAAAGCTACCGAAACAATTTTTTAAGCTCTCAGTTATACCAATAAGCTATTGCCTTTAGAGTTTAGGTGTTAGATTATAATATTAAGCATAAAAAAAATTTGAGTGTGCATGGGGTGTGCAGGATAAAGTGTACATGATATTAAAACTATAATATATGATACCCTGCATAGTCATACCTGAAGGACGGTGGGCAACATTCAACGTAAATGATCTGACGCCGCCAAAATTAAATTTTTTAATCTCTCTCTCATCTACATGCAACTCTCTTCTCTCTTCTACATACAGGATTATACTAGTTTTTATAAATCAGCACCAAGGTGACATTGATTTTTACAAACCAACATGTAGGTGGAACTGACTTTAAAGACTAACTCCAATATGCTGGTCTTTAAAGACCAGTACCAACATTGGTGTTGGTCTTTAAAGACCATCACATTAGAGCACTGATTTGTGCCAACACCACGTTGGTGTTAATTTGCACAAACCAATACCATTATTGGTGGCAGTCTTTAAAGTATGGTATTGGTCTTTAAAGACCAGTATCAACTATTGGTGTTGGTCTTTAGTGGTGCTAGTCTTTAAAGACTAGTACTAACAATTGGTGCTAGTTTTTTACTGGTCTTCTATTGGTTCTGGTCTTTGTGCTAATCTTTTGTAGGTGCTAGTCTTAAAAATCAGCACCAACAGTGGTATTGATTTGTATAAACCAGCACCAATATGTGCTGGTGTTGGTCTTTAAAAAGCATGTACGTTGGAGTGGATCTTTAATGATCAGCTCCACCTTAGTGTTGGTTTATAAAACCAACTCCATTTTGGTATTGATTTATAAAAACCATAACACCTTGTATGCAGTAAAGAGACATCCATGCAGGAGAGAGAAGAGAGTTGCATGCAGATGAGAGAGAGATTTAAAAAAAAAAAATTTTAGCCACGTCAAATCGTCCCTTGGATATCGGCCACCGTCGCTTAAGGAAGAATGTGTAATATATATATATATATATATATGGAGAGAGATAATTGATAACCTAAGTGACATATGTAGGCGTCACCCATGGACGCCTCTCACATTCGAAGATATCTCAAAATGTGAGAGGTGTATATATATATATATGAAATTTATCTTGCACATTCTTATCTTGTATACTCATAGACGACTGAGTGTAAATCCGGATGTTCGGATCCGGATTTACACTCAATTACCCATGAATGTGTAGGATAAAGATGTGTAAAATATCAATTTGCTATATATATATATATATATATATATATATATATATATATATATATATATATATATATAAAAGATTTGTTAGTTTCACACACTCAGTATATATTCTTAGACAATCCTCACATGTTTAACATTTAACCATCACTATTTATGATTATTGTTTAAAAATAAAAATAAAAATGAGAACAATATCCTATATTTAACCATTGCTATTTAAAATTACTATTACATTTTAATATTTATAATTACTATTTAAACTTATTATTTATATACTGTTCACTAACCCTATAGATATATATACACGGACGAGGCAGGACAGGACGTCTCTTTTTCATAGGACGTGCCTTTCAGAAAAAGATCACATTTGGTGATAAGGGCATCTCCAATGTAAAATTTATGAGATATTTGTAAAATTTTAAAAAATTGAATAAAAAATTTTAAATCATTGTTGAGGTGAGGTTTGAGGTTTGTAATTTAAGAGCAATAGTGAAAATACAAATATGTTCTTTTGTTTCAAATTTGATGTAATAGATATGAAATCATGCAACTCATGCTTTGAATTAGATCATAAAAAAAAATATTTAGAATTTTAACTATTGAAAATATTTCAATGAATTTTGATGTTGTTGATGTAGCATATTGGAATCTTAAAAAAAATTATTCAAAATTTTAGTAATTGGATATGCTCTAAGGGCATCTGTATGTTAGTTAGAGCCCTAGAGCCAATCATTTGATGATTGTTATATAGACTCGTTGTATCTTATTTTTGTATATAAATAAAGGCATTTATTTTTTGTTATTATACTTACTTATATTGGTGTCATATAACTAAGTATAATAGCGTCCTTGAGTAGAAGGTTCTTACCTATATCAATTAATTGGTTTAATCGATAGTGAGATGATATAGGGAACACTACTCTTAATCATTCCTAGTCAAGTATTAACATTCAGGGACAATGTTAATGCGACGAGACTAGCATATCGGTCAACTCGATGACTTGATATCACAAGTCATGGATATGGAGATATCAAGTTGACACATGGGTATGCATTGGAGAATATATACTGAATGACCCGCCATGAGAAAGTATCATGGATCGTTATATGAGTGTCATATACTTTCTCATGTGGCTATTAGTATGACTATTAGTCCTTGGACTTGAAGTCACCATGGTTCCCTACATAAGGAGTTACATACTTTGGCTTCGTCAAACATCAAACGTCACCCGTAACTGGGTAGACTATAAAGGCGATTACTGGGTATGTAACAAATTATGCGGAGGGATGTGAGTGATGTAGATGAGATCTATCCCTCCTATATGACGAGAGAGACATCAATATTCTTGATAGAGTGAGACCACTAAGTGCATGATCATACCCAAATGAGTCAATATGAGATGTTGAGCTCATTTGATTGAGTGAGTCTACTTGGGATTCAAGATTTAGATTGATTAGAGGATGACACGGTCTATGCCTCACATTGATCAATCTAGATGTCAAGGATAGAAGCACACTTGTCATATATTGTGAAGAGTCACAATTAGTAGTCACAAGGTGATGTTGGATCTCAATATTCTTATAACTTAGGTAGTAATGATGTGTTGCTAGATACCGCTCATTACTTATGCTTCTAAATGGGTTTAGGAGCATTGCCAATGTTATAAGAACCTATAGGGTCACACACAAAGGGCAATTAGACGGAGATTAGGTTCATTTGATGAACCTAAAGGATTAGTTTCATGTGATGAACCAAATTGGATTAAGAGTAATCCAAAGTGGGCTAATTGAGTTGGACTCAATTTGGTTCATGTATTAGATGAGTCTAATTTGAACTTAGACTCATTGAATTAATTTAATTCAATGAATAGAGATTCATTAAATTAAATTTAACTTGAACCAATGGTTAGATTTGATCAACCAAAGGAGAGAAGTGGTCAAGTTTGACTTGACTTGAGAGGAAGATGAAGGGTCAATTTTGACTTGACTATTTGCCACCTCATTGGTGAGTTGGCATGAAGTGGGCCAATGATGATGCGTCACATCATTATGGTTGCTTAAGTGGGATGTCACCTCATGGGAGTTACCAAGAGTTGTGACTCTTGACATTCCATGGAGGTTACATTTCCTTTTAAAGTGGCTGGCCACTTTTGATGAGAGAGTTAGTGTAATTGTGTGCTTTGAGTTGTAACTCTCATCTTCTTCCTCAAGCTCTCTTCTCTCCCTCTCCTCCTCCACCCTTGGCCGAACCTTACAAAGGTGCTAGCACACCTTTGTGTTAGGTTTCTCCATCTCTTGCTTGTGTGGATACACATAGAGGAGTATCTACATTGATACTCTTAAGATTCGGCGAACTGTGGACGAGCGGGATTAAGCGAAGGGCTTCGCATCAAGGGTAAAGATCTTATTCTTTGTAGATTTAGTTTAGATCTAGGTTAGAAAACTCATACGTGAAAGTTTTACGAATTTTTAATCTTCGCACGGATCTGTGGCATGGGGGTTTCGGAGTTTCCGCAACGCAAAAAATGATTTTTGCGGCCCGAAAAACCCAACATTATAGTAGGAGGTTTATAGCATGCAATATATATTATAAACTTCTCAATATAAACCCCTCCCCCATTATATAAGTGGGGTTTATAATTTTTTTTATAAACCTGTATCAAAATCTTGGGACCATGTTTATAAAAAAAATAGTGAAGAGAGAATATATATAAGATTTTAAAAAAAATGGAGTTTTTAAAAGAGGAAGATTTATGATAATAGAGAGTGGTTTTTAAAAGAAGTAAAATTTTTAATTTTTGATGTGATAATAATATGATAAAAGATAAATCTTTTTGAGAGATTTAAGATTGTGGATGTCCAAGTATTACACGTCTTTTCGGTTGGGAAAAGACGTGAGGGCGACCTCGATCGGCGATTGCATCTTTCAACCTGCTCAATCAGCTCTATAAACTCCTCGCCGAGAGTGCCGGGAATCTGTGCATTCCGATGTCTTCTCCTCCAATGGATCGCCTGTTTGTGTTCCTCCCTCTGCTTTCGTTCTTCTTGGTAACTACAGTTCTGTCTTCTTTTCTTTGCTACAATTGATGTGGCGGCGCTAACTTCCAGTTCCTCTGCTTCGGCAGCTTCTTCGCGCTTCGAGTGATGCGGCCATGTCTCCCCAGGAAGCCTATTGGCGTACTGTCCTCCCTACCACTCCCATGCCGAGTGCCATCGCTGATCGTCTCTCTCTTGGTCGATCTCGACGTTGCAGCTTTTGAGATTTTGTTGATTGAACAGTTTGGTTTGTTCGATTCGTTGATGGTAAATCTGTGTTTGGCAGGTGCGACGGTGGGGAGTGAGAAGACGACTGTAAGTGTTGGTAAAGGCGGTGTGCATGTTAACACTGGGAAGCCCGGCCGCGGCACCACCGTCAACGTCGGCGGCGTACATATGACTAACAAGAAGCCCATGGGCAGACCGGACTCCTTTAGGAATTACGGGCCACCCGACCGCAGACCGGACTCCTTTAGGAATTACGGGCCACCCGACCGCAGACCGGACTCCTTTAGGAATTACGGGCCACCCGACCGCAGACCGGACTCCTTTAGGAATTACGCGGCGACTGAGACCCAAATCCATGACGACCCCAACGCCGCCCTGTTCTTCCTCGAGAGCAACCTCCGGCCCGGCGCCGCCATGACCGTCCATTTCACTCGACCCAGCGCCTTCCGTGCAGCCTTCCTCCCGCGGAGGGAGGCTGACGCCATCCCTTTCTCGTCGGCGAGGCTCCCGGAGATCCTCGACCGGCTCTCCATCAAACCCGGTTCGCCGGAAGCAGAGACGACTCTGAGCACGCTGCAGGAGTGCGAGCGCTCCGCGGTTCCCGGCGAGAGGAAGCTCTGCGCGACTTCGCTGGAATCGATGGTGGACTTCAGCGTCGCCAACCTCGGGACGCGGCGCGTAGTAGCGGCGTCGACGGCGGTGAGCAAGGCAGGGACGCCGCTGCAGACGTACACGATCCAGGGGGTGAGGAAGACAGTGGCGGCCGAGGGGAGGCTGGTGGCGTGCCATTCGGTGGAGTACGCGTACGCGGTGTTCTACTGCCACACGTCGGCGGCGAGGGCGTACATGGTGTCGCTGGTGGGGGCGGACGGGGCGAAGGTGGAGGCGGTGGCGGTGTGCCATACCGACACCGCGGGCTGGAACCCCAACCACATGGCCTTCAAGGTGCTGAAGGTGATTCCAGGGACGGTGCCAGTGTGCCACTACCTGCCGGAGGACAACTTGGTGTGGAGCCGCAGCAATTAATGGAGGTCCATTGCTGCTCGACTGTCGCCGGAATATGATCATATCCACGTGGAGTCGACGTGGAGAATTATTATAAATTATGATATTTATCAATGCCACGTGGAGGTCAAATGCAGTCGGCTGTCGCCGTAATGCGGTCATATAAGTGTGGTTGTGAGAGCAATGATTGTAGTTTATGATATTTATCAGTGCCATGTGCAGTGTACGGTGTAACTTGTAAATATAGTATTTGGTCATAATAAAGCTATATATGTGTTAAATATATTTCCTTATTTTTTTCATTAATTTTTTTTTAACAATTAAAGTTGATACGAGATCATCCTATCCGAAAATGAGAGGATGAAAAGTTGGGGATGTGGCTATTATGTTAATTGCCTGTAGAATGGATTTCGTTCTGCAAAACAAATAACGTCAATGTCGAGCCAAGGAAGGGGTCCCGACGTTAGCCCTTTGACGCTCAAGTTAGTCACCGGAAGTGTAGAAGAAAATGGAGCAACAATAATGCAAGCGCAAAACAATAATCACGTGTATCTCTGTCGGTGTTGGACCCCTTTATATAGAGCTCTAGTGGGTGACGTGCACGCTCATCAAGACGTAAGCACGTTCTCCAATGTATCATATGAAAGGACATGTTAGGAAAGTACCTATGACACCATACCTTAACAGGGCATGCATATCTCTGACAAGACAGTAGAAGCTTTTGCCGTACGATCTGTCAGTCGACCATGCCTCATGTCAGCACTATCTCCCAAAAGGATATCGAGAGATACAACAATGGTCCCGCTGCTTCGCCGAGCGGGGTAGCCGCTTGGACGGGTCTCCTCCACTCTGTTGATGGTCAGGTCCCGTTGCTTGGCCACGCGAGGTAGCCGCTTGGCTGGGTCTCCTCCACTCTGTTGATGGTCACGTCTCGTTGCTTGGCCGAGCGGGATAGCCGCTCGGCCGAGATTGCTCCACTTTGTCGACCTCAGCTGCTCTTCCCTGCAGTGACTATGTAGTAGCGTGCCCTCCTATTCGGACAAGTTCTCCGGTCTCCTTAGCATCCTACTGCTCCACATTGAGCGTCTGACTATCTCACCGTATTATCAAAGCTAGATGGTTGACCCACCTGGACACTTATTATCCGATTGGCCTTTGTAGTCACCTGTCGAAAGGACCCTGATTACCCCGATCAACCACTGTAGTTGTCCTCCACTCGGCCACCATAGGCAAGCCTTTTGACACTTTGGTGTTGACCACCTTGACTTTGACTTCCACCTCGATAGTTGACCCGTGCCGGGTGGGCCCCTCTCTATCGCCACATCATGGGATATTACAAACAGATCCAGGTATAATGTCACAGTCAAAGTCAAAGTCAAGATGAGGTGGTGATCTAAGTCAAGGGGAGGTAACAGTCAGAGGGTCACTCTTAACTGAGCTTAGTTCCTCACTTAGCGCTAAGACCCTCAGTACAAGGACGATTGGCTAGGAGGCCGATCTGACCAAAGGGGCCTAGTTCTCCTCGCCTATATTAAGAAACCTAGTATATATTCCACCACCCATCAACCGTTCGAGTTCAAGAGAGGCCAGAGCGGCCACAAGGCTTGTCGAAGTAATATTCTGACAGGTCAGGGACTTAGCCTTCCTCTATGAGTGCCTAGTATACAATGGGTCGATTTAACAATCAATCAGAAATACGAGTCTTCATTATTCATTTCCTCGTCCTCCTGCATATAAGTGGTTGGGTATAAAGTTAACCAGAGTTACATGCCCCAGGAATCAACATACAAGACAAACCTCAAAAGAAACTTGATCGGATTTCTAAAGTTCTAGCTATCACTTTAGGGACAAACCTCCAAGTACAAGGCTAATCGACTGAAAGTACCAATCGGATCTCTCGGGACTCAGTGTTCCATTCAGAAGCAAGTATCCTCACATATGACCGATTGGTCATAAAGTCATACGTACCTAGGGGACTTGATTCTCTATTACTTCAAAATCAGATCTCCAATATCATACGACATATATCCGAGCAGCCCTAAGGGTTGAACACCCTACCATACATAGTACTTTGCTTTTATATATGCATCCGGTCGGCTAAATATATGGCCGGGACATCTTCGGGGGACCACAAGGTTAGAGAATCACAACAACTTGTAAGAGAATATCATCCGTTTGTCAGAGAATATTTTTTTTATTATTATATGAGCATTCAATGGAACCTTCCTCGAAGATGACTTTATACTTTTTATCAACCGACACATTGTGACAGCATATTCCTTCAACCACCGTATTAATGGCGTAAGTTATGAAAAGGGTGCACATGGGTAACAGAAGATTCCTCGAACAACGATTGTATGACTCCCAGATGGTATATATTCCCTTACTCGATAATTTCTGACACCCGACATTCTCTGCCATTTCATGATTGCGGAGGTTATAAGAGATGGTATATAAAGGGGGTCCTTTCCGTTGGTTAGGTACGCTTTTACAACAGTTTCATTTACGCGTGAGCCTTTACTGTTTATCTCTCAATTTTTTCTACTCGAGCACTACATTGATTTGAGCGTCGGAGGGCCTTAGCTAGGGACCCCTTCCCTAGTTTTTGGGTACTGATGTTCTGTCTGCTCGTTGGAGTGTGTGTGGAGAGGATCTCCACTCTTGTTCGTAGCCTTTTCTCTAAATAAAAGTCTTCCTCCAGTCAGCATTTAAGCCACCTGTCCAGGATGCTATCTCTCCAACATGTTAGACGAGATTATATTTGGCATCATCTGTGGGATTTTTTGTCTAAATCTGAAACGTAGGAATGAAAGAAGCTTGATGACTCACCACTGTTGCCTTGACGCAATAGGAGTTAGAAATGCTGATCAACACCCAAGGGTAGACACTGATGCGGCAACAAGCAGTAGCAACTGGCGGTACTTTGCCGCACAACCCCACTGCATTAGCAACAGGCCCTCATACTGAGCGAGGGGCTCAAGTGGGAGGTCTAATGGAGCACCAGCCAATTCCTCCAGTAGCTGGTTTGGTGCCGCCATATGTTCTACCAATCAACTTATCGTCTGTGCCCTAATCATCTACGTATCATCAGGTGCTATTTGGCACGCCACTCGAGCATATGAGCTGAGAGGAACTTCCCCAAAGATCGTCTTTAGAGACGTGATCACTAGAGATTTACGCAAAGGAAAAGCCCCTATGGCTGGGAGCTCTCCCAAGTGGATTAGTACACTGTTCTCCCATGGGGTGTTGTGTGGGTGCAATCAACCTAGGTTTGATCGGTACAATCATGATTTTGATGTGTGTGTTCAAGAGCTTAAGTTATGTTTCATATTGTTTTGATATGTGTATTTGAGTCATGCAGGACTTGATGAAACACACATAAGGAGCTTGGTGTGACCAAGCTTGGGAAGCTCATCCTAGGGATCGAGTCCTTAAGACTGTGAAAGATGATGTGGAAGGCATCCGAGGGACTGCTGGACGAGGAGCAACGGAGTGGAGCCGAGGGAAGCGAACTTCAAGGCAACGTGAAGGATAGCATAGAGAGGAGCCGTGAGCTTGAGTGCATCTCAGGGACGAAGGACAAGGAAGAGGGCTTCAAGGGTGACTCTAGAAAGGATGAGTGTGAGTAAATATAAGGGATCAGTCGACAGGTATGAAGACCAGTCGACTAGTGTAAACTCACAAGTGCATAAAATGGTTTTATGCTTGACGGTTGTGAATATCAGTTGACTGGTGTTGACACCAATCGACTGGTAAGTAGCCGTTAAACAAAATCCCTGATTTTGTGGAGAGCCGTTGGCAGTGTCCAATGACTACACCAATCGACTGGTGTATGAGCCAGTCGACTAGTGCCGAGATGAGTTGACCTTGTGTTCAAATCTCTCCTCTTATTTAAAGAGAGTTTTAGGGCATGAAAGAGACTACTGATTGTTATTGTAAAACTCTTAAGTCATCCCTCAAAGCTTCCAAGCCTTTCTCTTCCTCCTAAACCTAAGTTCCATCTTGTAAAGAGGAAGAGGGCTTTGTGAGAGGTTTGCTCCACCGATAAAGAGAAAGCTCTAGCCAGAGATTGTCGGGGACTAATCTGCCGAAAGATTGAGGGTTCGTCCACCTCAAGGACAAGTCATAGAGTAAGAGCATGCAATCTCCGAACCACGTAAAAGGAAACGTGTTAGCGTTTATATTCTTATTGCTTTCATTGTATTTGCATTTGTATTTGTATTTCCTCTACACACAAACCATCTTATAGAAAGAAAGTTTAATTTAGGGATGACCTAGCTATTCAACCCCATTCTAGCCTGCCATCGATTCTCAACATGTTGGACAATAAATTACCTAAACACTATCGTCCCTTGGTGATAGGGGAATATGCAGGGTCCATAGACCCAGAGGACCACCTTCTGAAATTTGAAAACTCCACCCTCCTTCACTAGTATATAGACGGCATGGAGTGCCGAGTGTTTCTCACGACATTCTCGATCTCAGCACAGAAGTGGTTCAAACGATTGCCCACTGAATCCATCTGTAGTTTTAAGGATTTCCGCAAGGCCTTCCTCCACTATTTCACCAATAGTCACCGTTACTACAAGACCCCCTTAAGCCTCTTTTCACTCAAGCAGGGGCTTAAGAAGATGCTCAGATCTTATATCCAAAAATTTAATCAGTGGTCATGGATGCCCTTCGGTCACCCCAGATATTCTAGTGAGCACCTTTTCCCAATGGCTCACCTATAATGATTTCTTTCGCTCTCTCATCAGGAGGACTCCTAGAGATTTCGATCATATACATAGCCGAGCAACCAAATTTATTTATGTGGAGGAAGTACAGTCCGCTCAGAAGAAGGAAGTCTCTACGCCCGCTCCAGCCTTTGCCTCAGAGCGCCAAGTGCCTCCACCGCCTCTCCCGCATAAAGGGCCTCAAGCAGGTCCTCTCCCACGTCACCCAGAACCCTAGTATCAAGCTGTGCAACATGTCGAGGCCAAGCGGGTAGAATGCCCTGAACTACTTAGATGGGCTCCACCCATATTCTACACCTACCATCGCACACACTTAAGATTGTTACCATTACAGTCTCGAAAACATCGAGCGACTAACCAAGGGTTTCTCTAGTGTTCACCATCGCCTTGTCATCGACCATATCAAAGGCCGAAAGTGCCACCTAGAAGAGACTACCAGGGTGCCGATCAACGTCAGAGAACGCCTCAGTAGCAGGGAGATCAAGCTCAGGCTCTCACCCGAGTCCAATAGGAACAACCCCTGATGCGACAAGAAGAAAACTATAATAATGCTGCTCGGGGAGATGTTGGCATGATTGTTGGAGGCCCAATTGATGGAGATGTCAACCGGGCAAGGAAGTCACATGCCTGTCGACTGAAGATCCATGTAGTCGAATGTAGCCAAAAGTAGGTGCAAGGGCCTGAGATTAGCTTTGGGCCCAAGGATTTGGAGGGGTCAAAGTATCCCATGATGACACTTTAATAATCAAGGTTGTTATAATCAACTATAACATTTATCACACTTTTATAGATATAGGTAGCTCGGTGAACATCATCTTCAAGAAAGTGTTCAAGCAGCTGCATATCGATGAAGGTGAACTCTAGCCCATGGTGGCTCTACTATATAGATTCATGGGCAATGAGGTCCAGCCGCTCAGACAAATAAAGCTGGCCATATCTTTAAGGAATGAGCCCCTAATGAGGACGTGTCGATCAACCTTCATAGTGGTAGACGCACCCTCAACCTACAATGTTAATCTCGGCCAATCGTCTCTAAATGAATTTTAGTTGCATCAACCTTCTGCTAAAAAATAATGTTTCCCGTGGACAACCATGTCGGTGAAGCTAAGGAGATCAAATAGTAGTGTGCAAGTGCTACGTCGACATTGTCAAGACGGAGGTCAACGCTGCTCGAAAGATTCAGTGGATGGAGGTCAATACCATTTGTGAAGCCCCTCCACACTCGTCTATGAAGAAAAAGAGGAGGTACAAATTCGGCCAAGTGGAGGTCACTAATAGAGAAATCATCAGATGGCTGAAACTAAGATGGATCATATTGGAGGGAGCGGGGTCGAGGAATTGCTTAGTGTACTGTGGGCTTACCGAACCACTCCCCGTGAAGCAACAGGTATAATACCCTTTTATCTCGTTTATAGTGGTAAAGTAGTTGTCCTAGTTGAAGTTGGTATGGAATCCGATAGGAGTTAATTATATGATGAAGACAACGATGCCCGGTGTCTTATAGAGCTCGACTTGATAAAAGACGTCAAAAACAAGGTCGTAGCCGGCTAATGGCCTACCGCCAAAGAATGAAGCAAAATTATAATAGAAGGGTTATTCTAAGATTTTTTCAGGCAGACAACCTGGTTTAGAAGCAGATCAAGTCGGTCTATGATGTTGCCAAACTAGAGCCATAATAGAGTAGACTATACAAAATAGTGGAGAAGCTGGCCTCGGGTTCCTATTATCTCTAGGATGTAGATGGAAAAAGGTTGGAGTGGTCTTGAAGCCCAAATCATTTGCAACCCTATAGGGCTTGAGAGTACGCTTGTAATGCATTAATGTAGCATGTTAAATTTTGACACTTAATGAAAAATACAGGCGACTTTATCTTAAAAGATCCATATCCCAAACTCCCAAGCACCAGACTGGGTTATAAGCGAGCATGCACCCAAGTCTGGTCAGTTTGACCAAGGGTTACCAAATAGGATTTGATGTTTGGAAGAGAGTAGTCTAGCCAGGACTAGATGACTAGCAAGGAGAAGTAAGTCCTAACTAGAAGTTAGGTAAAGTGGAAGTCCTGGTGAGTGAAGCCAGACCTTAGTGAGTGAAGCTAGGTGGTGGAAGTCTTGGTAAGTGAAGCCGGGCCCTAGTGAGTGAAGCTAGGTAGTGGAAGTCCTGGTGAGTGAAGCCGGACCCTAGTGAGTAAAGCTAGGTGCTGGAAGTCTTTGTGAGTGAAGTCGGGTCCTAATTAGTGAAGCTAGGTAGTGAAAGTCCTGGTGAGAGAAGCCGGGCCCTAGCGAGTGAAGCTAGGTGGAGGAAGTCCTGGTGAGTGAAGTCGGACCCTAGCGAGTGAAGGTAGGTGGAGGAAGTCCTAGTGAGTGAAGCCAGGCAATGGAAGTCCTAGTGAGTGATGGTAGGCAACCCGAGGGGGAGATAACCCTAGGTTATATGTGACCGACTGATTTCCGGTCGACTACGCACGGTCGACCGGACTAGCGAATCTTGAATTCTATTAATATTATTTTACTATACTATTTGTTATGATTTCACAAGTACACGGATTCATCGTCAGTAATAAAGATTATTGATCCCACGAGGACTGGTTATAAGCACTAGCAATGGCTCACTTAGGATTAGCTAAATTACCAATGGTTGTAAATTATCTTAAGAAAAGAGATTGGGAAGCAGAAACGAGAACTAGTGAAGAGAGAGTAATTTACTTGGTTTATGAAGAGTTCTAGGAGTTCGGTTTCATTGTGGTGGTATTGATGTATCACGTTCTATCCTTTACTCATTATCCATTAACATGCATTTGCCGGAAGCTAAAGCAACCATCCTTAAGCACTAAATAGAGAAGATCCCTGTGAAATCCTGTTACGGTTAACCTCTGTCACTAGGGAGCCTCGGTAGATCACAAGAATGCAACTCTAATTAGTGTCATTAAGGATAGAAATAAGGGCTTGGTTTGGTCTCTTACATCCTTGTGGAGAAGTTGCCTCTCCTTTCAAGGAAATACCCTAGATATCCGTGAACGGGTTACCCCTATCACTAGGGCCCCTCGGGTATATGATCTAAGATACTCTCTCTACGAGGTTAGCAATTCCTACATAATTAATTAATACGATATGAAATATAGAAACAAGTCTCATGCATAGTAGTTGAAACAAAGCAAGCGAATCATCCAATGAATGAAGGCATAAATATGAGTCTTACATCAAAACCAATCTACAACTACTCCCTAATCCTAAAACAAGGAATCCACTCCATAGACGTCGGAGAAAAACCCGAAGACATAATGTAATTAAGCATACAATCCTCAAACAAGAAGAGAGAAAGAGAAAGGATGCTTATCTAACAACGACGAGTGATCTTCGGATCTAATCCTTTGCTTATCCAACGACGAGTGATCTTCGGATCAAAGAGCAGATCTCCGAACAAAAGAATATTTATGATGAGTATATGATAAAAGAGATGATTATGCAAAGAATATATACACATAAAGCAAGTAAATGTGCGTTAAAACATGCATAAATGATCATAATATTTACGCACATCACTATTTTACCTATTGTGCTAACTTAGTGTTGCAGGGAAGTCCAACTAGGTCGACAGGCCGACTGAATAGCTGGTACAAAGTCCAGACTGGTCGACGGGCTGACCAGGATGTCTGGCAAAAGGTAATTCACTCGAGAAGAGTGTGTTGGTGCAGGGAACACTAGACGATCGAACCTGAGTTTTGATTATGTAAAAGAGTCCAAAGTTAAGTTGTCTTATTATTTAACAAGGTTTGTTGAGTTTGAAGAAAAGTCCTATGTGTACGGCTGTAACGACCCAAATTTCCTTGTTTTAAGTTCTAAAAGTCCTTATTAATACTTAGAAATGCTATAGAAATATTCTAGAGATTTTTAGAAATTTTTAGAGTATTTTTACGCAATTTTTGGAGGTCGTTTGGTATTTTTACTAAACGAAAGAAGTTTTGACAAAAATAATGTCCAAGCCGAGATTCGAACCGGAAACCTCGGACCGAACCAAACCTTAACCGAATCCAGCTAGCCAACTGTTCTGCAAGTGTTTCGTGAACAATTAGAGAGTGGAATAAATTTAAGTAGTAATAGATGATAGAAATACCGAGAGTTATAAAAGGGATAAGTTAGGGGAATTTGGAGATATTATTTTCCCTAAACCTAATTCCCCTCCCCTTCTCTCACGCGGCATCCACGACTCCTCTCTCGGGCGAAAAGGGGCGACGGCGTTAGGGCTTGGTCTCCGGCGCCGGTGAAACGCTTTTTCCGGCCGGTCTTCACCCGTGCGTGGCCACCTCGACGAGGGGAGCTCGAAAACACAAAGAAGCCGCCTAGATTTGAAGCTTCTCCGAACCCTAGAACCTTCCTCTTCCGATTGTAAGTCCCAAAAGCAAAAGTAAGTTACTACTCACCTGCAGTAGGATAGCTCCGAAGTTTATTCCGTATTCCTCTCCTTGTTTCCGAAGCATTGCTTGAAATCTTGAAGCTTGCGTGTAGGTGAATTGATATGGTAGTCGGCTCACAGCATCCCTCAAGGGTTTGCAGTTCTTTTGTTGCTATTCTTTTGTCAAGCTGGAACAGCCCTTATACTTAGCATAAAATTCTGGATTCATTGTGCTGCCTTGAGTCTCAAAATTTAGTGTGTGGGGCATTTAGTTCCTTTTTGGTCACCTGCTGTGCCACAGTTCCGGGAGGATTTGCTTCTGTTGGTTTCGGATTTCAGTTGTAGGGAATTATGATATTTAGGGCCCTTGTTTTTGGAAGTTCTAGTAGCATGCTTTTAGTAATGTACAAATGAATTTTTTTTGGTGTTTAATTTCTGTTCTGGATTCCTATTCCAGTAGCATGCTGTGTGAAATGTTTAAAGGTTAGGACAATTTCCTAATTTAATTAAGGGCACTTTGATCATGTATAGTTTAGAGTAACAAAGTAAATCTAGTAGTATGATCTTCCAACACGTGTAACAGATAAGTAAAAAGTTGATGTTGCACCTTCTTAGTAGTAGAGGATAACTCGTACATTGGTTCAGTTTAATGTTTCACATGTGCTTAGTTTAATGTTTTCCTTGTTAATGTTTAAAGGTTTGCTAGTGATGAATTATTTTGCATGTACCACAAGTAGGATTAGCCATGACCGAACTATGCAAAGATATATATGTATGCAAGTTCTAAATACCATGATGGAAACATGCCATTAAACCTTATTTGAATATAAGGCTATGATAGATAAGCAAGATTAGCTTCACATAGGTTTTAATTCCAGCAAGGTTTAGATTTAGTTTGAGTTTGTATGAAGATTTCTTATAGCTTAAATGCAGATTTTTATAAGTGTAGTATGCTGATTTGTTTTCCCTTTGCTTTAAGATGTGCATGAACAGATTATAACATATAGTAGTATGCTGATTTTGTTTTCCCTTTGCTTTAAGATGTGCATGAACAGATTATAGCATATAGTAGTATGCTGATTTTGTTTTCCCTTTGCTTTAAGATGTGCATTTGCATGAATAGATTATAGCATATACATATATATACATAGCATTTAGTTTAGACTTTCATTGCTATAATGAGTAGCTATAAGTGAGAAAAGACCAAGGTCTAGTTAGAAAAGATAACAAGTAATTTAAAGCAAGAGGCTATTACCCGACTTCCAAGGTTGTAGTTAAAGAAATCCATGTGACCAATTCCAAGGTCTTGGCCCTGGTAAGACCAAGGTCTTTACCCTCATAGGACTGGAGGCTCGCTACCTCAGTCTCTATTAGAGAGCGCGCATTTGGTACTAAGCCTGGGCCCAAGAAAGAGAAGAAGAAAGTTAAATATTAATTTCAAGTATAAGGCTATAAGTAAATGAAAACAAGTATCACCTATGTTTAGAACTAGCAAAGTTTAGCTCTTTTAATTCTAAGCATACCGTATTAGTTTTCATTTGCTTTCCTTATGAGTTTATTGAGCATGATTAGCTTTATTTCCAGCATGTAGATTTATTCTTGTATATCATGAGTATGCAGATTATTTTAGTGCTTTGCTATTAGATGAGCATGTGTAGCTTTTCTTTTTAGCATTTCAGTTTTAGCATCCTTTGTATCTTATGCACTTTCGAGTTTTTGTGAGATAGTTTAGTACTTACTAAGCATTTCGCTTATAGATTATTTTCCTCCTACTGCAGATAAAGGAAAAGCTAAAGTATAAAGAGGAAGGCGACAAGGAGGATGCGTGATGGATGGTGTGTGATGTTGAACTATGGAAGCCTCGAGACTTAGCTAAGAAGTTGTTTAGAGTCCTTCTTTAATGTTATTAGAGAAGTTGAGATTGTTAAAGAGTTGTTTCCTTTTTCTTATGTTGCTAATTGAGTCTATTCCGCATTGTTAGTTTGGTTGTTTCCCACTGTGGGAGCTTTATTCATTTGCTATTGCTAGAATAGATTTTTTAAGCTGTTGTGTCTTATTACCGCGTGGTTGTGAAGTATATATACCAGCCGCATGTGGCTGATGGTTTATTTTGCATGTATTGATGATTATTGTTACCGGTACAGGGGAGACTCTACCGAAATTTTTCGGTAGGAACTTCTCTGGGGCAGTGATAAATTTAAGTGTTGCTAATAATAGCATAAGTAACACTAGTAAGTAGAGTAATAGTTAAGTAATGATCACCTTTAGAGAGTAGCAAGGAAGGTGGGTCGTTACAGTTGGAGAGTACCTTTATTTTGCATGTATTGATGATTATTGTCACCGGTACAGGGGAGACTCTGCCGAAATTTTCCGGTAGGAACTTCTCTGGGGCCGTGATAAATTTAAGTGTTGCTAATAATAGCATAAGTAACACTAGTAAGTAGAGTAATAGTTAAGTAACGACCACCTTTAGAGAGTAGCAAGGAAGGTGGGTCGTTACAGTTGGTATCAAAGCAGTTCCCATTCTCCAACATCACACACACATCAGCATCAACCTTGACGTCTTCAAGTAAGAAAGTATGTAAGTTTTTCCTTTTATGCTTTCTTTGTTATTTGCAGTAGAGAGTAATTGCTTATATATATGCGCTTTAGTAAGAACGAAGTTTAGTTTTCTTTATTCATACATATGTTTGTTTAGAAAGGATAGAGAAGATATCAAGCCTTTTTCCTTGCATAATTAGATGGCAAGAAGAGAGCGTCTCCGTACCGCTCGTACTAAGGACCAGGATCTGGAGAACGAAGGCCCAGGCTCAACTGAGCCCAATCTCTCTGAAGTTGTTGCTCAACTCCAGAAACAAGTAGCAGAGCAGCAGCAAGTAATTGCCAATCTGATGGCAAATCAGCAATCAGTTCCTCCCCCTCCCCAGTTGTCACTGCGGAGACTTCAGTGGTAACTGAGGTTCCACCAGCTTCCCAGAGAGTCATCACAGTACCTCAGAGACAAGAAGCTTACCTCATACAGTGGCTGAAATTAAAACCAGATAGCTTCTCAGGCACGACTGAGACCTGGGATGCCCCGGCTTGGTTAAAAACACTGAGCTTCTTGACTGGCCAGAAGTCGAGAAGGTCAAGTGCGCCTCTTTCTGCCTGTTAGAAGATGCTCGTATGTGGTGGGAGAGGATAAAGACCAAGAGGGCAACCAATCAGATGAGCTGGGCTGATTTTCAGTCAGAGTTTTATGAAGAGTTCTTCCACCTACAGATCACCAACTCACTATGAGGAATTTATAGAGTTCAAACAAGGCGACCTGTCAGTGGAAGAAGCAGCCAAGAAGTTCAACAGACTAGCTTGTCTCTGCCCAGAGCTGGTAAGTACAGAGAAGGAGTGAGTCAGACTGATGCTCAGAATGCTGAGACCACAGATAGCACTGAATGTGAGCATTGGAGCTCACCGGCCCCATACTGGTGAAGAGTTGATCAGTAGGGCATTAATTGCTGAGCACTACCTGAACGACATCAAAGCACAATGAGCGCTGCACAAGCCAATGAAGATAGAGGACAAGACAGTGGGGAGCCAGAAATCCCAGTCAAGTAAACATAATTGGAAAGGCAAGGGTAGTAAAAGAAAGCAGTGGAACTCAGAAAGTAACCAGAAGGGAGGACCAGCAAACAAGCAGACCAAGTTCCCTCCCTATCCCAAATGTGGGAGAACACATCCAGGAGCCTGTCTTTTGGGTAAGAATGGATGTTATTCCTGTGGTCAGGAAGGACACATGGCTAAAGAATGTCCTAACAAGCTCAAAGCACCTCAACCACAGCCAGTGCAATATGGAGGCAAGCTTGCATAGTTATATCACATGGAAGCAGCACTGGAGGGACCCTATATCAGTCAGGGAAGGTTGGAAGCTCCACCAGTTCCAGCCTTTGATAGTGACAGAGTATTCTCCCTCACCAAAGAGGAAGCTGCTAGTGTCTCCACGGTTGTAACATGTCAAGTAGTTATTTTTCAGCATTTAGCTACTGTACTATTTGATACTAGGGTGACTCATTCTTTCGTATCAGTACCCTTTGCCAGTAAATTACAGGTGCCTACAGAGAGTATGAACTCCAAGTTCTTGACGACCCTACCTTCTGGGGAAGTCATGGAGTCCAATCAGTGGCTTCTAGCTGTACCGGTTAGAATTACAGACCGAGAACTATATGTTAGCCTGGTAGTCCTCGCCATGCAAGATTTCGATATCATTTTGGGTATGGATTTCCTCAGCAAGTATAGTGCTTTAGTAGACTGCCGCAGAAGGAAAGTAATCTTTAGTCCAGAGGGTGAACCACCTTTTGAATTCATGGGAGTGCCAAGGAAGAAGACCCAGAAACTTCTCTCTTCTCTAGCAGCTCACCAGATGTTAGCTAAAGGGTGTGCTGGTTTTCTTACATATATAGTAAATGTAGAAGAACAGAAAGGACTCAAGCAGGAGGATGTTCGGGTAGTATGCGAGTATCCAGAAGTATTTCCAGAAGAGCTACCTAGATTGCCTTCCAACAGAGAAGTGGAGTTTGAGATTGAATTGGTTCCTGGTACCGGTCCAATTTCAAAAGCTCCGTATCGCATGTCTCCAGCAGAGCTGAAAGTGTTGCAAGAGCAACTTCAGGAGCTACTTGACAAAGGCTTCATCCGCCCTAGTCACTCACCTTGGGGAGCTCCTGTGTTGTTTGTCAAGAAGAAGGACAGATCAATGCGGATGTGCATAGATTATAGAGCTCTGAATCAAGTGACAATCAAGAACAAGTACCCCCTTCTCTGGATCGACGACTTATTTGATCAGTTGAGAGGGGCAACAGTATTCTCAAAGATAGACCTGAGCTCTGGGTACCATCAGCTGAAAGTGAAAGAAAGTGATATACCCAGAACGGCTTTCAGGACCAGATACGAACACTACGAATTTGTAGTCATGCCTTTTGGTGTGACTAATGCACCAGCGTTCTTCATGGACTTGATGAACAGGGTGTTCAGAGAATACCTTGACAAATTTGTCATTGTGTTCATCGACGACATTCTAGTCTATTCCAGGACCCCAGAGGAGCATGACACGCACTTGAGAATAGTACTGCAGACCCTACAGCAAAGATAGCTTTATGCTAAATTCTCAAAGTGCGAGTTCTAGTTAAATCAGGTGGCATTTTTGGGCCACATCATTTCTAAGGAAGGTATCCAAGTGGATCCTGTTAAGATAGAAGCAATCAACGATTGGCATAGGCCCAAGAACGTCAGGGAGATCAGAAGTTTTCTTGGTTTAGCAGGATATTACAGAAAATTCGTAGAGGACTTTTCCAGAATAGCCTCTCCACTAACAACCCTGACCAGAAAGAACAAGAAGTTTGAATGGTCAGACAAATGTGAGCAGAGTTTTCAAGAGCTGAAAAAGAGACTGACCAGTGCTCCCATTCTGACTATTTCAGTTAGTGACAAGAGTTTTGACATCTACAGTGATGCCTCCAAGATGGGTCTAGGAGCAGTTCTCATGCAAGAAGGAAAAGTTATAGCTTATGCTTCCAGACAACTCAAAGATTATGAGAAGAACTACCCCACTCATGATCTTGAGCTGGCAGCTGTGGTCTTTGCACTGAAACTCTGGCGACACTACTTGTATGGAGTCTAGTGCAGAATCTTCACAGACCATCAGAGTTTAAAGTATTTCTTTACCTAGAAGGACTTAAACATGAGACAGCGTAGGTGGCTAGAGTTGGTCAAGGACTATGACTATGAAATCCTCTACCACCCAGGTAAGGCTAACAAAGTGGCAGATGCACTAAACAGAAAATCCAGTGCATCCCTGATGTCTTTGTCATCATTAGCCCTGCCACTGCAGAAGGAGTTGTCAGATTTCGGACTTGAAATTATTTATGTGCAAATCTCTGCATTGACCTTAGAGTCAACCCTGCTTGAGGATATACAGAGAAAGCAAAGTAAAGATCCAGATATCCAAAAGATCAAGCAAGGGATACAAGAAATTCAGAGTTTCGAGTATCAGATAGCGGAATCTTTTATCAGGGGAACCGCCTTTGTGTCCCCAATGATGAGGAATTAAGAAGTAAGATTTTAGAGGAAGCTCATAGTACACCCTACTCCATGCATCCTGGTTCTACTAAGATGTACCAAGACGTGAAGCAGAAGTTCTGGTGGTCTGAACTCAAAAGAGATGTAGCTAAATATGTCAGTACCTGCCTGACATGTCAGAGGGTCAAAGCAGAACACCAGAGACCAGGAGGAATGTTACAACCTCTTCCGATACCAGAGTGGAAGTGGGAAGACATATCCATGGACTTCATAATAGGTCTTCCAAGAACTACAAATGGATATGATGCAATATGGGTAGTAGTGGATAGATTGACTAAGTCTGCTCATTTCTTAGCCATCAAGGTGTCCCACTCTATAGAGCAGTTGACACAACTGTATGTCAAGGAAGTGATCAGACTTCATGGAGTTCCTAAATCTATTATTTCTGATAGATATGGGCGCTTCACCTCTCACTTTTGGGAGTGTGTTCAGACTACACTAGGCACCAAACTCAAGTTCAGCACAGCCTTCCATCCTCATACTGATGGAGAGACAGAGCGAGTAAATCAGATCTTAGAAGATATGCTTAGAGCTTGTGCACTGGATTTCAAGGGAAGTTGGTGTAAGTATCTGTGTTTAGCTGAATTTGCCTACAACAACAGCTATCAGGCCACCATCAAGATGGCACCATATGAGGCGTTGTATGGCAGGAAGTGCAGATCACCTATTTGCTGGCAAGAAGCAGGTGAGAGAAAAGAAATGAAAGTAGAGCTGGGCATCCAGACAGAGATAATAGAAGAAACCACTCAGGCTATCCAGAAGATCAGACAGAGGATTGAGATTGCCCAGAGTAGATAGAAGAGTTATACTGACACACGCTGTAGGCCACTTGAATTCCAAGTAGGAGATTCAGTCTTTCTCAAGGTCGCTCCTATGAAGGGAGTGATGAGATTTGACAAGAAGGGCAAATTAAGTCCTCGCTATGTAGGACCTTACCTGATCATAGAGAGGATTGGGAAAGTAGCTTACAAGCTGGACTTACCACAAGACATGTCAGCAAAACATAATGTATTTCATGTCTCCATGCTAAAGAAGTGTCTCCATGTCCCTAGCCAAGTGATTGAGCCTCAGTCAGTGCATATTCAGGAGGATCTTAGCTATGAGAGCAGACCTACACAGATAGTGGACAGAGAAGTTAAGAGACTAAGGAATAAAGAAGTACCACTAGTGAAGGTCATCTGGCAGAACCAAAAGTACGAGGAAGTCACTTGGGAGCGTGAGGACAGTATGAGACAGAAATATCCAGAACTATTCTAAGTTCGAGGACAAACTTTTTATAAGGTATGGGGGATTGTAACGACCCAAATTTCCTTCTTTTAAGTTCTAAAAGTCCTTATTAATACTTAGAAATGCTATAGAAATATTCTAGAGATTTTTAGAGTATTTTTACATAATTTTTGGAGGTCGTTTGGTATTTTTACTAAATGAAAGAAGTTTTGACAAAAATAATGTCCAAGCCGAGATTCAAACCGGAAACCTCGGACCGAACCAAACCTTAACCGAATCTAGCTAGCCAACTGTTCCGCAAGTGTTTCGTGAACAATTAGAGAGTGGAATAAATTTAAGTAGTAATAGATGATAGAAATACCGAGAGTTATAAAAGGGATAAGTTAGGGGAATTTGGAGATATTATTTTCCCTAAACCTAATTCCCCTCCCCTTCTCTCACGCGGCGTCCGCGACTCCTCTCTCGGGCGAAAAGGGGCGACGGCGTTAGGGCTTGGTTTCCGACGCCGACGAAAGGCTTTTTCCGGCCGGTCTTCACCCGTGCGTGACCACCTCGACGAGGGGAGCTCGGAAACACAAAGAAGCCGCCGAGATTTGAAGCTTCTCCGAACCCTAGAACCTTCCTCTTCCGGTTGTAAGTCCCAAAAGCAAAAGTAAGTTACTACTCACCTGCAGTAGGATAGCTCCGAAGTTTATTCCGTATTCCTCTCCTTGTTTCCGAAGCATTGCTTGAAATCTTGAAGCTTGCGTGTAGGTGAATTGATATGGTAGTCGGCTCACAGCATCCCTCAAGGGTTTGCAGTTCTTTTGTTGCTATTCTTTTGTCAAGCTAGAACAGCCCTTATACTTAGCATAAAATTCTGGATTCATTGTGCTGCTGTGAGTCTCATAATTTAGTGTGTGGGGCATTTAGTTCCTTTTTGGTCACCTGCTGTGCCACAGTTCCGGGAGGATTTGCTTCTGTTGGTTTCGGATTTCAGTTGTAGGGAATTATGATATTTAGGGCCCTTGTTTTTGGAAGTTCCAGTAGCATGCTTTTAGTAATGTACAGATGAATTTTTTTTGGTGTTTAATTTTTGTTCTGGATTCCTATTCCAGTAGCATGCTGTGTGAAATGTTTAAAGGTTAGGACAATTTCCTAATTTAATTAAGGGCACTTTGATCATGTATATTTTAGAGTAACAAAGTAAATCTAGTAGTATGATCTTCCAACTCATGTAACATATAAGTAAAAATTTGATGTTGCACCTTCTTAGTAGTAGAGGATAGCTTGTACATTGGTTCAGTTTAATGTTTCACATGTGCTTAGTTTAATGTTTTCCTTGTTAATGTTTAAAGATTTGCTAGTAATGAATTATTTTGCATGTACCACAAGTAGGAGTAGCCATGACCGAACTATGCAAAGATATATATGTATGCAAGTTCTAAATACCATGATGGAAACATGCCATTACACTTTGTTTGAATATAAGGCTATGATATATAAGCAAGATTAGCTTCACATAGGTTTTAATTCCAGCAAGGTTTAGATTTAGTTTGAGTTTGTATGAAGATTTCTTATAGCTTAAATGCAGATTTTTATAAGTGTAGTATGTTGATTTGTTTTCCCTTTGCTTTAAGATGTGCATGAACAGATTATAGCATATAGTAGTATGCTGATTTTGTTTTCCCTTTGCTTTAAGATGTGCATGAACAGATTATAGCATATAGTAGTATGCTGATTTAGTTTTCCCTTTGCTTTAAGATGTGCATGAACAGATTATAGCATATAGTAGTATGCTGATTTTGTTTTCCCTTTGCTTTAAGATGTGCATGAACAGATTATAGCATATACATATATATATACATAGCATTTAGTTTAGACTATCATTGCTATAATGAGTATCTATAAGTGAGAAAAGACTAAGGTCTAGTTAGAAAAGATAACAAGTAATTTAAAGCAAGAGGCTAGTACCCGACTTTCAAGGTTGTCGTTAAAGAAATCCAGGTGACCAATTCCAAGGTCTTGGCCCTAGTAAGACCAATGTCTTTACCCTTATAGGACTGGAGGCTCGCTACCTCAGTCTCTATTAGAGAGCGCGCATTTGGTACTAAGCCTGGGCCCAAGAAAGAGAAGAAGAAAGTTAAATATTAATTTCAAGTATAAGGCTATAAGTAAATGAAACAAGTATCACCTATGTTTAGAACTAGCAAAGTTTAGCTCTTTTAATTCTAAGAATACCGTATTAGTTTTCATTTGCTATCCTTATGAGTTTATTGAGCATGATTAGCTTTATTTCCAGCATGTAGATTTATTCTTGTATATCATGTGTATGCAGATTATTTTAGTGCTTTGCTATTAGATGAACATGTGTAGCTTTTCTTTTTAGCATTCCAGTTTTAGCATCCTTTGTATCTTATGCACTTTCGAGTTTTTGTGAGATAGTTTAGTACTTACTAAGCGTTTCGCTTATAGATTTATTTTCCTCTTATTGCAGATAAAGGAAAAGCTAAAGTATAAAGAGGAAGGCGACAAGGAGGATGCGTGATGGATGGTGTGTGATGTTGAACTATGGAAGCCTCAGGACTTGGCTAAGAAGTTGTTTAGAGTCCTTCTTTAATGTTATTAGAGAAGTTGAGATTGTTAAAGAGTTGTTTCCTTTTTCTTATGTTGCTAATTGAGTCTATTCCGCATTGTTAGTTTGGTTGTTTCCTACTGTGGGAGCTTTATTCATTTGCTATTGCTAGAATAGTTTTTTTAAAGTTGTTGTGTCTTATTACTGCGTGGTTGTGAAGTATATATACCAGCCGCATGTGGCTGATGGTTTATTTTGCATGTATTGATGATTATTGTCACCGGTACAGGGGAGACTCTGCTGAAATTTTTCGGTAGGAACTTCTCTAGGGCCGTGATAAATTTAAGTGTTGCTAATAATAGCATAAGTAACACTAGTAAGTAGAGTAATAGTTAAGTAACGACCACCTTTAGAGAGTAGCAAGGAAGGTGGGTCGTTACAGTTGGAGAGTACCTTTATTTTGCATGTATTAATGATTATTGTCACTGGTACAGGGGAGACTCTGCCGAAATTTTTCGGTAGGAACTTCTCTGGGGCCATGATAAATTTAAGTGTTGCTAATAATAACATAAGTAACACTAGTAAGTAGAGTAATAGTTAAGTAACGACCACCTTTAGAGAGTAGCAAGGAAGGTGGGTCGTTACAGTTGGTATCAGAGCAGTTTTCATTCTCCAGCATCACACACACATCAGCATCAACCTTGTCGTCTTCAAGTAAGAAAGTATTTAAGTTTTTCCTTTTATGCTTTTTTTGTTATTTGCAGTAGAGAGTAATTGCTTATATTGATGCGCTTTAGTATGATAGAAGTTTAATTTTCTTTATTCATACATATGTTTGTTTAGAAAGGATAGAGAAGATATCAAGCCTTTTTCCTTGCATAATTAGATGGCAAGAAGAGGGCGTCCCCGTACCACTCGTATTTAGGACCAGGATCAGGAGAACGAAGGCCCAGGCTAAACTGAGCCCAATCTCTCTGAAGTTGTTGCTCAACTCCAGAAACAAGTAGCAGAGCAGCAGCAAGTAATTGCCAATCTGATGTCAAATCAGCAATCAGTTCCTCCCCCTCCCCCAGCTATCACTGCGGAGACTCCAGTGGTAACTGACGATCCCTATCCATCAGTGGATTAGTCCCCGGTAAACTTTGGCTAGCACAATTCTCCTTGCCGGTGGTGAAACTTCGTCATAAACTTGATCAAAACCTTGGATTGCACTAAGAATTTGAAGACTCTAATTAGGAGTTAACCACCTCAAATTTTGTCACCTTGGTCAACCACCCAAACTCCATTATATAGAGCTTGTGAAAATCAGTAAGATGATTTTACCGTTACCAGTTGACTGGTCCATACATAAGTCGACTGGTGCTGGCTAACGACACTACAGAATTTACAATTCTGCCAACGACTCTTTATCAGTCAACTGCTATAGTGTACTAGTTGATTGACTATAGTACCAGTCGACTAGCTACAATGTATCAGTCGACTAGCTATAGTGCTAGTCAACTGGCTACAGTAATAATTGACTGGTTTTCACAGCCGTCGGGCATAGAAACATTTTGTGCACTATCTTAGTTGACTGATCCAGTTGCTAGTCGACTGGTAAAATCCTAAATCTAGGATTTTCCTTTCCGAGTACATTTCTCTCATACTCAAACCCTCACGACTCACTTGACTCTTCTTCGTAGCATTGACCTCTTGCGTTCAAACCTCCTTCCTTTGGCTCTTGTCCCTCGGATTGTAACGACCCAATTTTCCCTATTTCAAGTTCTAAATGTCCTTAAAAATATTTGGAAATGCTTTTAAAATATTCTAGAGATTTTTAAAAATTTTTAGAGTATTTTTATGTAATTTTTGGAGGTCGTTTGGTATTTTTACTAAACGAAAGAAGTTTTGACAAAAAAAAACGTCCAAGCCGAGATTTGAACTGTGAACCTCGGACCTGAACCAAGCCTTAACCGAATCCAGTCAGCCAACTGTGCTGCAAACATTTTGTGAATGAATATGGAATGAAATACATTTAAGCAGTAGTTAGGAACAGTTAAAATAAAAGGGGAATAAAATGCTCGGCTGAGGATTCGAAACCACTACCTTTGACTCGGTCAAATTGTGGTTAATCAACTGTTCTGCAAGAGTTTTGTTAATTAAGGAAAGAGTGAATAATATTTAAGGTGTAGTGATTAATAAAAACCCTAGTTATAAGAAAAGGTTTAGGTTTTCTTTTACCCGAAGCCCTCTTCTCCTCTCTTCCCGTGCGACGGCGCCGATCCTGCCAAACGAAGAAAAACAAAGCCTAGCTTTGACTCCGGTGGCCAGCGAGCACCCTCCTCGGCGGGTTCTTCACAGATCTGAGCTCCTCTCGGCAAGGTGATCGCGCGGGCACAAGAAGAGGCCGAAAGCTTGCAAGTCTCCTAACCCTATAATTCTTCTCCTTCGGTAGTAAGTCCAAGAAAGCATTGTAAGTACTACTCACCTGTGGTAGGAGTTGCTCCGGACTTAGGGTTTTCTTTCCTTGCTTTCGATTTTTACTGTGCCGAGTAGAATAATATGCTAGAGTTTCTCCTTTCTTGCTCTGTTTGTTAAGCCGAACAGCCCTACCTATTGGCATGAGAACTTCGAGTTTTGTTATTGACATGCTTCAATTCTGATAATCCGAACAACCCCTAATTCCAGCATGTAGTTATGTTTTAAGCATGCCTTTAGCACTTAAATGTTGTATTCTTGTATGTCTACCTGCTGCCCATAAATTCCAGCAAGTTTGTCTTCCTTTGGGCCGTGCAAATGGGCATAAACAACCCTTAATTATTAGTATGCAGTTCTGGTTTTTGCTTGCTACCTCCATGAACATGAACAGTCATGCATGGTTTAGCTTTCCTTGCTACTTAATGAGCATGCACAACTTGGTTCACTAGTATGTTTGGATAGATCATTTGTTGCTGTTTTAAGGGCAAGAACAGCCTTGTTATAAGGATTCGGAGTTAGCTTATTTTGCTACCTTATTTAGCATTCCAGTGTTTGGTTTCCTTGCATTTCAGTTGCTTAGTTTCCTTTGCATTTCAACATGCAATTCAGTTTTAGAATTTCACAGCTTTGCTCTAATTTATAGCATGCTTAGAGAGTTCAGACTTGCTTTCCTTGGATTTATGTTTATTGTAGCATGCTTAGAGATTTCAGATTCGCTTTCCTTGATTTATGTTTATTGTAGCATGCTTAGAGAGTTCAGACTTGCATTCCTTTGATTTATGTCTATTGTAGCATGCTTAGAGAGTTCAGACTTGCTTTCCTTGATTTATGTTTATTGTAGCATGCTTAGAGAGTTCAGACTTGTTTTCCTTTTATTTAGTTAGAATGAGTTTAGCATTTTCCTTGCTACTCAAAGGGCAAGAACAACCCTTTATTTAGTTAGGATGGGTTTAGCATTTTCCTTACTACTCATAAGGGCAAGAACAACCCTTTATTTAGTTAGAATGGGTTTAGCATTTTCCTTGCTACTCAGAAAGGTAAGAACAACCTTCATTTAAAGTATGTAGTGTTAGTTTCTTGAATTTTTTGAACATGAACAGTTATTAAGCTTATCTTGTAGTTTGATTTGCTTGCTTTATTTTTATAGCATGCTCAGTTAGTTGCAATTCTTTACTTGTTAGATACACTTGCAGTATTCGAATAGCATGAGCAGTATTGAATTATAATTTAGTTTCTACTTTCTTGTTTTGATACATATGCATTTATGTGTTAGTTGGCTTTTAATAGCTCTTTAATCTAAAGCGTATAGTTAGTTGTTTTTGCTATTTTAATATGATGAATAGCAATGTATTTTAGTGGAATGATTATGTGCCCTATTAAACCTTTTGAGGATTATGGGTAACTACAAGTAAGAAAAAGACCAAGGTCTAGTTAGAAAAGATAACAAGTAAATTAAAGTAAAAGGCTAGTACCTGACTTCTGAGGTTGTCGTTAAACAAATCCAGGTGACCAATTCCGAGGTCTTGGCCCTGGTAAGACCAAGGTCGTTAGCCTCATAGGACTGGAGGCTCGCTACCTCAATCTCTATTAGAGAGCGCGCATAAGATGGTACTAAGCATGGGCCCAAGAAAGAGAAGAAGAAAGTTAAATCTTAATTTCAAGTATAAGGTTATAAGTAAATGAAACAAGTATCATCTATGTTTAGAACCAGTAAAGTTCAGCTCTTATAATGCTAAGCATACAGTATTAGTTTTCATTTACTTTCCGTATGAGTTTATTGAGCATGATTAGCTTTATTCCCAGCATGTAGATTTATTCTTGTATATCATGAGTATACGGTTTATTTTAGTGCTTTGCTATTAGATGAGCATGTTTAGCTTTTTCTTTTTAGCATTTCAGTTTCAGTATCCTTTGCATCTTATGCACTTTCGAGTTTTTGTGAGATAGATTAGTACTTACTAAGCGTTCGCTTATAGATTTATTTTCCTCCTACTGCAGATAAAGGAAAAGTTAGAGTATAAAGAGGAAGGCGACAAGGAGGATACGTGATGGATGTGTGTGATGCCAGGAATATGGAGAGATCTGGGAAGTTTTGAGTTTTCATGTTTAGTGGATAAGAAATAGTTGAGTTGTACTTTATGGTTTATGTCATTTGAGATTGTATTTTTATTCCTTGTCTTATTGAGTTTATTCGTGTCTTAGATTGCATGCTGTGATGAGTCTCTGTGTAATAAGTAGTTATTTTAGTGTTTGACACTTATTAAACTGCATGAGTGTTTGATTCATGTTCCAGCCGCCTGTGGCTGAAGTATATATTTATGTATCTCAGTTTATGGTCACCGGTACAGGGGAGATTCTGTCGAAATTTTTCGGTAAGGACTCCTCATGGTTTCGATCATACCGGTTAAGTTGAGTTAGTAGTTAAGTAACGGTCATCCTTAGAGAGTAGTATAGTATAGTAAGAAGGGTGGTCGTTACAGTTGGTATCAGAGCAGTTCCCATTCTCTAGCATCACACACACATCAGCATCATCCTTGCCGTCTTTAAGTAAGAAGGTATTTAAGTTTTCCTTTTATGCTTTCTTTATTATTTGCAGTATAGAGTATTTGCTTATATGCGCTTTAGTAAGATAGAAGTTTTTGTTTCTCTTTTCTTTATTCATATATATGCATGTTTAGAAAGGATAGAGAAGATATCAAGCCTTTTTCTTTGCATAATTAGATGGCAAGAAGAGGACGTCCCTGTACTGCTCGTACTGAGGACCAGGTTCAGGAGAACGAAGGACCAGGCTCAACTGAGCCTAATCTCTCTGAAGTTGTTGCTCAAATTCAGAGACAAGTAGCAGAGCAGCAACAGGTGATTGCCAATCTGATGACTAATCAGAAGCCAGCTCCTCCCACTCCCCCAACCATTAATGTGGAGACCCCAGTGGTGACTGAAGTCCCATCAGTTGCCCTGGAGGTCACCACAACACCTAGAAGATAAGAAGCATACCTCATCCAGTGGCTGAAGCTGAAACTAGAAAGCTTCTCAGGCACGACTGAGCCCTGGGATGCCCAGGCTTGGTTCAAAACACTGGAGAGCACAACAGAGCTTCTTGACTGGCCAGAAGTCGAGAAGGTTAAGTGTGCCTCTTTCTGCCTATCTGGAGATGCTCGTATGTAGTGGGAGCAAGTTAAGAGTAAGAGAGCAGTCAACCAGATGAGCTGGGTTGACTTCGAGACAGAGTTTTATGAAGAATTCTTCCGTCAACGGATCACAATAAACAGTATGAGGAGCTTATAGAATTCAGACAAGGTGACCTACCAGTAGACGAAGCGGTCAAAAGATTCAATAGGCTAGCTCGTCTTTGCCTAGATTTAGTAAGTACAGAGAAAGAACGAGTCAGACTGATGCTCCGAAGGCTGAGACCAGAAATAACACTTAATGTGAGTAATGAAACTCATCGACCACAGATTGGTGAAGAGCTGGTCAGCAGGGTATACTGTGAGCACTATCTGAACAGCATCAAGACACAACAAATGCAACACAAGTCAGTCAAGATCGAAGACAAGACAGTGGGGAAACAGGGACTCCAGTCAAGTAATCAGAACTGGAAGGACAAAGATAACAAGAAAGACCCAAGCAGGAAGACGTTCGGGTAGTCTGTGAATATCCAGAGGTATTTCTAGAAGAGCTACCTGGACTACCTCCCAACAGAGAAGCGGAGTTTGAAATTGAATTGGTTCCTGACGCCAGGCCAATTTCAAAAGCTCTGTACCAAATTTCTCTAGCAGAGCTAAAAGAGTTACAAGAGCAACTTCAGGAGCTGCTTGACAAAGGCTTCATCCGCCCTAGTCATTCACCATGGGGAGCTCCTGTGTTGTTTGTCAAGAAGAAGGACGGATCTATGCGGATGTGCATAGATTATAGAGCTCTGAATCAAGTGACAATCAAGAACAAGTACCCCCTTCCCAGGATCGATGACTTATTTGATCAGTTGAGAGGGGCAACAGTGTTCTCAAAGATTGACCTGCGCTCTGGGTACCATCAGCTGAAAGTGAAAGAAAGTGATATACCCAGAACAGCTTTCAGGACTAGATACGAATACTACGAGATTGTAGTCATGCCTTTTGGTGTGACTAATGCACCAGCGATCTTCATGGACTTAATAAACAGAGTGTTCGGAGAATACCTTGACAAATTTGTCATCGTTTTCATCGACGACATTCTAGTCTATTCCAGAACCTCAGAGGAGCATGACACGTACTTGAGAATAGTGTTGCAGAACTTTCAGCAAAAGCAACTGTATGCTAAATTCTCAAAGTGCGAGTTCTGGTTAGATCAGGTGGCATTTTTAGGTCACATAATTTGTAAAGAAGGTATTCAAGTAGATCCAGCCAAAATAGAAGCAGTCAACAACTGGAGTAGACCCAAAAATGCCAGGGAGATCAGAAGCTTCCTTGGTTTAGCTGGGTACTACAGGAAGTTTGTGGAGGACTTTTCCAGGATAGCTTCTCCACTAACGGCCTTAACCAGGAAGAATAGGAAGTTTGAATGGTCAGACATGTTGGTTGCTACTCGGAAAACCTAGAGGTTCCACTGTACAAAAATTTTGTACAAAGGTCTGAACCTTTTCCTAGCTACCATGTGTTCTTTTAAATTAAATTTTGGATCGCCTGCGGAACTTAACACGTTTGATCCAAAACTTAATCTATTTGTTCTTTTAGGTTTTGACTTGGATCTCCTGCGGAACTTAACACGTTCGACCCAAGTCACCTTAAGTTATTAATTCCATTAAATATTAATTTCCATAATTGGTTCCCAGTACTGACGTGGCGAGGCACATGACCTTCTTGGATATGGGAGCAACTACCACCGACTAGACAAAACCTTTTATGGAAAGCTAATATTTAATTTCCTAAAATAACTTTAGGTTAACCGAAAGGAACAATCAAATCACAAGGAAAAGAAAAAACAAAAGAACACAACATCGAAAAACAAATCCTAGAATCGTAAGCCTCTTGTATTTGGTATTATTTCCAAAAATAACTAGTATGATGCGGAAAGAAAAATTACTAGTTATACCTTTTAGAAAGACCTCTTGATCTTCTACCGTATTCCTCTTCTAACCTCGGACGTTGTGTGGGCAACGTTCTTCCAAGATGAGAACCACCTAAGCACTTTCTTCCTTCTTCCTTCAAGTTTCGGCTAAGCACAAGAACTTCCAAAGGATGAAGAATTTTCCACTAATCAAGCTCTAAGGGATGCATGCTTTCTCTCCTTCTTCTCCTTCCTTGATCCGGCCACATCCTCCAAGCTCCAAGAGATGATAGATTTCGGGCACAACAAGAGGAGAGAAGAGAAAGGGAAGGGCCGGCCACCACACCAAGGAAAAGAGGGAGAAAAATAGAATAGAGTCCTTAGCCTTGAAGCCTCCTCTACCCCCTCTTTTATAATCCTTGGTCTTGGCAAATAAGGAAAATTTAATAAAAACTTCCTTAATTATTTTGCCATTGAAAAGGAAAATTTATTTAATTAAAAATAATTTTTCTTTTCAATTTGTAATGGCCGGCCAACACATAAATTCTCCAAGCAAATAAAATTTTAAACAAAAATTAAAACTTCCTTATTTGCTTCCGGAAATTTATAAAAAATTTGTCCAATAATTTTTCCCTTCATGATTGGTTTATAAAAAGGAAATTTAATAAATTAAAATCTTTCTTTTAAACATGTGGATAAAAAGAAAGTTATCTCTATAAATTAAAATCTCTTTTAATCTACAAATAAGGAAAGATATCAAATCTTTTCTTAATCTTTTGTAGAAACTTATAAAAGAGAATATTTAATTTTAAACTCTCTTTTAAATCATGAACATGGTTAAAAAGGAAAGTTTTCTTAAAATTTAAAATCCTCCTTTAATCAACAAATAAGGAAAGATTTCAAATTTTAAACTCTCTTTTAAACGTGTAGATGATTTACAAATAAGGAAAGTTTTTACCAAAAATTAAAACCATCCTTTTAAACTACAAATAAGGAAAGAGATTAATCTCTTCTCTTAATCTTTTGTAGAAAGCTATAAAAGGAAATTTTTAATTTTTAAACTCTCTTTTAAAATCATGATATCGACATAAGAAAAAATCCTTTTTAATATTCTAGTGGCCGGTCACCTAAGTTTGGGACCCAAGCTTTGGCCGGCCACCTACATGGCTCATCCACTTGGTCTTGGCCGGCCCTAGCTTGGGTTCCAAGCTAGCTTGGCCGGCCCCATTGGATGGGTAAGAAGGTGGGTATGCGGTGGGTATAAATCTCTATATACTAGAGGCTACGATAGGGACCGAGAGGAGGAATTGGTTTTGGTCTCTGATAAATCCCGTGCTCGCCCCGAACACACAACTTAATTTTATCAATAATAATTCATTCCACTAGAGAACTATTATTGAACTACCGCACCAATCCCAAATTACATTTTGGGCTCCTTCTTATCATGAGTGTGTTAGTCTCCCTGTGTTTAAGATAACAAATGTCCACTAATTAAGTAAGTTACTGACAACTCACTTAATTAATATCTAGCTCCAAGAGTAGTACCACTCAACTTCATCGTCATGTCGGACTAAGTCCACCTGCAGGGTTTAACATGACAATCCTTATGAGCTCCTCTTGGAGACATTCTCAACCTAGATTACTAGGACACAGTTTCCTTCTATAATCAACAACACACACTATAAGTGATATCATTTCCCAACTTATCGGGCTTATTGATTCATTGAACTAAATCTCACCCATTGATAAATTAAAGAAACAAATATCAAATATATGTGCTTGTTATTATATTAGGATTAAGAGCACACACTTCCATAATAACTGAGGTCTTTGTTCCTTTATAAAGTCAGTATAAAAGAAACGACCTCTAATGGTCCTACTCAATACACTCTTAGTGTACTAGTGTAATTATATAGTTAAGATAAAATAACACCTAATTACACTACGACCTTCCAATGGTTTGTTCCTTTCCATCATGGTCGTGAGCTACTGTTTATAATTTATAAGGTACTGATAACATGATCTTCTGTGTGTGACACCACACACCATGTTATCTACAATATAAATTAATTGAACAACTACATTTATCACAAATGTAGACATTTGACCAATGTGATTCTTATTTCTAGATAAATGTTTTATACCAAAAGCTAGGCTTTTTAGTATACATTCTAACAATCTCCCACTTATACGAAAAGACTTACCTGCTATATCTGCTGCCATATCTGCTGCCATACTTCTGATTCCCATGTCTTTCAAAAAGCTCTTGCCTTAAGGACCTTAGGTTATCATCTGATGCAATCTTGGCGGCAACAACTTCTCCTCGTTATACAATTTCTCGTATTGGGTAGTACTTGTGCTCTATTGTGTTTACTTGCCTTATAGACTCATGGTTTCTTCGAGTTTGCTACTGCACCATTATTATTACAATAAATTGTAATAATCTTTGGACAAACTAGAAATCATATCTAAGTCTATCTTAAGGTTATTAATTCATTCAGCTTTTATGGCTACCTCAGAGGCTTGCCATATACTCAGCTTCTATGGTGGAGTCCAGAAAAACACCTATGCTTATCACTCTTCCATAGTTATGACTTTTCCTCCTAAAGTAAACACAAAACCCCGAGGTTGACTTATTATTGTCCCTATCCGATTGGAAGTCAAAATCCGTGCAACCTACAGGAACCAAATTAACTGCCTTGTAAGATAGCATATAATCTCTAGTGCCTCTAAGGTACTTTTAATATATGCTTTACTGCAGTCAAATGTCCTTGTCTAGGGTTACTTTGATATCTGCTAACTATGCCCTTGGCAAAACAGATTTATGATCTCGTGCATAGCATACATTAGGTTGTCTAACTGCCGAAGCATAAAGAACTGCCTACATGTCCTCAATCTCCTTTAATGTCATCGGAAACATCTCTTTAGATAAAGACACTCCATGCTTAAAAAGGTCGTAAGAAACCTTTCTAGGAGTTTTGCATGCTAAAAACGAGCAAGAATTTTTCCGATGTATTAAGCTTGGGATAAGTAATATATATATATATATATATTTTTCTTGCGATCCCTTATTACTTTGATCTCAAAAATATATACATTCTCCCAAGTCCTTTATATCGAATTATTTGGACAACCATACCCTTACTTCTGACAACATTTTGATATTGTTTCCAACTACCAAAAATGTTATCTACGTATAGTACAAGAAACACCACCACGTTTCCATCACACCTTTTGTATACACAAGACTTATCCGTTTACTCAATAAATCCATAGGTCTGGATTACTTTGATAAACTGGATGTTCCAAGACCTTGAAGCTTTGCCTCAGTCCATAGACTGATTGAGCTTGCACACAAGATGCTCTTAGCCCTTTACAATGAACCCTTCTGGTTGCTTTATATGGATGCTTTCTTCAAGACTTCCATTAAGGAATGCTGTCTTGACATCCACTTGCCAAATAGATAAAAGAATCCAGATAGACTTAAGCATGACTACCAGTGAAAAAGTTTCCTTTTTCATCTAGCCTTGCTTTTGAAAGTTTCTACCTTCCTGTCTATCCCTCTTTTCCTATTATAGACCTTTTTACTCCCAAAGGCTTTTACACCATACAAGCTTCCAGATTTTATTAGAATACATATATTCTAATTCTGTTATTCATTACTCTTTGCCAAGATGTTGCATCTTTATCTTGGAGTGCTTCGTCATATGTCCGGAGATCAGGTTCATGTCCTCCAGGGATCTAGTCCAAAAACTCTCCCAAAACATGAATCCTTTTAGGTTGCCTAACAACCCTCCCACTACGACAAGGCACTTTCTGCAATTGTGTATCATTTGTGATACGTGTTGCAGTTTCCTTGTGGTATCTCATCTTGTACAATTGGTACTATATTAGACATATCTTTTATTATTTCCTTAAGAACAAATTTTCTTATGGGCACATGGTTTATTACATAGTCATTTTCTAAAAATCGGTCATTGATGCTAACAATGACCTTCTGATTTTTAAGACTATAAACCTACTTTCATTTCTCTAGGATAACCCACAAACAAGTGAATTCCTGTCCAACTTATCATTGTCTCTCTTCTGCATATGTGCTGGACTACCCGAATCCGAATATGCTTCGAAATAGGCTTACGCCTATTCAGCAATTCTATATGAGTAGAGAGTTCTGTCTTTGGAAGGTACTATATTCACTTCTGTTTCCAGAGTATATCCTTAAAATGAATTTGGTAATATTCTAAATAACTCATCAATCTACTTATTTCCATAAGAGTCCTATACCATCCTTTATCTACACCATTCTGTTGGGGTGTACCAGGTGCAGTTAGTTGGGATTGAATCCCTACTTCTGATAAGTGACTTCTAAATTCTCCCAAGAGGTACTTGCCACTACGATCTTACCATAGTGACTTTTACTTTAACATTTCTCCGCATCAGCCTTGTACTCTTTGAACTAATCAAAGTACTTAGTCTTGCGGTACATTAAGTAAATTTATTTGTATCTTGAATAGTTGTCTATAAAATAGACGAAATATTCAATACTACCTCTTGTCTGGATAGTCATAGGATCACACAAATCAGAATGAACCAATTTCAACATATCTTTGACTCTATACCCCTTAGACTTAAAAGCTTCTTGGTTATTTTTCCTTCCAAGTAAGACTCGCAGGTTGGAAAGATTTCCGCTACTAATGAACCCAAAAGTTCATCAGCTACCAATGAATCCTACTCAAGTTAATATAACCTAGCCTTAGATGCCAAAGATATAATTGATTCATTTCCGAAGGTTACTTTCTCTTAAAGTTAGAAGATGTGTTACTAATTTCCATTTGTTGCATCATGAGAGTTATTGGATTTATAAATTTCCAACCAACGTACCAGAACAGATAACTTCCCTCTTTTTCTTAATAACAACTTTGTTATTAAAAGAGACAGAATATCAAGTTCTTTGAATAGTTTAGAAACTAAAAACTAGTTCTTTCTAAACTTGGTGCGTAAAGACAATTACTCAAAAATCCATGTTTTATTCTTATCAAAAGATAAACATCTCCCACTGTAACAGCTACCATTTTTACAGTAGTGCCCATGTGGACGGTGTTTTAATTTTCATTTAGTTGCCGGGTTTCCTGGAACCCTGCAATGAATTGCAGACATGATTAATGACATTTGTATCTACACTCCAGGTTCTGGTAGATAACACCACTAAACATGTTTCAACTAATAAATTAAATACACCTATATTGTTCTTAATTCTAAGAAGACAGTCTACCTTAATGTCCAAGTCCTATTTCCAATCATTACAATTGGGACTACTAAGTCTTTTCTATAGTATGACTACTATGGGATTGACAAATATTTTAAATCTTAAGAATCATAAAAATATTTGGTCAAGATCAACTCCTTAAAATCCCCATGAATTTTGTATGCCACGATAGTGTGAATGTATACAAAATCGAAGAGGAGATTTTATTCATTAATTTTATTATCTCGTCAATCTTTACTTTATAACGAATAAAATTAATAGTTGATATGTTTTTGATCAAATATTTGGTCAAAACTTTTTGAATTTAAAATAACATTGATTCCTCAAATAATATTATTTAAATTCACCAACACCTCAAACACCGTGAATTTTGCATGCCACGATAGTGTGGACGTATACAAAATTAAACATTTGTAAGAGGAGGGGTTTACCCATTAATTACCTTGTCAATAAATCTTTATGACAAATAAAATTATCTCAAATACCGTGAATTTTGTATGCCACGATAGTGTGGACGTATACAAAATCAAACATTCGTAGAGGGGTTTTTAATTTTATTATCTTGTCAACCTATTTATTTGACAAATTAATAGTTGGTTTTCTTCGGTCACACAAATAATAGCAATGACTCCGATGGGGAGGATACTATTAGACGTGCCTAAGTGTTTACCATTACTTGACACTAAGTTCATTAATAAGATTGTGCCCCTTCCGATGGGGAAGATCACACACTCTTAATTAACTTCCTATAGTCATCCAAAATGGAAGTTTAAGTTAGTGATCCGCAAACAAGCTCATCCGATATGGAGGAAGGCACTCAGAGCCAACACGCAAGCTTGTTGCATCACTTATAAACCAGTAATGGAGACCGTGGAATTTATTTAAAAATAAATCCCTCTCCCACTTAGTTATTTAAAGTGAGGAATTTTGACTATGCTAGCCTACTTAGCATGCATACTAACAAACACACACAACACAGCATAAAAAGCAATAAATAGAAAAATTAATTTTCAACTATTATGGCTTTTATCTATTGCTGTCCTCCGTGTGTCGCCAACCCTAGCTGCTGCCATCTTTGGCCACCTCCACCGGGTCTAGTTGTCGCATCCATCTTGCTCCTTGTTCCGCTGCGCCGCTGATCCTCAAAAGGTTCCACGCCTTGCAAGATTCGATCCGCGACATAAATAGAATTTTACATTTTTCGATCCTATATTCCTCGAAGGAATGTACATGTAAACTAGATCGAACATAAAATAAAATTTACATCCATCTATCCTATATTCCATAAAAGGAATGTACATGTAACTAGATCAAAAAATAAAATCCTAATAAAACTAAATACAGCTCCTGCTGTATTTTATAATACAATCATGCACACATAATAAAATGCCCTTGACATGTCCAAGGGTCCAATCACACACATAATAACTATAAGCCATAATAGTTGGATCCTGCATCCACAAAGTTAGCACATCCTACTATTAACCTGCCTAAATTATGTATGACATGTGCATAATTAAACTAATACCAAATACACAGAGGCAAAACCCTAGCTCTGATACCAATTGTTGCTTGCTACTCGGAAAACCTAAAGGTTCCACTATACAAAAATTTTGTACAAAAGTCTGAACCTTTTCCTAGCTACCATGTGTTCTTTTAAATTAAATTTTGGATCGCCTGCGGAACTTAACACGTTTGATCCAAAACTTAATCTATTTGTTCTTTTAGGTTTTGACTTGGACCTCCTACGGAACTTAACACGTTCGACCCAAGTCACCTTAAGTTATTAATTCCATTAAATATTAATTTCCATAATTGGTTCCCAGTACTGACGTGGCGAGGCACATGGCCTTCTTGGATATGGGAGCAACCACCACCGACTAGACAAAACCTTTTATGGAAAGCTAATATTTAATTTCCTAAAATAACTTTAGGTTAACCGAAAGGAACAATCAAATCACAAGGAAAAGAAAAAACAAAAGAACACAACATCGAAAAACATATTCGAAATCCTAGAATCGTAAGCCTCTTGTATTTGGTATTATTTCCAAAAATAACTAGTATGATGCGGAAAGAAAAATTACTAGTTATACCTTTTAGAAAGACCTCTTGATCTTCTACCGTATTCCTCTTCTAACCTCGGACGTTGTGTGGGCAACGTTCTTCCAAGATGAGAACCACCTAAGCAATTTCTTCCTTCTTCCTCCAAGTTTCGGCCAAGCACAAGAACTTCCAAAGGATGAAGAATTTTCCACCAATCAAGCTCCAAGGGATGCATGCTTTCTCTCCTTCTTCTCCTTCCTTGATCCGGCTACATCCTCCAAGCTCCAAGAGATGATAGATTTCGGCCACAACAAGAGGAGAGAAGAGAAAGGGAAGGGCCGGCCACCACACCAAGGAAAAGAGGGAGAAAAATAGAATAGAGTCCTTAGCCTTGAAGCCTCCTCTACCCCCTCTTTTATAATCCTTGGTCTTGGCAAATAAGGAAAATTTAATAAAAACTTCCTTAATTATTTTTCCATTGAAAAGGAAAATTTATTTAATTAAAAATAATTTTTCTTTTCAATTTGTAATGGCCGGCCACCACATAAATTCTCCAAGCAAATAAAATTTTAAACAAAAATTAAAACTTCCTTATTTGCTTCCGGAAATTTATAAAAAATTTGTCCAATAATTTTTCCCTTCATGATTGGTTTATAAAAAGGAAATTTAATAAATTAAAATCTTTCTTTTAAACATGTGGATAAAAAGAAAGTTATCTCTATAAATTAAAATCTCTTTTAATCTACAAATAAGAAAAGATATCAAATCTTTTCTTAATCTTTTGTAGAAACTTATAAAAGAGAATATTTAATTTTAAACTCTCTTTTAAATCATGAACATGGTTAAAAAGGAAAGTTTTCTTAAAATTTAAAATCCTCCTTTAATCAACAAATAAGGAAAGATTTCAAATTTTAAACTCTCTTTTAAACATGTAGATGATTTACAAATAAGGAAAGTTTTTACCAAAAATTAAAACCATCATTTTAAACTACAAATAAGGAAAGAGATTAATCTCTTCTCTTAATCTTTTGTAGAAAGCTATAAAAGGAAATTTTTAATTTTTAAACTCTCTTTTAAAATCATGATATCCACATAAGAAAAAATCCTTTTTAATATTCTAGTGGCCGGTCACCTAAGCTTGGGACCCAAGCTTTGGCCGACCACCTACATGGATCATCCACTTGGTCTTGGCCGGCCCTAGCTTGGGTTCCAAGCTAGCTTGGCCGGCCCCATTGGATGGGTAAGAAGGTGGGTATGCGGTGGGTATAAATCTCTATATACTAGAGGCTACGATAGGGACCGAGAGAAGGAATTGGTTTTGGTCTCCCAATAAAATTAAGCATCCCGTGCTCGCCCCGAACACACAACTTAATTTTATCAATAATAATTCATTCCACTAGAGAACTATTATTGAACTACCGCACCAATCCTAAATTACATTTTGGGCTCCTTCTTATCATGAGTGTGTTAGTCTCCCTGTGTTTAAGATAACAAATGCCCACTAATTAAGTAAATTACTGACAACTCACTTAATTAATATCTAGCTCCAAGAGTAGTACCACTCAACTTCATCGTCATGTCAGACTAAGTCCACCTGCAGGGTTTAACATGACAATCCTTATGAGCTTCTCTTGGGGACATTCTCAACCTAGATTACTAGGACACAGTTTCCTTCTATAATCAACAACACACACTATAAGTGATATCATTTCCCAACTTATCGGGCTTATTGATTCATCGAACTAAATCTCACCCATTGATAAATTAAAGAAACAAATATCAAATATATGTGCTTGTTATTATATTAGGATTAAGAGCACACACTTCCATAATAACTGAGGTCTTTGTTCCTTTATAAAGTCAGTATAAAAGAAACGACCTCTAATGGTCCTACTCAATACACTCTTAGTATACTAGTGTAATTATATAGTTAAGATAAAATAACACCTAATTACACTACGACCTTCTAATGGTTTGTTCCTTTCCATCATGGTCGTGAGCTACTGTTTATAATTTATAAGGTACTGATAACATGATCTTCTGTGTGTGACACCACACACCATGTTATCTACAATATAAATTAATTGAACAACTACATTTATCACAAATGTAGACATTTGACCAATGTGATTCTTATTTCTAGATAAATGTTTTATACCAAAAGCTAGGCTTTTTAGTATACATTCTAACAAGACAAATGTGAGCAGAGTTTCCAAGAGCTAAAGAAGAGACTGACCAGTGCTCCATTCTTGACAGTTCCAGAAAGTGATAGGAGTTTTGACATCTACAGTGATGCTTCCAAGATGGGCTTAGGAGCTGTACTCATGCAAGAAGGAAAAGTGATAGCTTATGCTTCCAGACAACTCAAAGATTATGAAAAGAACTACCCCACTCATTATCTTGAGCTGACAGCTGTGGTCTTTGCACTAAAACTCTGGCGGCATTATTTGTATGGCGTTCAGTGCAGAATCTTCACAGACCATCAGAGTCTTAAGTACTTCTTCACCCAGAAGGACTTAAACATGAGACAGTGCAGGTGGCTAGAGTTGGTCAAAGACTATGACTGTGAAATCTTCTACCACCCAGGTAAAGCTAACAAAGTGGCAGATGTACTAAGTCAAAAATCCAGTTCATCCCTGTTGTCTTTGTCATCATTAACCCTGCCACTACAGAAGGAGTTGTCAGATTTCGGACTTGAAGTTATTTATGGGCAACTCTCTGCATTGACCTTAGAGTCTACCTTGCTTGAGGATATACAGAGAAAGCAAAGTGAAGATCCAGATATCCAGAAGATCAAGCAAGGGATACAGAAAGAAGAAAATTTAGAGTTTCGAGTATTAGACAGTGGAATTCTTTATCAGGGAGCCGCCTTTGTGTCCCCAATGATGAAGAGCTGAGAAAGAAAATTTTAGAGGAAACTCATAGTACACCTTACTCCATGCATCCTGGTTCTACCAAGATGTACCAAGACGTGAAACAGAGGTTTTGGTGGTCTGGACTCAAAAGGGATGTAGCTAAATATGTCAGTACCTGCCTGACATGTCAGAGAGTCAAAGCAGAGCACTAGAGACCAGGAGGAGTTCTACAGCCTCTTCCAATACCAGAGTGGAAGTGGGAAGACATATCCATGGACTTCATAACAAGTCTCCCAAGAACCACAAATGGATACGATGTGATATGGGTAATAGTGGACAGATTGACCAAGTCTGCTCATTTTCTAGCCATCAAGGTGTCCCACTCTATAGAGCAGTTGGCACAGTTATATGTTAAGGAGGTGATCAGACTTCACGGAGTTCCTAAATCTATTGTTTCTGATAGAGATGGATGCTTCACCTCACACTTTTGGGAGTGTGTTCAGAATGTACTAGGCACCAAACTCAAGTTCAGCACAGCCTTCCATCCTCAGACTGAAGGACAGACAGAGCGAGTAAATCAGATTCTAGAAGATATTCTCAGAGCTTGTGCACTAGATTTCAAGGGAAGTTGGTGCAAGTATCTATGCTTAGCTGAGTTTGTCTACAACAATAGCTATCAGACCACCATCAAGATGGCACCTTATGAGGCGTTGTATGGTAGGAAGTGCAGATCACCCATTTGCTGGCAAGAAGCAGGTGAAAGAAGAGAAATGGAAGTAGAGCTGGGCATTCAGACAGATCTGATAGATGAGACTACTTAGGCTATCCAGAAGATCAAACAGAGAATTGAGACTGCCCAGAGTAGACAGAAGAGTTATGCTGACACACGCCGTAGGCAACTTGAATTCCAAGTAGGAGATTCAGTCTTTCTCAAGGTCGCTCCTATGAAGGGAGTGATGAGATTTGGCAAGAAGGGCAAATTAAGTCCTCGTTATGTAGGACCCTACCTGATCACAGAAAGGATTGGGAAAGTAGCTTACAAGCTGGACTTACCACAAGACATGTCAGCAATACATAATGTATTTCATGTCTCCATGCTAAAGAAGTGTCTCCATGACCCTAGCCAAGTGATTGAGCCTCAGTCAGTGCAGATCCAAGAGGATCTTAGCTATGAGAGCAGACCTACATAGATAGTGGACAGAGCAGTCAAGATACTAAGAAGCAAAGAAGTGCCACTAGTGAAGGTTATCTGGCAGAACCAGAAACATGAGGAAGTCACTTGGGAGCGTGAGGACAGTATGAGACAGAAATATCCAAAACTATTCTAAGTTCGAGGACGAACTTTTTATAAGGTATGGGGGATTGTAACGACCCAATTTTCCCTATTTAAAGCTCTAAATGTCCTTAAAAATATTTGGAAATGCTTTTAAAATATTCTAGGGATTTTTAGAAATTTTTAGAGTATTTTTATGTAATTTTTGGAGGTCGTTTGGTATTTTTACTAAATGAAAGAAGTTTTGACAAAAAAAAATGTCCAAGCCGAGATTCGAACTGTGAACCTCGGACTTGAACCGAGCCTTAACCGAATCCAGCCAGCCAACTGTGCTGCAAACATTTTGTGAATGAATATGGAACGAAATAGATTTAAGCAGTAGTTTGGAACAGTTAAAATAAAAGGGGAATAAAACGCTCGATTGAGGATTCGAAACCACTACCTTTGACTCGGTCAAATTGTGGTTAACCAACTGTTCTGCAAGAGTTTTGTTAATTAAGGAAAGAGTGAATAATATTTAAGGTGTAGTGATTAATAAAAACCCTAGTTATAAGAAAAGGTTTAGGTTTTCTTTTACCCAAAGCCCTCTTCTCCTCTCTTCCCGTGCGACGGCGCCGATCCTGCCAAATGAAGAAAAACGAAGCCTAGCTTCGACTCCGGTGGCCGGCGAGCACCCTCCTCCGCGTTCTTCGCAGATCCAAGCTCCTCTCGGCAAGGTGACCGCGCGGGCACAAGAAGAGGCCGAAAGCTTGCAAGTCTCCGAACCCTAGAATTCTTCTCCTTTGGCAGTAAGTCCAAGAAAGCATTGTAAGTACTACTCACCTATGGTAGGAGTTGCTTCGGACTTAGGGTTTTCTTTCCTTGCTTTCGGTTTTTACTGTGCTGAGTAGAATAATATGCTAGAGTTTATCCTTTCTTGCTCTGTTTGTTAAGCCGAACAGCCCTACCTATTGGCATGAGAACTTCGAGTTTTGTTATTGACATGCTTCAATTCTGATAATCCAAACAGCCACTAATTCCAGCATGTAGTTATGTTTTAAGCATGCCTTTAGCACTTAAATGTTGTATTCTTGTATGTCTACCTACTGGCCATAAATTCCAGCGAGTTTGTCTTCCTTTGGGCCGTGCAAATGGGCATAAACAACCCTTAATTATTAGTATGCAGTTCTGGTTTTTGCTTGCTACCTCCATGAACATGAACAGCCATGCACGGTTTAGCTTTCCTTGCTACTTAATGAGCATGCACAACTTGGTACACTAGTATGTTTGGATAGATCGTTTGTTGCTATTTTAAGGGCAAGAACAACCTTGTTATAAGGATTCGGAGTTAGCTTATTTTGCTACCTTATCTAGCATTCCAGTGTTTGGTTTCCTTGCATTTCAGTTGCTTAGTTTCCTTTGCATTTCAACATGCAATTCAGTTTTAGAATTTCACAGCTTTGCTATAATTTATAGCATGCTTAGAGAGTTCAGACTTGCTTTCCTTGGATTTATGTTTATTGTAGCATGCTTAGAGAGTTCAGATTCGCTTTCCGTGATTTATGTTTATTGTAGCATGCTTAGAGAGTTCAGACTTGCTTTCCTTTGATTTATGTGTATTGTAGCATGCTCAGAGAGTTCAGACTTGCTTTCCTTGATTTATGTTTATTGTAGCATGCTTAGAGAGTTCAGACTTGTTTTCCTTTTATTTAGTTTGAATGTGTTTAGCATTTTCCTTGCTACTCAAAGGGCAAGAACAACCCTTTATTTAGTTAGGATGGGTTTAGCATTTTCCTTGCTACTCAGAAGGGCAAGAACAACCCTTTATTTAGTTAGAATGAGTTTAGCATTTTCCTTGCTACTCAGAAAGGCAAGAACAACCTTCATTTAAAGTATGTAGTGTTAGTTTCTTGAATTTCTTGAACATGAACAGCTATTAAGCTTATCTTGTAGTTTGATTTGCTTGCTTTATTTTTATAGCATGCTCAGTTAGTTGCAATTCTCTACTTGTTAGATACACTTGCAGTATTCGAATAGCATGAGCAGTATTGAATTGGAATTTAGTTTCTAGTTTCTTGTTTTTGAAACATATGCATGTATGTGTTAGTTGGCTTTTAATAGCTCTTTAATCTAATGCATATAGCTAGTTGTTTTTGCTATTTTAATATGATGAATAACAATGTATTTTAGTGGAATGATTATGTGCCCTATTAAACCTTTTGAGGATTATGGGTAACTACAAGTAAGAAAAAGACGAAGGTCTAGTTAGAAAAGATAACAAGTAAATTAAAGTAAGAGGCTAGTACCCGACTTCCGAGGTTATCGTTAAACAAATCCAGGTGACCAATTCCGAGGTCTTAGCCCTGGTAAGACCAAGGTCTTTATCCTCATAGGACTGGAGGATCGCTACCTCAGTCTCTATTAGAGAGCGCGCATAAGATGATACTAAGCCTGGGCCCAAGAAAGAGAAGAAGAAAGTTAAATCTTAATTTCAAGTATAAGGTTATAAGTAAATGAAACAAGTATAATCTATATTTAGAACCAGAAAAGTTCAGCTCTTATAATGCTAAGCATACAGTATTAGTTTTCATTTACTTTCCTTATGAGTTTATTGAGCATGATTAGCTTTATTTCCATCATGTAGATTTATTCTTGTATATCATGAGTATGCGGTTTATTTTAGTGCTTTGCTATTAGATGAGCATGTTTAGCTTTTTCTTTTTAGCATTTCAGTTTCAACAACCTTTGCATCTTATGCACTTTCGAGTTTTTGTGAGATAGATTAGTACTTACTAAGCGTTTCGCTTATAGATTTATTTTCCTCCTACTGCAGATAAAGGAAAAGTTAGAGTATAAAGAGGAAGGCGACAAGGAGGATGCGTGATGGATGTGTGTGATGCCAAGACTATGGAGAGATCTGGGAAGTTTTGAGTTTTCATGTTTAGTGGATAAGAAATAGTTGAGTTGTACTTTATGGTTTATGTCATTTGAGATTGTATTTTTATTCCTTGTCTTATTGAGTTTATTCGTGTCTTAGATTGCATGCTGTGATGAGTCTCTGTGTAATAAGTAGTTATTTTAGTGTTTGACACTTATTAAACTGCATGAGTGCTTGATTCATGTTCCAGTCGCCTGTGGCTGAAGTATATATTTATGTATCTCAGTTTATGGTCACCGGTACAGGGGAGATTCTGTCAAAATTTTTCGGTAAGGACTCCTCGTGGTTTCGATCATACCGGTTAAGTAGAGTTAGTAGTTAAGTAATGGTCATCCTTAGAGAGTAGTATAGTATAGTAAGAAGGATGGTCGTTACACGGATGAATTCAAGCTTATGGTTTGTCCCAATGTCATCTTCGTGTATGCCTTAAAGTGCGCTTCCCTCAGTTTGTCCTTCCTACCTTGTCCATGATCCCTTGGATGCTCCATCCTTCACCGGACCTAATGCCATCAAGCTAAGTCATATGTGTATTTTGTAAATCTGCACAACTCAAATACACATCTCAAATACAAGGGTAAACCTAACTTAAACCCTTTGCCCAAACATCAAAACTCATGGTCACACCAGACCCTCAAGATTGCTTCCAACAATCTTCTATTTTTTTATATTTGGCAATACGTTTAAGTTAAGAAAAACATAATAGCAATCAACCATGCTAATGAAATAAGCAACATGCATTGGAACCTATCACAAGGCTCCCCCTATACCTAAGCTCCCCATTGAGCTAGGAATTTCTCATTGCAAAGGTATTTAAGGTTTTCCACTCAAACCTAACTTCTCCCCCTTTGTATAATATCAAAAAGAGATCCAACAATATCCTAATTATTGGACTCTTTAACCTTTAACGATCATTAATCATCGTATATTAATCCTCTATAAGATTACATACATGTATCCCACAATTTTTGGTCATTACTTGTTGCTAGAAAACACTTTCAGACTTTATATACCAGTCAACTGCCCTAGAATCCAATTGATTGTCCTCATTGAATCAACTCCACATAACCATTCTGTGTTCGATGAACAATGCTACTAGTCAACTGGTCTCTGTATCAATCGACTGGCACCTTTTTTTAGGTCAAACTATATTCTGAATCCAATTTTAGAAATATACTAAAAATTCCATAGACCTCTAAAAATTTCTAAATTTTGTGGAGATGTCTATTTTACCATTGTCTACTTGGAAAAAATATATCTATCATAGATCCTAAGATTGACATAAAATCTAAAACTATCTAAATGATTCAATTAAACTTTGATCTAAAGTCCTAGTTTTGGCTCCCTCTTGATGTATCTGTCTATGCTAAACCATAATATATCCTTAGAATTAGCTTGTATGATGTCTATACTGTTGGTGCAACCTTAGGTCAAGTTTGACCTGGTTGACCTGACTCGAGTTGTATTTTGATGTTTGACGAGAATAAAAAAGTTGTATCTTGATGTTTGACAAGAATACAAACTTGGGAGATTGTGGGTGCAACCTTTGGTCAAGGTTGACCTGGTTAACCCGACTTGAGTTGACCTGATTCGGAAAAGTCCAAGTATGGAGACTTGGCACGGAGAAGTCCAAGTATGGAGACTTGGCACGGAAAAGTCCAAGCAGGGAGCTTGGCACGGGAAAAGTCCAAGTATGGAGACTTGGCACGGGAAAAGTCCAAGTATGGAGACTTGGCACGGAAAAGTCCAAGCAGGGAGCTTGGCATGGGAAAAGTCCAAGTATGGAGGCTTGGCACGGGAGAAGTCCAAGTATGGAAGCTTGGCATGATGAAGTCGGAGAGGGCTCGGCAGCTCGTTCTCCGGACTATGTCAGAGAGGGCTCGGTAGCTCGTTCTCTGGATCGGACGAAGTCGGAGAGGGCTCGGTAGCTCGTTCTCCGGACTAGGTCAGAGAGGGCTCGGGAGCTCGTTCTCTGGACCGGACGAAGTCGGAGAGGGCTTGGTAGCTCGTTCTCCGGACTAGGTGGGAGAGGGCTCGGGAGCTCGTTCTCTGGACCGGATGAAGTCGGAGAGGGCTCGGTAGCTCGTTCTCCGGACTAGGTCAGAGAGGGCTCGGTAGCTCATTCTCTGGACCGAACGTGGAAGTCAGAGAGGGCTCGGTAGCTCGTTCTCCGGACTAGGTCAGAGAGGGCTCGGTAGCTCGTTCTCTAGACCGGGAAGGCTTTAGGGTTTAGGGCTGGGAAGCTCTAAGGCATTGGATCGGTCGGTGACCAATCGGTGATACTCGATTATGCGGATCGGTCGGTGACCGATCGGTAACAAAGAATGTTTACGTAGGGTTAACCGATCGATCGTGAGACGGATCGAGGCGATGGACTTGAGAGCGATAGGAGGATCGGTCGTGGATCGATCCACCTATAGTCTGATCGGTCCACGGACCGATCGCAACCAACTCTCTGTGAGAGTTGGTTGATCGGTCTGGGCCGATCAGCCTGAACTGATCGGTCCACGGCCGATCAATCTTCAGACCGATCGGTTGGGCTGATCGGTCGAGCCGTTGTGACACAACGGCTAGATTTCTGTGTTGCTCTTTGTCTTCTTCACAGGTGCAGCAGGTGCAGGATATATATCGAGGTCGAGGGCCTCTACAGTAACTGTTCTTCTTGTTCCTTACTCTTATGATCTGAGCTTTGCTGAGCTCTGTGTTTCTGAAGCTTCATGTGAGCTTCCCTCGGCTGGTTTGCTGATCAGTTGCTGCTGGCATCGTGAAGTTGTTGCTCCATCGAACTCCAGTTGACAAGCAGGCAAGCAAAGTGTTGTTACATTCATATTCTTCTTGTTTTCTTGCTCTATCTTGTACTCTTTTATTGCTGTTGCAAGAGAGTTTGTGGCAAGGTTTCTCCACCTAGAAGGAGTTGTTGTTAGCCGGTTTTTCCGGGGTCTCATCCACCGACTGATTTATAGGCTTCGTCCACCTTACGGACACGCCGAGGAGTAGGAGTATCATCTCCGAACCTCGTTACATCATCGTGTTTGAGGTTTGATCTTCTCCACTTTCGTTTCTACATTGTATTTTCGCTGCGCTAACCTAAATTGTAGGAAGAAACGATAATTTGAAGTCGGCTATTCACACCCCTCCTCTCTAGCCGCCATCCGAAGATCCTAACAAGTGGTATCAGAGCGAGGTTGCTCTTCGTCGGATTAACACCCGGGGGAGCACAAGCTAGAGAATGGATCGACTTGGAGAAGACATCACGATTCCAGCCTTCTACGATCGCGATGACTTCGCGTATTGGAAGGTAAGAATGAAGTATTTTCATATGACTAACATAGTAAATTGGAATTGTGTACAAGTAGGTTTTATTCCTCCGATGGATAAAAAGGGAGAACCTCTCGAGAAGAAGAAGTGGACGAAGGAACAAATCCACCAATCCACAATCAACGACGAGGTAACGAAAATCCTTGAATTTTCATTACCTAATGATATCTTGTGTAAGATAGGTGGATACAACGATGCCAAGGAGTTGTGGAACAACTTGGCTAAGTTCCATGAGGAGAGCTCCAATTCAAGTCATAAAGATGAGTCAAGTGAGCCAAGTAGCTCACATCATGGAGGTATGGAATTAGAAGTTGAGGGCTACTCAACATCTAAGGAAGAAGAGGAGGAGAGTTCTTCATCAAGATTGGTGCAAGAAGAAGCCTCTACCTCCGGAAGGGATGAAGAAGAGAGCGTATATCCATCCTCAACCCTAGGTAACTCAAGCAACTTAATTTCAAATAAATTACATATAATGTGCTTTGAGTGTTGGGAATATGGGTATTACAAGAGTAAATGTCCAAAGAGGATTAGGAAGACTCCACCGGCGCCAAAGGTCAAGGAAGTCGGAGTCCCGATACGCAAGGGCAAGGAGCACGTGGTGTGCTTCCAATGCAAGCAAAGGGGACATTATAGGAGCCAATGTCCAAGGGGGAGGCAACCTCACAAGGACAAGAGACCAAGCACATCTATGGGGGGAGCTAAGGCAAACCCTAAGGTATCTTTTAAGGCACATTATTACAATTCTAATAAGAAACAGGCTAGTAGCTTTATTGCAATTGCCAATGATGATAAGCATGATAACCATAGAAACCGATACATGTGCTTGGGTGCCAAACATGTTAGTCTAGGTAAGGATAATACTAGAAATGCCAACCCTAGAATTAACTCATCTAAGGTTAAGGAAAACCTAGATAGGAATCCCAAAAAAACTAGACATATGCCTAGGAATATCTCAAAGAAAAATGACAAATTAAAACTTGAGGTATTAGAGAAGGAAAATCAAGTCTTGAGGTCAAGACTTGACACCTTAGAAAAGACTCTTAAGAATTTGGAGAAGTCAACTCTAGGGTCTAAGGGTCAAAAGCAAAAGCCCAAGGACATGAGAGGTTTGAGTCACAAACCTAAGTCTCAAGTGGTCAAGCCCACTTACCATAATGTTCCATTCGATTATGGAACAAGACCTAGGGCTAGGAAGACCATCACCAAGGTCACAAGGGGAGTCACCCCTAGAGTTGATCTTGATGAGTCCCAAATGACCAAGGCTTTAAAGCCTAGGAGGGTCATTAGGAGGGTTGCTAGGGAAGTCATCCCTAGTGAATATTTAGTGAATCCAATGAGCTCAAATAGGTTTTGGGTTCCTAGGAGCGTGATTTCATCACGCTAGATGGTTTAGGGTGTGCCCACCTTATTTGGATAGGTAGTTAACCTAATCATGGCAAAAGGTGACATTTTAGAAAGTTTCAAGGTATAACCAAGCCTTGAAAATGAAATTAAAAATTATTCCTAAGGTGATTAGGATGTGCCAACCACATTTGAGGAATTTTCTAGGGTCAATCTAATTGGCACATAGTGATCTAAAAATCTTTAGTATATGATTTTAGGTCTATTACACTTAGGAATATAGAATTTATGGCAAAATGATCAAAATTATCAAAATGGCAACTAAGGCTAGAATTAGGTATTTTCTATACCTTTATATGTTATTTGTCATATATTGTTTGCCATATGCCATGTCATGACATCATATTTAGTTTATTGTCATTTGAAATGTCATGATAATGCTTAGGTTAGTTATATGTCATGTCTTATTTAAGTTTCATACTTTATGCCATGACATCATGACATTGGCACATATGTTCACTTATGATATTATTTTATGCCATGTCATCATCTCTTGCATTTATGATCAATTAAATTGATTTAAGGATAAAAACTCAATTTGATATGGAAATCAAATTGTTGTCTAGAAAATGCATGAGAACTTAGCTTAAGATGACCTAAACCCATATCTCACATCAAAATTGACTTGGATGTGTTTGATACACCTTAGATGTGTGTGAGATATTAGGATTATGAGTTAGGATCAAGGTGCATAGCTCTTGTACCTAGATGAGCCTAATTCTAAATTGAGGATCATAGGGAAAGCTTGTATACAAGTCATGTACATTTAGCCCTAAGATTGTGATCCTAAATTGAATGGTTTAAAATCATTTCAAAATTGATTTGAAAAACCTTGATGAAGCTTTTCTAGTGATAGCATTCATCATTGAGCAAGTTGATACAAAGATGGATTAACCTTGAACTATTTCAAAGTCTTTCGAACTTTGTATCAAGATTTAAAAATGGAAGTTATTTTCATAGAAAACTATTTTTCCATGATAATATATGTTATGAGGAATGTATCATAAAAATTTTACAATTTTTGAAATTTTCTGAGATTTTTTAGGAGTTTCTGAATTTCGGGAGAAAAATCAGAAATCCCTATCAGAGATTTGTGGACCGATCAGAGGGGATACTGATCGGTCCAGGGAAGTCTGGATCGGTCACTGGACCGATCCAGAGAAGTGTGGATCGGTCTGGTGACCGATCCAGTGAGGTTCTGATTGGTCTGGTAACCGATCAGAGCGTGCCAAAATACTGATTTTCGACTGATTGTCTGAAATTTCAGCTGTGGAAGTTGTGTTTTAGATTTATAAAGGGTTGAAACTCTCCAAGACATTGTTGGTGCAATGGTCAAGGAGGAGTTGACCTTTAGGGGGAGTTTTACCTAATGGTCATGGGGGAGTTGACTTTTAGGGGGTTTTTTACTCGATTTCTGAGGATGAGTGATATGAGATTATCCCTAAGTTGATTGTTGATTTTAATATCAAGGGGGAAATTAAGGGTTTCAATGAAAGGTATGGGACTTTCATTAGAAAGAAACTCTTGACCTTGATTCACTCTTTTTGATGTGTGTCAAAAAGGGGGAGAATGTTTGGAGATTGTTGGTGCAACCTTAGGTCAAGGTTGACCTGGTTGACCTGACTCGAGTTGACCTGACTCGAGTTGACCTGGCACGGGAAAAGTCCAAGTATGGAGACTTTTGTATTATTGGAAAACCTAAGTTAGGTTATCGGGTTAACCTAACTTGATTATGGTTTTTGTCAAACATCAAAAAGGGGGAGATTGTTGGTGCAACCTTAGGTCAAGGTTGACCTGACTCGAGTTGTATTTTGATGTTTGACGAGAATAGAAAAGTTGTATCTTGATGTTTGACAAGAATACAAACTTGGGAGATTGTGGGTGCAACCTTTGGTCAAGGTTGACCTGGTTGACCTGACTTGAGTTGACCTGATTCGGAAAAGTCCAAGTATGGAGACTTGGCACGGAGAAGTCCAAGTATGGAGACTTGGCATGGAAAAGTCCAAGCAGGGAGCTTGGCACGGGAAAAGTCCAAGTATGGAGACTTGGCACGGGAAAAGTCCAAGTATGGAGACTTGGCACGGAAAAGTCCAAGCAGGGAGCTTGGCATGGGAAAAGTCCAAGTATGGAGGCTTGGCACAGGAGAAGTCCAAGTATGGAAGCTTGGCATGACGAAGTCGGAGAGGGCTCGGCAGCTCGTTCTCCGGACTATGTCAGAGAGGGCTCGGTAGCTCGTTCTCTGGACCGGACGAAGTCGGAGAGGGCTCGGTAGCTCATTCTCCGGACTAGGTCAGAGAGGGCTCGGGAGCTCGTTCTCTGGACCGGACGAAGTAGGAGAGGGCTCGGTAGCTCGTTCTCCGGACTAAGTCAGAGAGGGCTCGGGAGCTCGTTCTCTGGACCGGATGAAGTCGGAGAGGGCTCGGTAGCTCGTTCTTCGGACTAGGTCAGAGAGGGCTCGGTAGCTCGTTCTCTGGACCGAACGTGGAAGTCAGAGAGGGCTCAGTAGCTCGTTCTCCGGACTAGGTCAGAGAGGGCTCGGTAGCTTGTTCTCTGGACCGAACGTGGAAGTCAGAGAGGGCTCGGTAGCTCGTTCTCCGGACTAGGTCAGAGAGGGCTCGGTAGCTCGTTCTCTAGACCGGGAAGGCTTTAGGGTTTAGGGCTGGGAAGCTCTAAGGCATTGGATCGATCGTGACCGATCGGTGATACTCGATTATGCGGATCGGTCGATGACCGATCGGTAACCAAAGAATGTTTACGTGGGTTAGCGATCGATGCGTAGACCGATCGAAGCGATGGACTTGAGAGGCGATAGGAGGATCGGTCCGTGGACGATCCACCTATAGTCTGATCGGTCCACGGACCGATCAGACTCAGCCAACTCTCACTGAGAGTTGGTTGATCGGTCTGGGGCCGATCGGCCTAGAACTGATCGGTCCACGGCCGATCAATCTTCGCACCGATCGGGTTGGAGCTGATCGGTCGAGCCTAGCCGTTGCGACACAACGGCTAGATTTCTGTGTTGCTCTTTGTCTTCTTCACAGGTGCAGCAGGTGCAGGATATATATCGAGGTCGAGGGCCTCTACAGTAACTGTTCTTCTTGTTCCTCACTCTTATGATCTGAGCTTTGCTGAGCTCTGTGTTTCTGAAGCTTCGTGTGAGCTTCCCTCGGCTGGTTTGCTGATCAGTTGCTGCTGGCATCATGAAGTTGTTGCTCCATCGAACTCCAGTTGACAAGAAGGCAAGCAAAGTGTTGTTACATTCATATTCTTCTTGTTTTCTTGCTCTATCTTGTACTCTTTTATTGTTGTTGCAAGAGAGTTTGTGGCCAGGTTTCTCCACCCAGAAGGAGTTGTTGTTAGCCGGTTTTTTCGGGGTCTCATCCACCGACGGATTGATAGGCTTCGTCCACCTTACGGACACGCCGAGGAGTAGGACTATCATCTCCGAACCTCGTTACATCATCGTGTTTGAGGTTTGATCTTCTCCACTTTCGTTTCTACATTGTATTTCCGCTGCGCTAACCTAAATTGTAGGAAGAAACGATAATTTGAGGTTGGCTATTGACACCCCCCCTCTCTAGCCGCCATCCGAAGATCCTAACATATACATCTAAAACTAATTTTCATGCAATATGAATCCAATTTCATATTTCTTTCATGACTCACTCAATTGTGTCAATTCCTTGGATTTGAGACTCAAGTCCGTCTCTAAACCATTTGGCACATACTATTACCCATCTAGAATCCTAAGAAAGGTTCACTTAAGATCCATTGACCATGAGTCCCAACTTAGCTCTTTGAGCTTCCCCTAGAACTCTTAACCTTGGACATCTCATTCTTACCTTAATCATATGCAAGCTTTGCATATTTCTTCTCATTGGCCTTAGATGACTCTCCCTTGTTCTTAGTTTCTGCTCTCTTATCATTATCATGTGCAACCCTAGCATATGATCTCTTTTTGCCTTGGAGGAACTAGATCCATATCCTAAACCTTATCTATTATTGTTAGGTCTTTGGCTACCCAACACCATACCTTTCAACATTGAATCTCTCTAGGATTCTCTCCAAATTATCAAGCTTTTCCTTTAAAGCTTGATTTTTCATTTTTAGATTTCTAACCCTAGAATTAACTTGTCCACATTGGACATTCTTAGACCTACCCATCTTTCTAGGTATGTGCCTCCCCTTCTTAGGATTTTTACTTAGGTTCTCCATTACCTTCTTCTCCTTAAATAATGAGAATCTAACTTATCTAGGTTTATCATGTATAGGTATCTTAGGGTTAATTCCAAAATTTATCATACTGTTATCATTATACCTAAAGTCAAACTTTTTCATTGCTATATGATAATAATCATTATCAATCCTAGCATGCATAGGAAAATAATAATTTGAATTACAATTCAAATTAGGGTATACCTCCATTACCCTTGAAGCTCCCCCTTGACTTGAACTTTTCTTCTTCTCTCATTTCTTTAAATGCACAAGCTTTTTGATTTATCTCTTCTTAGGGCACTTAGTGTGGTAGTGACTTTTCTCCCCACACGTGAAGCACACAATGTACATTCTCCTCCTTTTGACTTTTTCATTCCTATAACCCATATTAGTATCTAAAATAACTTGAGTGGATTTAGGATTTACCTTCTTACCCATTGGACACCTACTCTTATAATATCCCTTCTCATTGTAACTGAAGCAAACGATGTTATCCTTTGACTTGACTTTGGTGGATATACTTCTAAGGTTAACTTCCAAGACTTTCTCTTCACTTGTCTTGAATTATTCTTCAACCTTTGAAGATATGGATGACACTTCCTCATCTTCCTGCTCCTCAGAAGTTAAACACATGTCAACTTCCGGTTGCTCCTCCACCACTTGATCCACTACGTCCCTTTCCTCGGACCTTTCTTATTTGTGTGTAGGCTTAGTTTCTTCTCTTAGAACCACCTTTACCTTGCTCTATAACTCATGGGCATTCTTGTACTCACCTACATCACTCATCATGTTATTAGAAAAAATATTGATCAAAATTGATATTACCTTTTCATTTACCTTTGATCATGAGGTTTGCTCCTTGGTCCAATAATATGGTCGGAGTTTCTTCCATTTTATGTCTCTTGGAGCTTCAAACGGTTCTTTGACAACCACCATGGTGTCCCAATCCATCTCAAAGAAGTTCTCCATTTTCACCATCCAAAAGGTGATATCCTATAGACTTCTCCCTTCATATTTCAGTAGAACAATCAAGTCGGTCATCCTTAGCTTCCTCGGTGGTTGGTCCGACGGAGAGTGTCTTGACTCTGATACCACTTGTTGAGGATCTTGGCCAAGCTAGAAGGGGGTTGAATAGACGATCACCCCCAAATTGTTGTATTCCTATAAGAAGTACTAGCATAGAGAAAATAACAAAGACACAAAATAAGAAGACAAGCCTACAACATGTTCGTTTAACATGGTTTAGAGATAAAGCTCATACTCCATGACTGTCTGTAAGGTGGACGATCCCTATCCATTGGTGGATTAGTCCCCGACAAACTCCGGCCTGCATAATCCTCCTTGTCGGTGGAGAAATCTCACCACAAACTCAATCAAGACCTTGGATTGCACTGAGAACTTGGAGACTCTAATTAGGGGTTAACCATTTCTAATTTCGTCACCAAGGCCAGCCACCCCAAGATCCATTATCTAGATTTTGGAAAAATTAGTAAGCTAATTTTACCATTACCAGTTGATTGGTCAAGGACCAGTCGACCGGTATAGGCCAACGACACTCTACAGAATCCGTGATTCTGTCAATGATTATTTACCAGTCAACTACTACAGTGTACCGATCGATTGACTACAGTACTAGTCGATTGGCTACAATACTAGTTGACTGGTTTTCACAGCCATCAAGCATAGAAACACTTGTATCCTGCCCCAGTCGACTAGTCCAGTTGTTAGTCGACTAGTCCAATTGCTATTCGATTGGTAAAATCTTAAACCTAGGGTTTCTCTTCCTGAGTACATTTCTCTCATATTTGGACCCTCACGGCTCACTTGATTCTTCCTCATAGCATTGACCTCTTGCCTTCAATCCTCCTTCCTTTGGCTCTCATCCCTTGGATGCATTCAAGCCAGTGACTTATCCCAATGTCATTCTTCGCGTATGCCTCAAAGTATGCTTCCCTTGGTTTATCCTTGCTGCCTTGCCCATGGTCCCTTGGATACTCCATCCTTCACTGTAATCAAAGCCATCAAGCTAAGTCATATGTGTATTCTACAAACCTACATAACTCAAATACACATATCAAATACAAGGATAAATCTAACTTAAATGCTTTGCCTAATCATCAAAACTCATGGTCACATCAGATCCTTAAGATTACTTCCAACAGAGTCTTCATTTAAAATAGGCAAAGAAGGAAAATATTTCTTACCAAAGGAGGAGGTTAGTTCAATTTTAGCTGGACTTAATCTGAATAGATATAGCAACTGATACTAAAGCAGTATAGAGATATCAAACTTCAGGCCGGTTAATTTTGATATGGCCCTGCGAAGAGAGGGCTCCCTGTCAAGGTCACCCAGGGTTAGTGTGGGTGGAAGGTTTTGTCTCCAAGCATGTGGCCAAGATACTAGGATGGGGAGACGGATGAAAAAGTCTTTGTCCTTCCAGTCATCGCTTTAGGCAGGGATCCTCTCTAAAAGGGCAATTTTCGGCCGAGCATGGAAGAGAAAAACACTCTCAACCACTTGCTAAGGATAGAAAGTAATGAAACAAGTGAGGGGAAGAGGAACACCAAATAGGTGGAATACGATGGCCTCCCTGCACATCAAATGAATGAAGTTGGGAATTAGTTGTTAAAGGGGAATGTAAAAGTACTGGCTCACTTTGATGGAAAATAATGGAATAGGAAAGCACAATCCTGCCTGTACTTGCTCCTTGAAGAAGGTTATATAGTTTATGGGGGGAAGATGAGGACGTGGCCGCTTAGTGGGCACCATCATATACATAGAGGGAGGAATGTCATAGTTGAAATGTACGTTGTCAAGGTCCACCTTGTGAAATAAGGGAGGCATAGCCCAAACCAGGGGTGTCCATGATAGAAATTAAGAAGGGAAATCGGGAAGTAAGATTAAAAATAGGGGAATAAAGATGAAAAGAGTGCGCTGAAGTTCGTAGAAGCCGAAAGTTTATTGATGCTAAGGAAGAAGAAGGTGAGGAGGGTGAGGGTATTGGGGTTTTTAAAGGGTTTTTCAAAGAAACCCTTCAAATCTCCTTTTAAGAAGGACCTTTGGATTGAGGGGACAAAGAGGCGGGTTAACCCTCATGGACGTTAGATTAGAAGATAAAGTGGCGTACATCTAGAAAATTATACGCAGGTTGTTATGCCAAGAGAATAAGGTCTCTAGACACATATCACTAATCGGGAGTGCACATTTATAACAGATGTGATGGGTTAATCATTACTCTGAAACATTGACACACACATCAACGTGAAACTTTATTTTTATGGCTCAATGCTTAAGGCATCTATAACCCAGTTGGCCTTAAGCCTAGATGGGTTTTAAAGACTTCATTTCTCTCAAGGGATTTATGGGTTTTCACTAGATGACCGATCGGCCTGAAAGTCGACCAAACCTTAGAGTCTAGTCAGTTTTAATTTCGAACGAATTCAAAGCTGAGTGGTCCAAGAAGGTTCTGTCCCTAAGCAACCTTCACTATAAACCCGATCGAGTTTTACCCGATCAGATAACTACAACCTTATCACTTAGGGTTGAATGATATGACTTCCAAGTCAGTACATAACATTGGAATAGAACAACACTTCATATAGATGCATGAAATAATCTTAAACACATGAAAAATAACCAAGAATAAAATAGTCAAATTTAAACTAGATGCAAATTGAAGCAAACAGAGTCTCAATTACTGAAGAGGAAAACTTCATTACATAGTTGTTCGACAAAAGAGAGTACAAAGTAAGAAACTATTTTAGGTCGGGAAACAAGCCGGGCGGTTGCTCTTTTATGAGCCATTGGTGATCCAGGAAGTAAGCTGGAGTTTTGGATGCTAAGTAGCCCCCTCCTTGAGTTGTGTCGCTACACCGTCAGCCCCGAGGAGGAGAGCTTTGTTGACAGAGTCAACGATTAGCACAACGAAATCGCGTGACTAGAAGAGGATTGTCTTCCTCATCCTCCTTCGCATGGTAGGTCGTTAGCTCCACCCAAGTTGCGATAAGCTCAGAAGAAACACCCATCAGTTAAAATTTAGAGGTAGCCAAAGAAGTTTAGCTGGCTCCTAAGTCTGCTCGGAGGGACTCCAGCTCTGCCTTTTGGACGTCTAGTTTTTCTACTGTTCGGATGCCAATTGAGTTTGGGTCTTCAACTCTGTAGAATGTGTAACCTTTGATTCCTCTAGTTGAGTAGAGAGGCACTGGATTTCTACTATCTTTTAGTCTAGCTCAACCACTATATTCGCTCGGTGGACTGCCTCCAAGCGAAGCCTATCCTCGGTGGTCTTCAGGGTGACCTCTGATTTTTTCGCCCATTCTGCTTCAACCTTACTCAATGACTGAACCTCAAAAGTTCCTTTTCTAATTGGTTAAGCCACTCAAGTTGCGCTTGATACTCTCATTGTGAAAGGGCGGGAGTGTACATGGAGCTGACCTCGGACAGACGTTTCTTCAGAGCCTCATTCTCTTGGGTCAAAGTTACAAATTTTTACAGCATGCCCATTCTGAATACCCATTGTTGTAGAACAAATATCAAAAGTGTTCAATGTGAGAGTTATCAAAAGTGTTCAAAGTGAGAGATAGCTGAAGGATTCAAATCATACCGTTGTCAAGTCGAAGGAATACTCATTCATCATCTCCATTGACGTAAAATCGCCCAGTCGGTTCATAGCTATCTCCCAGGCCTCCATCACATGACCCTTAATAATATACAACCGCTGATCGGTGGGGGAGATGATGGGGAAGCTATGGCCGAAGTAGATGGCAGATCATAGATGGTGGAGAATTTATAGAGCCTTTTTAGCTCAATACCAGTTATAATAGGAGGAGCCTTGATGAGAGAGGTGATGAGGAGAGCGGTAGGCTGTGGAGCTGACCGATTGGGAGAGCCGACCAGCTGGGAGGTGACCTTCTGAATTGGACTACTCAAGAGGAGAGTTGATACTAAAGGATGAGTAGACAAAGTCCGCTCGAAAGACTACACCGGGGTTTCTTCCCAGACAAGTGTAAGCTGAGGTGAAGGCATAGTGGGGGGGCCGTCCCTTAGGGACTTATGTTATGGGGATAATCTAGCGCTGCTTGTGCCTCCTCTTCAATAGTGCATCCACCTCATCAGATAGAGAATCTGCAAAGGCCAGGAGAAGGTCTACTGAAACTTCTTCCTACATGGTAGTCTCACTAGATCCAGCTACCTTACTGCTGGATGCCCCACAAAAAGGATTGGCTAACTGCTGCTCTCACTCAGCTAGTAGCAGTTGGACTCGCTGATGTGGTTGGTCCTCCTATAAATGCAGACATTTGGAAGCTACAGACTCGAAGAAAGCGTCGATTGCATGAAACAAGAGAAACTTTAGTTAGTGCTAACTTAATGGGCAGGCTGATAAGACTTATCAAAGGGGTACAGAAGCTTCGCTTGGATAGGGCTTAATCTGAATAAATGTAGTAGCCCTTCCTACAGCTACTTGGGAGCTTTGAATTGCACACCACCAAGTTTCTTCAAAAAGGAGACGAAGGTCGAGTCAAGTTTAATATTCCCAAGTTCATGACTTCTCAATATCAGGTGTCCGGTCAACCTTGTGTGGGATCGAAAGTGCCTAGGGGGGGGGGGGGGGGGGAAGAATAACGCTCGTGGCTTTCACGTTCATTTCAGAAATATGCAGCGAAATATAAGTAAACGAAAAAATAATTGCTAACACTAAGGGTTTTACTTGGTTCAGAGCCTGTGGTGACTCCTACTCCAAGGCCCATGCTCGTTGAGCGTTTAATTATGGCAATCACTATCAATTTGGAAGTTACAATTTGAAGTACAATTTAAATGAAAAACTTATATCAACAAATAAGGAATTAGTAAACTTGAAGCATCTGGTTGTCAGAGTCGAGTTGCAGCGTTATCAGAACGTTCTCTGAGTAGCACACGGAAGACGGATTGTGATTTCAAGTTGTTCCTTTGCTGCTGCTCAAGACAAACTTATACAACCTATTGAGGGTGCCTCCAATAGGATGGAGGGCACCCTCAAAGCCCACTAGATCCGCAGTGTGGATAAGCCCCGCTTCGCCCGCAGCCTATCCACCCAAGGGCGCCTCCAAGCCTATGGAGGGTGCCCTCCACCCAGCATCCAGGGTGCTTGTAGCTCCATGGAGCGTGCCTCCTGCTCTGCTACATGGAGTCTTCAAGCATTGCACCCAAGGCGTCTCCAAGCTCCATGGAGGGCACCTCGGGTACTGTTCATCCTAGGCTTTAAGGTTTTTTCACTCTCTGCAAGATGTGTTAGTCCAAAATATAAAACATATCCTACAAAACAGAGTTTACCATAATAAAATAAGATTAAGATAAATATTTGATAATCACCAAACTACCCGGTTCTAACTTTGGATTTCCATCCGGAAATCCTAGGTCGAACCGACGCCTACTGTTCCCTTATCGGGGAACGCGTCCTCACCTACTCCACTCAGGAGAGTTTACCTATTGCCAAACTGGTTCTCCAGACCGACTGTACTTTTGCTCAGCGACCGAGGCTCCAGGACTTTCTGTTGGACGTTCGCCCCATGACCCGTCCAGTCTTCCACCCAGTTTGCGACACCAGGACTTTCCACCTAGAGTCTCCAACCCTAGGGTTTTTGCCCGAAGCCTTTGACCCGCCAAGACTTTTCACTTAGGGTTACGACCCCTAGGACCTAGGGTTACCACCCCCTAGGATTTTTCACCTACCTAACTACAGCTAGGACTTTTGCCTAAGTACACTTAGGACTTTCCTGCAAACTCATTCAAACATGTTAGACCACAAATGACCTTAACTTTGAATCCTTTGTCATTATCAAAACTTAGGTTCAATCGTCGGATGCTTCCTGCACCAACAATCTCTCCCTTTTTTATTATAGCAACAAGGTTCAAAGTTAAGTAAAACATAATAAGAGTATAAATGTGTACAAGCATAAAATCAAGATTCAAGTGCAATCAAGTGAAATAAATTAAGTTAAATAAATATTTAGTTGAATTCAAGTGCAATCAAGTGAAAATAAATATTTAGTTGCAACTTGTTGTATCTGTTGGTGCAGCGGAGACCGGCAAGAGGGGGGTGAATTGCTAAAAATAAAAATAAAATATACCCTCCTCGTACTTTCAACTCAGTTAGTGCAATAGTTAACAAAATAATAAAACAGTAAAAGAAAGACACAGAAGAATTAACCTGGTTACAACCAAGGAGGTTGTTAATCCAGGGCAGTAGAAGCGCACTAAAAGAAACTCTCCTTTGCTGAAGGCGGAGAAGCCTTTTACACTTTCAAAAGCTCAGAACTATTGCTAGGAAACACTACAGGTTGAATTCTTGAGTTATTTTTTAATTCCTAGCTCCAGGGGCCTTTATATAGGTCCTGGAAATCCTATCTCGAGGGTCCAAGGCGCCTCCAACGAGGGTCCAAGGCGCCTCCATGGGAGTCAGCGGATAAAATTTTATCCGCGCGCAGAACGGTCACTTTGACCTGTTGAAGGCGCCTTCAACAGGGTTGAAGGCGCCTTCATGATGGAGGCGCCTCCAAGCTGGCAGCCTACTTTTCAGCCTGGTTTCTTCAGCTTCCGACGCTCCGTTCTTTTGGGTGATTGCGGTCAATCGGAATAGGGCTCACCCGAACCCAATTCCCGGCCTTCTCCTCGAGCAGCCTTTCGTCCCGGCTTAACGTCCCTCGAACGCCACGCACACTCTTCACGCCCACCGCTCTCGTCCTTCGGAGCCCGTCAGCTCCCTTCCCGTACCGTCCTTCTCGCTAGCTGCGTCTTCCGCTCGACTTCCTGCGCTCCTAAGCTCCTGCACACTTAGACACAGGGATCAAATACAACGCAGGACCTAACCAACTTGGTTGATCACATCAAAACTACCATGGGGTCCAACAATCTCCCCCTTTTTGATGTGCATCAACCCAAGTTCAAGTTAGGGACAACATAGACATAAATAGTAATTTTAAAGGTAAATTACTAAACTGACAAGTTAAACATAATTTTTGCAATTAGTAAAATTGCAACACTTTTTGTAAAAATAATAACAGAAATTTTAAATTTTTTCTAACTCCCCCTAAACTTGTACTTCTATCTCCCCCTTTGATCACAGCAAAAATGAGGTCATAAGAATTTTCAAGTAAGATTGAAGTTTTTGAAAATTTTCTAAGTTAAAAATGAATTTTTGAAAAAATTGCTAAGTTAACATAAATTTTCCAAAAAAATTTCTAAGTAAAAAAAATCCTAAGTAAATGTTCAAAAAAAATAAAATTTCTAAGTTAAGTGAAATGAACTTTTAGAATTCAAAAAAAATTCTAACCCAAAAAAAATTAGAAAAAAAATTTCTTAGGAATTTTTGTTTATTTTAACAAATATTTGATAAACTTTCAAAGCATTATTTAATACTTGTTTAATGCTTTTTCAGAAAGTTAATTAAATATTTTCTTTCAATATTTTAGCTTCCAGGTCGTGGCGAGGCACTAGGCCTTCTTGGTTATTAGAGCAACAACCACTTCCTTAGACAAAGCTTCCATAAAGAATTTCAATGTTTAATTTTCTCACTGTAAGCTTTTTAATTTTTGAAAAATTAATTAAGCACAGATTTTGGAACCCAATAGAGGTTCCTTCCTACAGGATTATTCAAAAATCTAGGGGGTACATAGTTTCTTGGTATTTTTCTAAGTTGACCTTGATGCTTCCTTATATACCAATTTAATTTACCATAAATTCTTAATTTTGAATTTGGAAATTGATTTAAGCATGCAGCATATTTAAGTTTTTCAATTTCTAATTTCAAATTTTCATTTTCTGATTTTAGATGATCATACATTTCTAACGGGCGTGCTCTTGCTAGGTTCAACTTTAGTTCAGCATTCTCTTTTTCTAATTGATCTAACTCTTTAGAAAGAGACTTGATAAATTTAAAAGATTGAGTTGGGGTTAGATTGCGTACCTTACTTACCTGGTCTGGTGACGCTCCCCCTTCACTGCTGCTTTCTTCTGACATTCCTCCCCCTCCGTCGATGCTCATCTCTGAGCTGGACATTTCTTCTTGCTGATGGTTGGCCATCAGTGCTAGTCCCGAGAATTCTTCGACTTCCGATTCGGAGTATGATGAATCATCCCACGTTGCCTTTAGGTTCTTGTGTTTGGAGGGTTCTGGCTTCTTGTATTTTGGCTTTTCCCTTTCTTTCTCCTTTCTCTTTAGCTTTGGGCAGTCATCTTTGATGTGCCCCTCTTCGTTGCAGTTATAGCAGCGAACAGTCCTCTTCTTTCGATGATGCCCTTGCGGTTTAAATTTATTAGTACTGAAAAACTTATTGAAGCGTCTTACCAGTAGTGCCGCTTCGGATTCGTCGACTGAGGCTTCGGAGTCAGAACTATTCATCTTTGCTTTTAAGGCAATATTCTGACTTGTCTTTTCTACTCCGTTGGATTCTGAAACTCGAGACTCGTGAAGTTCGAAAGTGGAAAATAATTGTTCTAACGTACTTACCTCGAGGTCCTTAGAGATGTAGTACGCATCTACTAAGGAGGCCCACTCTGGAGTTCTCGGGAAGGCATTGAGCGTGTATCGGATAGAATCCCGGTTGGTTACCTCTTCTCCAAGGTTCGTTAGTTGCGTTATCAGCTCCTTGATTCTCGCTTGGAGTTGCGCTACCTTCTCGCCTTGGTTCATCCGGAGGTTCGTTAACTGGTTCCGGAGGATGTCGCGCTTCGCTAGCTTCGCTTCGGAAGTACCTTCATGTAGCTCCAGGAATTTTTCCTAGAGATCTTTCGCTGAGTCTGTTGGTTGCTACTCGGAAAGCTTAGAGGTTCCACTGTACAAAAATTTTGTACAAAGGTCTGAACCTTTCCCTAGCTACCATGTGTTCTTTTAAATTAAATTTTGGATCGCCTGCGGAACTTAACACGTTTGATCCAAAACTTAATCTATTTGTTCTTTTAGGTTTTGACTTGGATCTCCTGCGGAACTTAACACGTTCGACCCAAATCACCTTAAGTTATTAATTTCATTAAATATTAATTTCCATAATTGGTTCCCAGTACTGACATGGCGAGGCACATGGCCTTCTTGGATATGGGAGCAACCACCACCGACTAGACAAAACCTTTTATAGAAATCTAATATTTAATTTCCTAAAATAACTTTAGGTTAACCGAAAAGAACAATCAAATCACAAGGAAAAATAAAATAAAAGAACACAACTCGAAAACATATTGAAATACTAGAATCGTAAGCCTCTTGTATTTGGTATTATTTCCAAAAATAACTAGTATGATGCGGAAAGGAAAAATACTAGTTATACCTTTTAGAAAGACCTCTTGATCTTCTACCGTATTCCTCTTCTAACCTCGGACGTTGTGTGGGCAACGATCTTCCGAGATGAGAATCCACCAAAGCACCTTCTTCTCCTTTCTTCAAGTTTCGGCCAAGCACAAAGCTTCCAAAAGATGAAGATCTTTTTCCACCAACCAAGCTCCAAGGGATACAAGCTTTGTCTCATTCTTCTTCTTCTTCTCCAAGTAGTATCCGGCCACCACAAGAGCTCCAAGCCAATAGAGAAGGTTCGGCCACCACCAAGAGGAAGAGAGGAAGAGAGGTTGGTCGGCCACAACACCAAGGAAAAGAGAAAGAAAAATAGAATAGAGTCGTTAGCTTTGAAGCCTCCACTACCCCCTCTTTTATAATCCTTGATCCTGGCGAATAAGGAAAATTTAATAAAAATTTCCTTAATTCTTTTTCCATTGAAAAGGAAAAATTATTTAAATAAAAACAATCTTTCTCAATTCTATTTGGCCGGCCACACCAAAGCTACAAACAAGGAGAGTTTTAATTAATTAAAACTTCCTAATTTGTCTCCAGAAATTTATAAAATTTCTCCAATAATTTAATCCCTTCATGATTGATTTAAAAAGGAAATTTAATAAATTAAAATCTTTCTTTTAAACATGTGGATAAAAAGAAAGTTATCTCTAAAAATTAAAATCTCTTTTAATCTACAAATAAGGAAAGATATCAAATCTTTTCTCAATCTTTTGTAGAAACTAATAAAAGAGAATTATTAATTTTTAAACTTTCTTTTAAATCATGAACATGGTTAAAAAGGAAAGTTTTCTTAAAATTTAAAATCCTCCTTTAATCAACAAATAAGGAAAGATTTCAAATTTTAAACTCTCTTTTAAACATGTAGATGATTTACAAATAAGGAAAGTTTTACCAAAATTAAAACCATCCTTTTAAACTACAAATAAGGAAAGAGATTAATCTCTTCTCTTAATCTTTTGTAGAAAGCTATAAAAGGAAATTTTTAATTTTTAAACTCTCTTTTAAAATCATGATATCCACATAAGAAATAATTTTAATAAAAATCCTTTTAAATATTCTAGTGGTCGGCCACCTAAGCTTGGGACCCAAGCTTTGGCCGGCCACCTACATGGCTCATCCACTTGGTCTTGGCCGGCCCTAGCTTGGGTTCCAAGCTAGCTTGGCCGGCCCCATTGGATGGGTAAGAAGGTGGGTATGCGGTGGGTATAAATCTCTATATATTAGAGGCTACGATAGGGACCGAGAGGAGTAATTGGTTTTGGTCTCCCGATGAAATTAAGCATCCCGTGTTCGCCCCGAACACACAACTAAATTTCATCAATAATAATTCATTCCACTAAAGAACTATTATTGAACTACCGCACTAATCCCAAATTACATTTTGGGCTCCTTCTTATTATGAGTGTGTTAGTCTCCCTGTATTTAAGATAACAAATGTCCACTAATTAAGTAAGTTACTGACAACTCACTTAATTAATATCTAGCTCCAAGAGTAGTACCACTCAACTTCATCGTCATGTCGGACTAAGTCCACCTGCAGGGTTTAACATGACAATCCTTATGAGCTCTTCTTGGGGACATTCTCAACCTAGATCACTAGGACACAGTTTCCTTCTATAGTCAACAACACACACTATAAGTGATATCATTTCCCAACTTATCGGGCTTATTGATTCATCGAACTAAATCTCACCCATTGATAAATTAAAGAAATAAATATCAAATATATGTGCTTGTTATTATATTAGGATTAAGAGCACACACTTCCATAATAACTGAGGTCTTTGTTGCTGGATAAAGTCAGGATAAAAGAAACGACCTCTAATGGTCCTACTCAATACACTCTAAGTGTACTAGTGTAATTATATAGTTAAGATAAACTAATACCTAATTACACTACGACCTTCCAATGGTTTGTTCCTTTCCATTATGGTCGTGAGCTACTGTTTATAATTTATAAGGTACTGATAACATGATCCTCTATGTGTGACACCACACACCATGTTATCTACAATATAAATTAATTGAACAACTACATTTATCATAAATGTAGATATTTGACCAATGTGATTCTTATTTCTAGATAAATGTTTATACCAAAAGCTAGGCTTTTAGTATACACTCTAACAATCTCCCACTTATACTAAAAGACTAAGCTGCCATATCTGCTGCCATACATCTGATTCCCAACCCTTCAAGATGTCCATCAAAAGCTCTTGCTTTAAGGACCTTAGTGAAAAGATCTATAGGTCATCATCTGATGCATTCTAGGCGGCAACAACTTCTCCTCGTTTATACGATCTCTCGTATTGGGTAGTACTTGCGCTCTATTGTGTTTACTTGCCTTATAAACTCATGGTTTCTTCGAGTTTGTTACTGCACCATTATTATTACAATAAATTGTAATAATCTTTGGACAAACTAGAAATCATATCTAAGTCTATCTTGAGGTAATTAAGTCATTCAGCTTTTATGGTTTCCTCAGAGGCTTGCCATATACTAAGCTTCTATGGTGGAGTCCAGAAAAACACCTATGCTTATCACTCTTCCATAGTTATGACTTTATCTCCTAAAGTAAACACAAAACCCTGAGGTTGACTTATTATTGTCCCTATCCGATTGGAAGTCAAAATCCATGCAACCCATAAGGACCAAATTAACTGCCTTGTAAGCTAGCATATAATCTCTAGTGCCTCTAAGGTACTTCAATATATGCTTTACTGCAGTCCACTGTCTTTGTCCAGAGTTACTTTGATATCTGCCAACTATTCCCTTGGCAAAACAGATTTCTTATCTCGTGCATAGCATTTATTAGGCTTCCGACAGCCGAAGCATAAAGAACTGCCTTTATTTCCTTTATCTCCTTTGATGTCTACAGAGACATATCTTTAGATAAAGTTACTCCATCCTGAAAAGGTAAGAAACCTTTCTTGGAGTTTTGCATGCTTTAAAACGAGCAAGGATTTTTCCGATGTATGAAGCTTGGGATAAGTAAAATATTCTTTTCTTGCGATCCCTTATTACTTTGATCTCAAGAATATATTCATTCTCCCAAGTCCTTTATATCGAATTATTTGGACAACCATACCCTTACTTCTGACAACATTTTGATATTGTTGCCAACTACCAAAAATGTTATCTACGTATAGTACAAGAAATACCACCACGCTTCCATCACACCTTTTGTATACACAAGACTTATCCGGTTACTAAATAAATCCATAAGTCTGAATTACTTTGATAAACCGGATGTTCCAAGACCTTGAAGCTTTGCCTCAGTCCATAGACTGATTGAGCTTTACACAAGATGCTCTTAGCCCTTTGCAATGAACCCTTCTGGTTGCTTTATATGGATGCTTTCTTCAAGACTTCCATTAAGGAATGTTGTCTTGACATCCACTTGCCAAATAGATAAAAGAATCCGGATAGACTTAAGCATGGCTACCAGTGAAAAAAGTTTCCTTTTTCATCAAGCATTGCTTTGAAGGTTTCTACCTTCCTGTCTATCCCTCTTTTCCTATTATAGACCTTTTACACCCAAAGGCTTTTACACCACTTGGTGGTTCTACAAGCTTCCAGATTTTATTAGAATACATATATTCTAATTCTATTATTCATTACTCTTTGCTAAGATGCTGCATATTTATCTTAGAGTGCTTCGTCATATGTCCGGAGATCAGGTTCATGTCCTTCAGGGATCGAGTTCAAAAACTCTCCTAAAACATGAATCTTTTAAGGTTGCTTAACAACCCTCCCACTACGACAAGGCATTTTCTGCAATTGTGTATCTTTTGTGATACGTGTTGCAGTTTTCTTGTGGTATCTCATCTTGTACAGTTGGTACTAGATTAGACATGTCTTTTATTATTTCCTTAAGAACAAATTTACTTATGAGCACGTGGTTCATTATATAGTCCTTTTAAAATCAGTCATTGATGCTAACAATGACCTTCTGATTTTTAAGACTATAAACCTACTTTTTGTTTATCTAGGATAACTTACAAACAAGTGAACTACTATCCAACTTATCATTATCTCTCTTTAACATATGTGCTGGATTACTCGAATCCAAATATGCTTTAAAATAGGCTTACACCTATTCAGCAATTCTATATGAGTAGAGAGTTATGACTTTGGAAGGTACTACGTTCACTTCCGTTTCCAGAGCATATCCTTAAAACAAATTTGGTAAAATAACTCATCATCAATCTACTTATTTCCATAAGAGTCCTATACCTTCTTTCTACTACACCATTCTGTAGAGGTGTACCAGGTGCAGTTAGTTTGGATTGAATCCCTACTTCTGATAAGTGACTCCTAAATTCTCCCAAGAGGTACTTGCCACTATGTTCTTACCATAGTGACTTTTACTTTAACATTTCTCCGCATCAGCCTTGTACTATTTGAACTAATCAAAGTACTTAGTCTTGCGGTACATTAAGTAAATTTATTTGTATCTTGAATAGTTGTCTATAAAATAGACGAAATATTCAATACTACCTCTTGTCTGGATAGTCATAGGATCACACAAATCAGAATGAACCAATTTCAACATATCTTTGACTCCATACCCCTTAGACTTAAAAGCTTCTTGGTTATTTTTCCTTCCAAGTAACACTCGCAGGTTGGAAAGATTTCCACTACTAATGAACCCAAAAGTTCATCAGCTACCGATGAATCCTACTCAAGTTAATATAACCTAGCCTTAGATGTCAAAGATATTAATGGTTATTTCCGAAGGTTGCTTTCTCTTAAAATTAGAAGATGTGTTACTAATTTCCATTTGTCGCATCGTGAGAGTTATTGGATTTATAAATTGCCAACCAACGTACCAGAACAGATAACTTCCCTCTTTTCCTTAATAACAACTTTATTAAAAGAGGCAGAATATCAAGTTCTTTGAATAGTTTAGAAACTGAAAACTAGTTCTTTCTAAACTTGGTGCGTAAAGACAATTACTCAAAAATCCATGTTTTATTCTTATCAAAAGATAAACATCTCCCACTGCAACAGCTACCATTTTTACAGTAGTGCCCATGTGGACAGTGTTTTAATTTTCATTTAGTTGCCGGGTTTCCTGGAACCCTGCAATGAATTGCAGACATGATTAATGACATCTTGTATCTACACTCCAGGTTCTGGTAGATAACACCACTAGACATGTTTCAACTAATGAATTAAATACACCTAAATTGTTCTTAGTTCTAAGAAGACAGTCTACCTTAATGTCCAAGTCCTATTTCCAATCATTACAATTGGGACTACTAAGTCTTTTTCTATAGTATGACTACTAGGGATTGACAAACATCCTAAGAATCACAAAAATATTTGGTCAAGATCAACTCCTTAAAATCTCCATGAATTTTGTGTATACAAAATCGAAGAGGAGATTTTATTCATTAATTTTATTATCTCGTCTACTTTACTTTATGACGAATAAAATTAATAGTTGATCTGTCTTTGATCAAATATTTGGTCAAAACTTTGAATTTAAAATAACATTGATTCCTCAAACAATATTATTTAAATTCACCAACACCTCAAACACTGTGAATTTTGTATGCCACGTTAGTCTGTACGTAAACAAATACATCATTTGTAAGAGGAGGGTTTTACCCATTGACTATCTTGTCAATATAACTTTTGACAAATAAAATTACCTCAAACACCATGAATCTTGTATGCCACGTTAGTGTGGACGTATACAAATTCAAACATTTGTAAGAGGGGTTTATTAATTTTATTATATTGCCAATCTAGTTTTATGACAAATCAATAGTTGGTTTCCCTTTGGTCACACAAGTGATAGTAGTGACTCCGTTGGGGAGGATACTATTAAATGTGTCTAAGTGTATACCATTACTTGACACTAAGTCCATTAATAAGATTATGCCCCTTCCGTTGGGGAAGATCACACGCTCTTAATTAACTTCCTATAGTCATCCAAAAATGGAAGTCTGTTCTAGTGATCCGCAAACAAGCTCATCCGTTATGGAGGAAGGCACTCAAAGCCAACGCGCAAGCTTGTTTGCATCACTTACAAACCAGTAATGGAGACCATGGGATTTACTTAAAAATCCCTCTCCCACTTAGTTATTTATAAATGAGGAATTTTAACTATGCTAGCCTACTAAATATGTAAACCAACATGCACACATAGCACAATATAAAAGCAATAAATAGAAAATCTAATTTTCAACTATTATGGCTTTTATCTCTAGTTGTCCTCCGTGTGTTGTCATCCCAAGCTGCTGCCATATTTGGCCACCGCATCCATCTTGCTCCTAGTTCCGCTGCGCCTCTGGTCCTCAGAAGGTTCCACGCTTTGCAAGATTCGATCTGCGACATAAATAGAATTTTACATTTTGATCCTATATTCCATAAAAGGAATGTACATGTATCTAGATCAAAAATAGAATCCTAATAAAACTAAATACAGCTCCTGCTGTATTTTATAATACAATCATGCACATACAATAAAATGCCCTTGACATGTCCAAGGGTCCAATCACACACATAATAACTATAAGTCATAATAGTTGGATCCTGCATCCACAAAGTTAGCACATCCTACTATTATCCTGCCGAAATTATGTATGACATGTGCATAATTAAACTAATACCAAATACATAGAGGCAAAACCCTAGCTCTGATACCAATTGTTGGTTGCTACTCGGAAAGCTTAGAGGTTCCACTGTACAAAAATTTTGTATAAAGGTCTGAACCTTTTCCTAGCTACCATGTGTTCTTTTAAATTAAATTTTGGATCGCCTGCGGAACTTAACACGTTTGATCCAAAACTTAATCTATTTGTTCTTTTAGGTTTTGACTTGGATCTCCTGCGGAACTTAACACGTTCGACCCAAATCACCTTAAGTTATTAATTTCATTAAATATTAATTTCCATAAAAGGTTCCTAGTACTGACGTGGCGAGGCACATGGCCTTCTTGGATATGGGAGCAACCACCACCGACTAGACAAAACCTTTTATAGAAATCTAATATTTAATTTCCTAAAATAACTTTAGGTTAACCGAAAAGAACAATCAAATCACAAGGAAAAATAAAATAAAAGAACACAACTTCGAAAAACATATTCGAAATACTAGAATCGTAAGCCTCTTGTATTTGGTATTATTTCCAAAAATAACTAGTATGATGCGGAAAGGAAAAATACTAGTTATACCTTTTAGAAAGACCTCTTGATCTTCTACCGTATTCCTCTTCTAACCTCGGACGTTGTGTGGGCAACGATCTTCCGAGATGAGAATCCACCAAAGCACCTTCTTCTCCTTTCTTCAAGTTTCGGCCAAGCACAAAGCTTCCAAAAGATGAAGATCTTTTTCCACCGACCAAGCTCCAAGGGATACAAGCTTTGTCTCATTCTTCTTCTTCTTCTCCAAGTAGTATCCGGCCACCACAAGAGCTCCAAGCCAATAGAGAAGGTTCGGCCACCACCAAGAGGAAGAGAGGAAGAGAGGTTGGCCGGCCACAACACCAAGGAAAAGAGAAAGAAAAATAGAATAGAGTCGTTAGATTTGAAGCCTCCTCTACCCCTCTTTTATAATCCTTGATCCTGGAGAATAAGGAAAATTTAATAAAAATTTCCTTAATTCTTTTTCCATTGAAAAGGAAAAATTATTTAATTAAAAACAATCTTTCTCAATTCTATTTGGCCGGCCACACCAAATCTACAAACAAGGAGAGTTTTAATTAATTAAAACTTCCTAATTTGTCTCCAGAAATTTATAAAATTTCTCCAATAATTTAATCCCTTCATGATTGATTTAAAAAGGAAATTTAATAAATTAAAATCTTTCTTTTAAACATGTGGATAAAAAGAAAATTATCTCTAAAAATTAAAATCTCTTTTAATCTACAAATAAGGAAAGATATCAAATCTTTTCTCAATCTTTTGTAGAAACTAATAAAAGAGAATTATTAATTTTTAAACTTTCTTTTAAATCATGAACATGGTTAAAAAGGAAAGTTTTCTTAAAATTTAAAATCCTCCTTTAATCAACAAATAAGGAAAGATTTCAAATTTTAAACTCTCTTTAAACATGTAGATGATTTACAAATAAGGAAAGTTTTACCAAAATTAAAACCATCCTTTTAAACTACAAATAAGGAAAGAGATTAATCTCTTCTCTTAATCTTTTGTAGAAAGCTATAAAGGAAATTTTTAATTTTAAACTCTCTTTTAAAATCATGATATCCACATAAGAAATAATTTTAATAAAATCCTTTTAAATATTCTAGTGGTCGGCCACCTAAGCTTGGGACCCAAGCTTTGGCCGGCCACCTACATGGCTCATCCACTTGGTCTTGGCCAGCCCTAGCTTGGGTTCCAAGCTAGCTTGGCCGGCCCATTGGATGGGTAAGAAGGTGGGTATGCGGTGGGTATAAATCTCTATATACTAGAGGCTACGATAGGGACCGAGAGGAGGAATTGGTTTTGGTCTCCCGATGAAATTAAGCATCCCGTGTTCCCCGAACACACAACTAAATTTCATCAATAATAATTCATTCCACTAAAGAACTATTATTGAACTATCGCACCAATCCCAAATTACATTTTGGGCTCCTTCTTATTATGAGTGTGTTAGTCTCCTGTATTTAAGATAACAATGTCCACTAATTAAGTAAGTTACTGACAACTCACTTAATTAATATCTAGCTCCAAGAGTAGTACCACTCAACTTCATCGTCATGTCGGACTAAGTCCACCTGCAGGGTTTAACATGACAATCCTTATGAGCTCCTCTTGGGGACATTCTCAACCTAGATCACTAGGACACGGTTTCCTTCTATAGTCAACAACACACACTATAAGTGATATCATTTCCCAACTTATCGGGCTTATTGATTCATCGAACTAAATCTCACCCATTGATAAATTAAAGAAATAAATATCAAATATATGTGCTTGTTATTATATTAGGATTAAGAGCACACACTTCCATAATAACTGAGGTCTTTGTTTCTTTATAAAGTCAGTATAAAAGAAACGACCTCTAATGGTCCTACTCAATACACTCTAAGTGTACTAGTGTAATTATATAGTTAAGATAAACTAATACCTAATTACACTACGACCTTCCAATGGTTTGTTCCTTTCCATTATGGTCGTGAGCTACTGTTTATAATTTATAAGGTACTGATAACATGATCCTCTGTGTGTGACACCACACACCATGTTATCTACAATATAAATTAATTGAACAACTACATTTATCATAAATGTAGATATTTGACCAATGTGATTCTTATTTCTAGATAAATGTTTATACCAAAAGCTAGGCTTTTAGTATACACTCTAACAGAGTCGTAGCTTCCGATCCGATTTACTTCTTGTGGAGGCAGCACACTGAGCAGGTGGAACTCTACCTTTCCATTGGCGACGAAATCGGATTGCTCCTTCTTGCTCCATGTGTTTTCTTCTTTGTCTTTCGGCGCTGCAAAACCATATTTTATTGTAATAAGAATATCAAAATCCGTTTTAAAAAATACCTCCATTTTGCGCTTCCATGTGGCGAAGTCTCCGTCGAACTTCGGGGGATGGATGTTCGCTCCGGCCATCGTCTTGATCGTAGTGCTTCAGTTGGCGGTTAGTCCTTCTGAGGCGATCTGACTCTGATACCACTTGTTGGTGCAGCGGAGACCGGCAAGAGGGGGGTGAATTGCTGAAAATAAAAATAAAATATACCCTCCTCGTATTTTCAACTCAGTTAGTGCAATAGTTAACAAAATAATAAAACAGTAAAAGAAAGACACAAAAGAATTAACCTGATTACAACCAAGGAGGTTGTTAATCTGAGACGATTGAAAAGCTGCACTAAAAGACTCCTTCTTGAAGGCGGAGAAGCCTCTTTTACACTTTAAAAGCTCAGGAATTGCTGAAACACTAAGTTGAAGAGTTGATTTTTAATTCCTAGCTCCAGAGGGCTTTTTATAACCTCATGGATGTTGTTATAGCTATCCTGACGAGGCTCCAAGGCGCTTCAGATGAGGTGGAGGCGCCTTCAGTGTGGATAAAACTTTATTCAAACTCTAACGGTCAACTAACGACTTTGGTCGATGGGAGGTGTTGGTGCAATTGGCCTAAGTTTGATCAGGCCAACCGGAATAGGGCTCACCCGAACCCAATTCTCGGCCTTCTCCTCGAGCAGCCTTCCGTCCTTGCTTAACGTCCCTCGAACGCCGCGCACGCTCTTCACACCCACCGGAGTACTCTTCCGCAGCTCTCTCGTCCTTCGGATGCACCGAGCCCGTCAGCTCCCTTCCCGTACCGTCCTTTTCGCTAGCTGCGTCTTCCGCTCGACTTCCTGCGCTCCTAAGCTCCTGCTGTAAAGCCCGAAAAATTCCCGAATTTATTTTAGAATTATTCTATGATTTTTGTGGAATTTTTAGATATTTTTCCGGAATTTTACGAGTATCGGAAGTAGCAAAAAGAATTGGAAACGAAAACGGCCTAAGCGGGAATCGAACCCGAGACCTATGGTTTAAGGGATAATGTTAGTAACCAGTGAACCCAGCAGGGCCGTGCTGAGAGAAAGGAGAAACATTTATATTTATATTAGAGTTGGACCGGAATTACCACATGATATAAATAGGAGGTTTAAGTGGGTTGGTTTATTTCTAATTGGTTCGTGACCTTCTCCAAACCCTCACCGAGACCCTCTCCCTCTCCCGTTTCTTTCTCTCGGCACAGCAAAACAAAGCAAGGGAAACCTAGGGTTCCTTCCCTAGGATCGTGTGTTCACCTTCCGGCGACAACACCCGTACGAAGTCGGTTCTTCTCCGCGAGAGGAACGAGAGGACGTAAGCGGTTCGTCGAACGGAGCAGTTTTCCGGAAAAACCTAGCGGATAAATCGTAAGAAAACCTTGCGATTGAGGTAAGAAACCCCTCACCTGCAGTATAATTGCTCTCGCTTGTTAGTTTTGGCATTAGTTCAGTAATTTCAGTTTTCAGTTTTAGGGTGTGCTTTTAGTGCACACCAAGCGTTCGAGAATGCTCGGTTCGAAGGATGCACCAATAAGCGTCCTAACAGCATGTAAAATGAATTAGAAATATTTTACTCAGTTTATTATCAGATATTACAGCTAATGGATCAGATATCCATTGGGTGGGCTCCTGATAGCCTCTAGGTTTCGATAACCTAGCTCTAGGTTCAGATAACCTAGAAACGACAAAATAAGCAATTAGTAGTATTTTACTTTTATTCAGTTGCATTGTACTTGGATCAGATATCCATGTGGACTCCCGATCGTCCCTAGGTTCGAGATAACCTAGTAACCTACGGATTGAACTTGCAATCCGGGTCTCGTAGGGATCTGCGCCTGATAAATCTGATTGCAGGCCCAACAAGATGTTTAGTATTTTCATCTATTATATGTATAGTTTTCAAATTTGAAACCGATGATGAGAACACAAATTTAGCGTTCAGTTCAGTTCGAGTTCGATTTACATGATTTGAGTTCATGTACTGATTTAGATATATGCATGACTAGTTCAGTTTCATGCTCGGTTTATAAGTATACCATGTTCGGTTTATATGTTATGCCATGCTTTGTGTGATACCATGCCATGCCATGCTTGCATGCTCAGTTTAGTTTCAAACTGCATGTTTTAAAAACATAATCGCATCGTTGCATGTTTTGTGAGGTAGATGGTTTCTTACTAAGCTTATTGGCTTACAGATACTACTTTTCTTATCTGCAGATACCGGTAAGAGAAAAGTGGATTAGCGGAGGCTGGAGGGCGATGCTACGATGATGTGTGTGTGCAAGGGGTCTGGAATAAAGATCCTTGGGATCTATACGTTTTTATTTCAGTTTAGCACTTATCATGTCTAGTTTGATACTTAGTCTTGTTACTAATTGTTCTAGCTTAGTAACTATGTTTTGCTAGCTTATCATGTTTAGAACATTAGTACTTATATGCTAGAATGTATCTTCATTGTTTTAGAACTATTGTGTGATGTTTTGTACATGAAGTCTGAAATCGAACTCTCGAGTGAAATCGAGACGATCGGTGCCGGACCGATCGAGTGCAGCTATTCCACTAGATCGGTCGGCCGATCCGGTAATCTGATATGCTATCCTCTGGATCGGTCGGCCGCCGATCGACTCGATCTGATAGCCTCGGAGAAATTTCGGTGCATGGATCGGTCGGCCGATCCGGCCTCAACGATGAGCATCTCGCCTCCGGTGCACGGATCGGTCTGACCGATCGAGACACACTGGATCGATGCGACGATCCGACCTCTGCTGGATCGTTCGTAGATCGATCGGGGGCATAGAATCGCGATGAATTCATCGATCCGTGGATCGATCGGCAGCTAGTGGGAAGTTAGTTTGAGTTCTAGCTCGGATGGGAGGTCAAGCATTCTCCTTAGCACATGTACACCAATCGGAAAGGGTCTTGAATCCTTCCTTATAACAGCATGGGTGCATCGGTTATCAGATTAATAGAGTCGGTTAGTGAAAATTTTATTTTACCTAGTTTTTCACACAGTACGGCACAGTAGTTTCAGTAGTTAATGTAGCGATCCGGCTCACAGCCTAGTACCCGGAGTTGGGTCGTTCAGAGTGGTATCGAGCATGTTCCATACTTCCTACACACACATCAGCATTGTCCTGCGGCTTCCAAGTAAGAACATCTCTCACTCGTTTTGTTTTCAGCTTTCATATCGATTATATGTGCTTTCATGTTTGCTCGCATGTTGGTAGTTAATTAATTCATGTTTACAGTGATAGTATTTAACATGTTACCAGTGGTTAACTATAACATGATAGCCTAGTTATATATATGTTCTGCTATTTAGAAAATGACGAGGGCGTCCGGCTAAGAAAATGGTGAGCTGGCATGAAGCGGCGATTCGGTGCCTCCCGGACCTTCGGCATTAGTGGCTCGGCTATTTGAGGCGAGCGGCGGAGATAGCCTCCTTAAAGGCTAACCAGCAGACTACTCCCCAGTCACTCCAGTACCGAACCTCACGACTCCGGTAATCAAGGTAGTACCGGCTCACTGCGGTACCGGTCCAGTAGCCCGATGGCGGGGCTAGAGAAGCTTACCTTATCGATGGCGGAGAATTAAGCGAGAACTTCGGGCACCGGCGAACCATGGGATGCTCGGGCATGGTTTAAAACACTGGAAAGCACGATGGAGCTTCTAGATTGGCGAGCACGAAAGGTGAAGTGTGCCTCATACATTTAACGGAGGACGCGCGTGTGGTGGGGCGGATTAAGCGAAGTGGCGATAAACGGATGACATGGGCCAACCGAGAAAAGAATTCTTGAGAATTCTTTCACATGCAAATCACGAACCGACACTATGGCGAGTTCTGAGTTTCGTCGGGGTAACCTATCGATTCAGGAGGTCGTGAAGAAATTCAACAGTTGGCCCGTCTGTGCCCGAACTAGTCAGCACTGAGAAGAGAACGAGTCGGTTGATGCTCAAGATTCTAGGCCGGAGATCGCAATGAGGTGGTGTTCATAGGCCACAAACCACAGAGCTGGTGAGTAGTGCTCGATCACCGAGCACTATCAGCACAACATCACCCAGTGACGGTTTCCACAGAACCCAAGGGACAAGTGGCTCGGTACTCGTGAAACAACAAGGCATAGCTCAAGCTGGAAGGAAGCATAAAGGCAGCGGTGACCCAAAGGAGGACCGGTGGAAAACATTCCAGACATCCCAAGTGTGCTACTTGTGGAAACATCATCCAGGAGTTTGCAAGGGTATGCGAGGTTGTTTTGAATGTGGGCGGGAAGGGCACATGGCTAGCGGTGCGAACAAAACGATCTTCCTCGGCCTCGGTAGATATGGAGCTCAACCCCAGCTACACGGATGTATCTTTGTCTTAGATGGTCCTGAGATCGGTCGGGCGATTAAAGCCCCCGGCTACCACGAATGCGGGATTTTCTCACCGACCGGAGAGGGCGTAGCAAATGCCTCGGCGGTTGTCACGAGTCGGATCGGTATTTTCGACATAATGCAATGTCTTATTCGATCTGGGCAACCCACTCTTATGTATCCGGGCATTTGCCGAGAAACTAGCAACACCTCGAAGTACTCAATAGTCGGTTTCACAACGCTACCCTCGGGAGACATTATGGCGTCTACGGCTCGAGCGATACCGATCGTTATAGCGGACGGGGAGCTTTTGGTGATCGATAGTGCTAGAAATGATGACTACGATGTCATCTTTGGAATGGATTTTACGATCGGATCTGGCGCTTCTATAGAGTGCAGTAAGCGAAAATCATATTCAACTGAAGCAGTCTGAGTTTGAGTACGGGAAGCCAAAGAGGAAAGCGGGAAGTTTCTCTCGGCATTGAAAGCACAACAGCTATTGGATTCGGGATGCATGGGATTTTTAGCAAATGTAGTCAACACCGGCCGGGACAAGAACCAGCGACTATCGAGGTTGAGTCGTTTGCGACTACCAGTGATCTTCACGAAGAGCTACCGGGCTTAGCACAGACGGGAGATTGAATTTGAGATAGAGCTCATTCCGGCCTAAACCCAATTTCCAAGGCACTGCTGCATGGCTCAGTGAGCTGAAGGAACTTGGGAGCAATTCTGAGGAGCTTCTTGACAAGGGTTTCATCGCCCTAGTCACTCACCATGGGAGCACTGTGTTGTTCGTGAAGAAGAAGGATGGAAGCATGCGCTTGTCATAGACTACAGTGCTTTGAACCGGTCACAATTAAAAGCAGTACCCTCTTCCGGGATAGATGACTGTTTGACCACTAAAAGGGAGCCACGGTGTTCTCTAAAATCGACCTCGGATCAGGATATCACCGGGTTAAAGTCAAGGAAGGTGATATACCTAAAACAGCCTTCAGGACTAGATACGGACATTATGAGTTCGTAGTCATGCCTTTCGGCGTGACAAATGCCCAGCTACATTCATGGACCTCATGAGCAGAGTATTCAGAGAATACTTAGACAAGTTTGTCATCGTGTTCATCGATGACATTCTTATCTATTCGAGCACCAGGAGGACCATGCGAGCATCGAAGACAGTTTTGCAGATCCTTCAGCAAAACCAGTTGTACGCCAAATTCACGAAATGTGAATTACGGCTAGACCAGGTAGCCTTTCTAGGTCACATCATCTCCAAGGATGGTGTTATGGTAGATCCAAGATAGAAGCGGTAAATAGCGGAAGAGACCGAGGCGCCGGTGAAATCGAAGCTTTACGGGATTAGCGAGCTACTACGAGAAATTCATAGAGGACTTCTCCAGGATAGCCTCCCACTGCAGCTCTCACCGGGAAGAACAAGAAATTTCGGTGGACGGAGGAAGCTTCAGTGAACTAAAGCGGAGATTGACCGGTGCTTCTATTTTAGCTATACCAGAAAACACGGACAACAGTGACGCCTCTAAATTGGGATTAGGAGCAGTACTGATGCAACAGGGCAAGGTGATCGCCTATGCCTCGGACAACTCAAGGATTATGAGAGGAACTATCCTACTCACGACCTTGAGCTTGCGGTAGTGGTGTTCGCTCTCAAGATTTGGAGACATTATCCATGCGGAGCTCGGTGCAGAGTGTATCTGATCATCAAAGTCTGAAATATTTCTTTACTCGAAGGATCTGAATATGCGGCAGTACAGATGGTTAGAACTGGTCAAGGATTATGACATAGATATCCTCTACCATCCAGGGAAAGCTAATAAGGTAGCAGACGCACTCAGCAGGAAGTCTAGTGCTACCTTATTATCTTTAGCAGCTATGTCACCACCCCTAAGGAAGGAGATTACAACTTTTAGTCTCGAAATTATAGTCGGGCAGCTTTCCACAATGTCCTTAGCATCTACCTTGCTTGATGATATCCAGACAGCTCAGGAGCAGGATCCTGAAATCCAGAAAATCAAGCAAGGGTTAGCAGAATCAGAAAGTGGAGAGTTCAGAGTGTCCGCCAGTGGGGTAGTGTACTGTGGTGACAGACTTTGTGTTCCAGATCAGGAGGAACTACGAAAGCAGATTCTAGACGAGGCTCACAGGACTCCCTATGCGATGCATTCTGGTTCCACCAAAATGTATCGGGATCTAAGGAAACGATTTTGGTGGCACAGGATGAGCGAGATATCGCCAGATATCGTCGACATCGTCTAACTGCGCAATCAAGGTTATATCTCGAAGTTGGAGGAGTTTTGCAGCCGATCCAGTTCCGGAATGGAAGTGGGAGGATATCTCTATGGACTTCATAGTGGGGTTACCCAGAACCACGAATGGTTTTGATGCCATTTGGGTAATAGTCGACAGTTGACTAAATCAGCCCACTTCTTAGCTATTAGAATATCCTATTCCATGGAGCAACTAGCTCGGTTGTATCTCAAGGAGATAGTCAGGTGCATGGAGTCCCACGAACCATTATATCGAACAGAGACAGCAGATTTACATCACTTCCGGAAGTGTGTGCGATTAACTATGGGCACCGGTTAAAATTCGGCCTGACCTTCCATCCTCAGACGGATGGTCAGACGGAGCGAGTGAATCAGGTTCTCGAAGACATGCTCAGAGCTTGTGCCCTAGATTTCAAGGAAGTTGGTGCAAATATACGAGTCTAGCGGAATTTGCATACAACAACAGTTATCGAGCCACTATCGGCATGGCACCTTATGAGGCACTCTATGGGCGGAGTGCGGATCACCAATCTGGGTATGAGAGTGGTGAGCGAAGGAGCTAGAGCTTGAGCAGATCTAGTAGCGAGATACCACAGCACCATCTGATTCGCGGAGGATAGAGGCAGACCGAGGCCGTCGGAAGAGCTATCTGCGATACAGCGAGACCCCTAGAGTTCTCGGTTGGGGATACAGTTTTCCTCGAGTAGCTCCCATGAAAGGAGTCATGCGTTTTGGGAAGAAGGGCAAGCTAGCTCCCGGATATGTGGGACCATACCTTATCACGAAGAGAGTGGGCAAGGTAGCATATGAGCTAGAGTTACCTCGGAGATGTCAGTTGTCCATAATGTATTTCATGTCTCCATCTTGAAGAAGCATATTCCAGACGCCACCGGTGATTGAGCCCCAGTTGGTACAGTCCGTGATGATCTCAGCTATGATCGGCCTATTCGGATAATAGACCGAGCGGTAAAGATTCTGGAACAAGGAAGTACCATTAGTCAAAGTCGGTTGGCAAAATCACCAATGACGGGCGACATGGAGACAGAGGCCGACATGAGACAGTACCGGTGTTTTAAGTTCGGGGCGAACTTTTATAAGGTATGGGGATTGTAAAGCCGAAAAATTCCAATTTATTTTAGAATTATTCTATGATTTTTGTGGAATTTTAGATATTTTTCCGAATTTTACGAGTATCGGAAGTAGCAAAAAAATTATTGGAAAAGCACATAGCCGGAATCGAACCGAGACCTATGGTTTAAGGGATAATGTTAGTAACCAGTGAACCCAGCAGGGCCGTGCTGAGAGAAAGGAGAAACATTTATATTTATATTAGAGTTGGACCGGAATTACCACATGATATAAATAGGAGGTTTAAGTGGGTTGGTTTATTTCTAATTGGTTCGTGACCTTCTCCAAACCCTCACCGAGACCCTCTCCCTCTCCCGTTTCTTTCTCTCGGCGCAGCAAAACAAAGCAAGGGAAACCTAGGGTTCCTTCCCTAGGATCGTGTGTTCACTTTCCGGCGACAACACCAGTACGAAGTCGGTTCTTCTCCGCGAGAGGAACGCGAGGACGTAAGCGGTTCGTCGAACGGAGCAGTTTTCCAGAAAAACCTAGCGGATAAATCGTAAGAAAACCTTGCGATTGAGGTAAGAAACCCCTCACCTGCAGTATAATTGCTCTCGCTTGTTAGTTTTGGCATTAGTTCAGTAATTTTACAGTTTTCGGTTTTAGGGTGTGCTTTTAGTGCACACCAAGCGTTCGGTAGAATGCTCAGTTCCGAAGGATGCACCAATAGGCGTCCTAACAGCATGTAAAATGAATTAGAAATATTTTACTCAGTTTATTATCAGATATTACAGCTAATGGATCAGATATCCATTGGGTGGGCTCCTGATAGCCTCTAGGTTGAGATAACCTAGCTCTAGGTTCGATAACCTAGAAATGATAAAATAAAACAGGATTCAGTATTTTACTTTTATTCAGTTGACACTGTACTTGGATCAGATATCCATGGGCTGGACTCCTAGTCCCTAGGTTCGGATAACCTAGTAACCTCTTTGGATTGAACTTGCAATCCGGGTCTCGTAGGGATCTGCGCCTGATAAAATCTGATTGCGAGGCCCAACAAAGATGTTTAGTATTTTCATCTATTATATGTATAGTTTTCAAATTTGAAACCGATGATGAGAACACAAATTTAGCGTTCAGTTCAGTTCAGTTCGATTTACATGATTTGAGTTCATGTACTGATTTAGATATATGCATGACTAGTTCGGTTTCATGCTCGGTTTATAAGTATACCATGTTCGGTTTATATGTTATGCCATGCTTTGTGTGATACCATGCCATGCCATGCTTGCATGCTCGGTTTAGTTTCAAACTGCATGTTTTAAAAACATAATCGCATCGTTGCATGTTTTGTGAGGTAGATGGTTTCTTACTAAGCTTATTGGCTTACGGATACTACTTTTCTTATACTGCAGATATCGGTAAGAGAAAAGTGGATTAGCGGAGGTTGGAGGGCGATGCTACGATGATGTGTGTGTGCAAGGGGTCTGGAATAAAGATCCTTGGGATCTATACGTTTTTATTTCAGTTTAGCACTTATCATGTCTAGTTTGATACTTAGTCTTGTTACTAATTGTTCTAGCTTAGTAACTATGTTTTGTTAGCTTATCATGTTTAGAACATTAGTACTTATATGCTAGAATGTATCTTCATTGTTTTAGAACTATTGTGTGATGTTTTGTACGCCAAAGTCTGAAATCGAACTCTCGAGTGAAATCGAGACCTTGATCGGTGCCCGCCGATCGAGTGCAGCTATTCCCTGGATCGGTCGGCCCGGCCGATCCGGTGAATCTGATACTATCCTCACGGATCGGTCGGCCGATCCACTCGATCTGATAGCCTCGGAGGAAATTTCGGTGCATGGATCGGTCGGTGGCCGATCCAGGCGTCAACGATGAGCATCTCGGCGCCTCCGGTGCACGGATCGGTCTGCGCACCGATCCGAGACACTGAATCGGTCTGCCGACCGATTTAGCCTCTGCTGGATCGTTCCGTAGATCGATCCAGCAGGGCATAGAATCGCAGTAAGATTCATCGATCCGTGGATCGATCAGCAGCTAGCGGGGAAGTTAGTTTTAGTTCCTAGCTCAGATGGGAGGTCAAGCATTCTCCTTAGCACATGTACACCAATCGGAAAGGGTCTTGAATCCTTCCTTATAACAGCATGGGTGCATCAGTTATCAGATTAATAGAGTCAGTTAGTGAAAATTTTATTTTACCTAGTTTTCCGCACAGTACGGCACAGTAGTTTCAGTAGTTAATGTAGCGATCCGGCTCACAGCCTAGTACCCAGGAGTTGGGTCGTTACACCTGCACACTTAGACACAGGGATCAAATACAACGCAGGACCTAACCAACTTGGTTGATCACATCAAAACTACCACGGGGTCCATCAGTATCTCCCCCTTAATTACTTAACTTTTACTTTCCTCTCCCCCTTTGTCATATATCAAAAATATTATCTAAAAACTAAAAAAACATAGAAAGATAGGAAATGTTTAGCTCCCCATGAAAGGTACCTCTTACTTGAAAAATATAGTTTTGCAAGAAGAAGAAAAAAATTTGAAAGAGACTTTAACTAAATATTGAAAATAACTTAGCGTTAAAGGAATTTAAACTTAGGTAAGTACAAGCTTTAAAAGAAGTTGATTAAAGAACTTAGCTTTAAAGGTTTTGACAAAACTTTAGTTAGAAGTACTCAACTTAAATAAAAATTATGATAAAAGCTTTAGTCAAGTATTTAGTAAAGAGCTTTTAATAAAAATACTTTTGATAAACACTAAGCTTAAAAACTAATTTTACTTCAAAAATTGATATTAATTCAACAATAAGTTGAAAAATAATTTTAATTTTGAATAAACACTAAGTTGAATAATAATTTGTTTAAACATGAAAAATAATTTCATTTTAACATCAAGTTTAACAATGACTGAGTTTTAAAAATAATTTTAAGAAAGTCTAACAAAAAACTTCTGTTTGAAAAATACTTTTAAAAACATGAATTTGGATTAATTTGAAAAATCTTTCTTTTACTCCCCCTTGATTAATGCCAGTTAATTTTTGTAAAAAAAAGTTAAAGTCCTAGAGTCCAAGCATGAGTAACAAAATATCTACTTTCAAATAAATGTTTAACCTTTAGTTACTAGCTGTTTACCATGAGGTAGCAGCTTTCACTTGGTTAGTCAAATTAAGTATTCCAATTAGTTTGACTAAGCATGGACAACTTAGTTTGATTAATATGAATTTAGTATTTAATGCCCAGACTTATGTTGATGCACAGACATAAGCATTCTGAAATTCAAACAATGCTCTATGCATCTCACACCATTCTAAGTGTCTTTTATACACAAGCAAGGTAAATCTAGTATGCTTGTGAGATGCTCTGGTTGAAACCTAGGGGTACATGTTTTCTAGGGGGTAGATATATAGGTTAAGTCTAAATTTTGAAATACTAACAAGATTGGAATTTTGAAAATATTTTTCCTACAATTTTAAAACAAAAAAAACTTTGAAATAGTAAGTAGTAAAGAGGAAAATTTTTGAAAGTAGATTCTATTCTACTAAACACATCCCTATTTGTTTTCTAAGTGCACCAAACTTAAGTTCAGGTAAGGATTTTGTGAAAATGTCAGTCAGGTTTAACTTGGACTCAAATAGTTGAGTACAATGTCACCCTTAGCTACATGATCTCTTACAAAGTGATGTTTCACTTCTATGCGTTTAGTCCTTGAGTGGTGAATTGGATTCTTGGTTAAGTTAATTGAACTTATATTATCAATTGAAATTTTTATATTTTTATATTCTAGTTGAAAGTCCTTTAAGGTGTGCATCATCCATAATAGTTGAGATGCACATTCTCCTAGGGCTATGTACTCAGCTTCAGTAGTGGATAAGGCAACACAGTGTTGCTGTCTGCTTGACTAACTTACTAGGCATTGACCTAGAAATTGGTAATTATCACTTGTACTTTTTCTATCTAGTTTATACCCGGTATAGTCTAAGTTATAATGGCTAATTAGGTCAAAGGTGCAAGACATAGGGTAGTAAAGTCCTATATTTAGGGTTCTCTTAATATATCTAAGTATTCTTTTAACATTTACTAGGTGTTACTCCTTAGCACAAGATTGGTATCTTGCACACATATCTATTGCAAACAAAATGTCATGTCGACTTATAGTTAGGTAGAGTAGACTCCCTATCGCACTTCGATAGTATTTTAAGTCTATTAGTTTTCCTTCTAAATCAGAATCAATTTTAACATTAGTTGCCATTGAAGTGTTTATATTTTTAGAATTTTCCATGCCAAATTTTTTAATTAATTCCTTAGCATATTTTGTTTGAAAACTATAAATTCTGTCTTTAGTTTGTTTAATTTGTAAGCCTAAAAAGAAGTTGAGTTCCCCAACTAAGCTCATTTCAAACTCACTTTCCATTAATTTGGTAAATTCTTTTAAAAATTTAGTATTAGTTAAACCAAAAATTATATCATCTACGTAAATTTGAACTATAAAGATATCTTTTTGTAGGATTTTTACAAATAGGGTTTGACCTATCTGACCTTGTTTAAACCCCTTAGATATTAGATAAGTTGATAAGCATTCATACTAAGCTCTAGGTGCTTGTTTTAGTCCATAAAGGGCTTTCTTTAACCTAAAGACATGGTTTGGGTGGTCTAAGTCCTCAAATCCTAGGGGTTGACTTACATACACCTCTTCTTTGATGAACCCATTTGAAAATGCGGATTTTACTTCTATTTGGTATAACTTGAATTCTTTATGTGCTACATAGGCCAGCATCATCCTAATAGATTCAAGTCTGGCTACGAGAGCATAGTGTTGGTGCGGTTAGCACTAACAGTCTAACTCAAGTTTTGTTGAATGACAAAATAGGTTAAGTTAGTTTCGTCGTTATCTAAACACTCTGATCGAGTGTGTAGGAGAAGTCCAGACTGGTCGACGGGCTGACCTGATGTCTGGTACGAAGCCCAGCTAGGTCGACGAGCTGACTGGATAGCTGGCACGAAGTCCAAACGGGTCTACGGGCAGACCGGACAATTGGCACAAAGTCCATCTAGGTCGACGGGCTGACCGGATAGCTGACATGAAGCCCATATGGGTCGAAGGGCAGACCGGACATCTGGCAGGTAAGTGGAGGTAAGTCACTAGAGGGGAGTGACTGTGAGAACATATTCCCAAGAAGGGAACTTAGGTACCGATCCGACTTAGAACAATTTCGGAACTATAAGTCGAGATCTTGACTAGATTCCGGTCTCGGAGAGACGGAATCTAAGTAATATTCTACTTAATTTTTAAACTGTGCTAATACTCTATATTGCAGGATATATCTTATATTTGCCTCCGGACTAACGTTTTCTTGCAGGAAGGAATCTGCTGAAAACTAAGGGTCCGGGCGCCCGGGATGGTTCCGGGTGCCCGGAGGTGAAAAATTATCCTCAACGTCATTTCGCCGCGTGGAGCTCCTTGGATGGCTCTGCTACATCATAATCAAGGCGCCCTGAAGGTTTCAGATGCCCCGAACCTCCTATATAAGGAGGGTCAAGGCTGAAGCTCCAACATCAACTCACGATTTGATCTCTAGTGCTCCTGTGACGCTTCTGACAACGCTTTTCTTTTTCATTCTTCTTTTTCTTGTCAGTATAATTTTTTTATTAGCATTTGTGTACTTTAAGTTGTAAACATTTTCGAATTACTAGTAAATTGCCCATCGAAAGCACCCTTGTGTGCGGGCCTTGGAGTAGGAGTCGCAAAAGACTCCGAACCAAGTAAATCCTTGTGTTCTCTTTGGCTTGTTTACTTTTTCGCTGTGCTTACTCTACAATTTTTTTTAAAAAAATCGTTATTCACCCCCCCCCTCTAGCGAAACTCTACAATCCAACAAGTGGTATCAGAGCTAGGTTTCACTCTGATTTGGTGCAACTACCAATTAGACAGGGGGTGAAACCTTTTTTTTATTTTTTTTCGATTTTCAGATTTTTGAAAATTTTCAAACTGGTACTATTACCTTTTTGGAAACTTTTTTTCATCGCAATCAATTTGAATTGGTGCAACACCAATTCAGTTCTTAAATTACTTCTTTCTTATCCCGCACTACTAATCCAAGACCTAGTCTTGGGATGCTCTTTTATCTATTTTTTCTTGTGTGCAGGATGTCTCAAATTGAAGGCTTCAGCACAGTATGTCCTCCCCTATTCAACGGGGATGACTTTTCGTACTGGAAGAAGCGGATGGAGGTCTACCTAAAGACAGACTTTGACCAATGGTTCAGCATCACAAAAGGCTACAGAGCACCAGTTGACAACTCCACAATTCCACTGGACCCGGAACAGTGGACTTCGGACATGAAAAGGAAAGCATCAACGAACTACAAGGCACTCAACACGCTGCAATGCGGATTGCCAAAAGAAGAGCTGAACCGGGTAGGACTGCACCAGAATGTGAAAGAACTTTGGGACAAGTTGATCGAGCTACACAAAGGAATGAGCGACACCAAGGTAACAAAACATGATTTGTTATTAAATAAACTATTTAACATTAAAATGTAGGAAGGAGAATCGGCAAGTCAGCTTCACGTGAGGATCAAGAACATCCTCAACGGACTCCATGCAATAGGACATCAAATGGAGAACCGAGACTTAATAAGGTATGCCTTGAATACTTTTCCACGTAATAATTTGTGGGCATCTATCGTGGATGCCTACGAAATCTCTAAAAATTTATCAAAATTAAAATTAGACGAGTTTTTTTGTGAATTAGAATTGTATGAGCAAACTAACGCAGGGTCCGAGAAAGGTGTAGTTTTATTTGCAGGTTCCTCTAAGGAAAGATCTAAAAACAAGCCTGAACCCGAAGAAGAGTCTGATCAGGAGACTGAAGATGAAGAATACCTGGTGAACCTGGTAAGGAAGATGTTCACCAGGAGAAAGAAGATCTTCAGCAAGAAGGACCTGCAAAAGATTAAGTCTCCAAAGGAACCGAGGAACGTGACCTGCTTCAGATGCAACAAAAAGGTCCACTACAAGAACGAGTGCCTGAAACTAAAGAGCGACAAGACAAAGGCATCCAAAAAGAAGGCTCTCAAAGCGACTTGGGATGACTCCTCTTCGGATGAATCGGAGGCCGAAGATCAGAAGCACCAGAGCCACCTCACGCTGATGGCCCTCGAAGAAGAATCGGACGAAGAATTGGAAGACGGGTCTGAACCCGAATCGAGCCACGAGTCCGTACTCATTTCCGAAGGTCCCGACGAGGTAAATGTTAATTTAAATAAAGGATTCTTTAAAATTATTTCGTGCTTGAATAAGAAATTGATAACATTAGAAAATGAAAATAAAATGCTCCTTGAGGAAAATCAAATCCTCAAGGAACAAAGCACAACATCAAATCCAACTCAAGATCTAACACTTGAGGAGGAGAATTTATCACTAAAAATAAAAATTAACAAATTAAAAGATATGTTAGAAAAATTTACAACTAGATCTAAGAATCTATATCTAATACTAAATAATCAAAAAGTAATTTACAACAAAACCAGACTTGGCTACAAGTCAAGTTTGAATAAAACATTTAAATCGTTAATAACACAACACAAACAATTAAGTAAAGCTTGGGTTCCGAAAGCATGCTTAACCACACAAGTAGGACTTAACCAATACTACATACCCAAAAAAAAAATACATTATATAAAACCAAACAAATCAAATCAAAAATTAAAATACAAACCTAGACCAACAAATTCAAAATCTAAATTTTTTAAGCCACACCAAGACTTAGAATATCATCAAGTAAATTATGTAACGACCCAATTTTCCTTATTTCGAGTTCCAAATGTCCATAAAAATATTTGGAAATACTTTTAAAATATTCTAGAGATTTTTAGGAATTTTTAGAGTATTTTTACGTAATTTTTGGAGGTCGTTTAGTATGGTTACAAAAGAAAGAAGTTTTGACCAAAAAGATTGTTAAAGGTGAGACTCGAACCCAAGACCTCCGGCCGAACCTGACCCAACCGGACACAGCCAACCAACTGGGCTGCGCGTGATTTGTTAATAAGTATGAAGCGGAATATATATAAGTTATAGTAAATGGCAAAGTTAGACCTAGGTTATAAATGGGATAAGTTAAGAGGAGAAGGGAATTATTCCCGTGACCTAATCTCACGATTTCTTTCTCTCTCGCGACGGCGCTGTGCTTGGGCGAAGAAGACGACGGAGCTAGGATTTCCTCCCTCCGGTGGCCGGCGAAGGCTTTTTCCGGCCGATCTTCACCTGCGGTGGTGATTCCCTCGTCGAGAAGGTCTGCGGGCGCAAGGGAGGTTGAAGATCCAAGCTAACCGAAGCCCTAAAGCTTCCTCCGTCGGTTGTAAGTGCAAGAGCAAGGGGTGAGTTGCTTCTCACCTGCAGTAGGAGTAGTTCCGAGTTTCGATTCGTTTTTCTTGCTTTCGGATTTTGTTTGTACAGAATTTAGTTGTTAGGGATTTAACCCTCTTTTCTTGCTTGCTTGTTTCGGAACATGTAGATGATCTGATCAGTTTCAAGCTTTGATTTAGTTCTTCTTTGCACATATTCTGTAACATGTTAAGATAGGCTTTGCTGCCGTGGATCACAGAGAGAGGAATCTGCTTGGAGGGCTGCGGATTCTGGATGGTAGGAGATGATGATGTTAGGGATTTCAGAACAGGTTCATGACATTTCTTGTTTGTGCCAATCTGATGAAACAGAATTGGGGATTAAGGTTGCCGTACAAGGAGGGTTAAGCTATGGGTTTGTTATACATGTCTGTTTTAGCTTTACAGTAAGTTGAGCCTGATCTTATGCAAAGAAATAAATGCAGAACCAGATTAGGCTTTGCCTATTAGCAAGTGCAGAATCGGATTATGCCTTTTCCTATTAGCAAGTGCAAACTTAGTCTAGCTTCTTTAAAAAAAAGTGCAGAGTTATTTATGACATAGTTTTGTTTCTAATAGCATTTCAAATTTGGTTGCTTGTTTAGTTTATGAACACGAGCAGTTTCATTGTTATATTAGTAAGTGCAGAATACATCCTTACTGTCAGTAGAAGCAACCTTTCCTTATACCTTGCTTAATTGGAAATAATCCAACCTGAGTAGATTTTTGTGATGCGTGCTTTGGCATATCATGTATAGAAAGTCCAAGTTAGCTTTCTTTTGCTCTATTTTATAGCATGATTAGCAAGTTTGAATTAGCTTTCTTTTGCTCTATTTTATAGCATGATTAGTAAGCTTAAAGTAGCTTTCTTTTGCTCTATTTTTCAGCATGTTTAGAAAGTCCAAGTTAGCTTTCTTTTGCTCTATTTTATAGCATGATTAGTAAGCTCAAAGTTGCTTTCATTTGCTCTATTTTATAGCATGATTAGTAAGCTCAAAGTTGTTATCATTTGCTATTTTAACAAGCATGAACAGCTACTCTCTAAGTGTATGCAGTTTTCCTTTTAAAGAATGCAGATCTTTCTTTCTTTGACTTACTTCTACTGTAGCATGCCTAAAGATTTCAGATTTGTTAAGTATAGTATGCAGACTTTAATAAGCAGATTTTTATAAGTATAGCATGCAGATTTTTATAAGTATAGTATGCAGATTTTTAATAAGCAGATTTTCACAAGCATTGCTTGCAGATTTTGATAAGTATTGCATGCAGAACTTCAATTTTAGAACAGATATTTTTTATTAAGCTTAATATGCAGAATTTTATTAGCATAGTAGGCAGGTTTTTGGTTTAAGCATTTCAAAGATAGAATTTGCTTAAACATTTCAGTTTCTTTTAAAAGAAGTATTCTTTTAGAAGTATTAACAAGTATAAGAAAGCTAAAGAAAAGAAAGAAAAGGCCAAGGCCTTAAGAAGATCCTAAAGTCAAGACTTTAGGGATTTTGGCACACAAGGTGCTTAAATAAATGCCAAGGCATTTTATTATAAGAAGTATTTAAAGATAAAAAGTATTTTACTTTTAAATGGCATGTACCGGACACAAGGTCCAAGGGATGGGCTCCAAGTTGCCCCTAGGCACAAGGCCTAGAAGTATCTTAGTAGTTTCGGGATTAGCTACCTCGATTCTTATTAAGAATGCGCGCAAAGTGGTACAATGCCGGGCCCAAGAGAAGTTGATTATTATTTTCAAGTATTAAAGTATAAGTTTTGAAACAAATGAAACAAGCTTCAAATATGTCTAGAATTAGAAAGTTTAGTTTCTTGTTATTTGAAGCATGTAGTAGTAGATTCAATTGTTTCCTTGCTACTAGATTATTCAGCATGTTTAGCTTTACATGTTTAGTAGTTTTACATGTTTAGTAGCTTTACATGTTTAGTATGTTTCCTTTATTGGATTTTGAGCATGATTAGCTATACATGTTTAGTATTTCAGTTAGTATGATTCCTTCATTGGATTATGAGCATGATTAGCTATACATGTTTAGTATTTCAGTTAGTATGATTCCTTTATTGGATTATGAGCATGATTAGCTATACATGTTTAGTATTTCAGTTAGTTTGATTCCTTCATTGGATTATGAGCATGATTAGCTATACAAGTTTAGTATTTCAGATAGTATGATTCCTTTGCTATTTATGAGCATGAGTAACTTTACATGTTAGCATTCAGTTTTAGCATGTTTTTATTTATATACATGCATATCGAGTTTTTGTGAGTAGATAGCGCTCACTATTTATGCTTATAGACTGCACTTCCTCCTACTGCAGATAAAGGAAAGGAAAAGATTTAGCAAGGAAGGCGACAAGGTGGTGGTGATGAAGGTGTGTGATGGCTGGACTATGGAGAGATCATGAGTTTGCTAAGGAAACTGTCAAGACTCCTTCTTTGGAGTTTTCTTTCAGTTATTAAATTGATATAGATTGTTTTAGTAGTTTCCCTTTGTCTATGTTAAGTTTATTCCGCATTGTAGTTGAGTTATTTCCTATTGTTGGAGTTCTTTTGTTTACTATTGCTAGGATAGTTTATTTTTAGTTATATATAAACTGCGTGGTGATGTTATTGCTTTGTATATGTATGTACTTATGATTATTGTCACCGGTATAAGGGAGATTCTGTCGAAATTTTTCGGTAGGGATTCCTCGTAGTTAAGTAGCGTACCGGTTAAGTAGAGTTAGTAGTCAAGTAACGGTCACTCTTAGAGAGTAGTAGTAGCAGTAAGAAGGGTGGTCGCTACAAATTATAACTACAAAAAGAACAGACATAAACCAAAAACTAAAAATAAAAATTAAGGGCCAATAATCCATGGGGAGGCTCCAGAATAGCTGTCACCTCCGAAACTAACCTACCCGACAGGGTAACCCAAACTAAGCTACTCGGTAGGGTAATTATGACTAATTAGAAAAGGATCAACTTTAACATAACCTATGGTACTAGTGAAGTTTTGGATGATAGTACGTCAGGGAAGCTTAGTCTATGCATGTCTAGGAAGATACTTCGACCTGGTGCATTTGGCTAAGTGGAACTGACCGAAGCTACCCTTTATGGATCCTAACCAGTTAAACCAAGGTTTTGTATTAAGTTCAGTGGATAGGAATATTTAGAAAACCTCAAAGGCATGGTTACTCTAATGATGTCCAAGTAACTCACCATAGCCCAGAGGTTTATCCAAAGAATGCATATTTGTTGAACCCAAAACTAAACCTGAATTTAACACAAAGTTAAATCAAACCCTAAAACTAAACCTTATTCATTTCATAAAATTATAGGATTTTCTGATTGAAAACGTAGATCGGGTGAGATGACTAAGGACTAATTAAATTAAATAAAATAAATCTTTTAAAAACTTTAAAAATGATTTTAAAAATTCTTTTAAAAACTTTTTAAAATTCTTTAAAAAAAACTTTTAAAAATTCTTTTAAAAACTTTTAAAAAATTATTTTAAAAAATTCTAAAAATTCTTTTAAAAACTTTTAAAAATTATTTTTTAAAAAAAAAATATTTAAAAAGTCTTTTAAAAAAATTCTTTTAAAAACTTTTAAAAATTCATTTAAAAACTTTTAAAAATTCTTTAAAAAACTTTTAAAAATTCTTTTAAAAACTTTTAAAAATTATTTTAAAATTTTTTTAAAAATTATTTTAAAAACTTTTAAAAATTATTTTAAAAAATTTTTAAAAATTATTTTAATAACTTTTAAAAATTCTTTTAAAAACGTTTGAAAATTATTTTAAAAACTTTTACAAATTGTTTAAAAAACTTTTAAAAATTATTTTAAAAACTTTTACAAATTGTTTAAAAAACTTTTAAAAATTCTTTAAATTATTAAAAAAAAATTCTTTCTAACTTAAAAGTTTATTAACTTAAAAAATTCATTGACTTAAAAAATTTATTATTTTTATTCATTTTAAGATTAACTTAAAAAAAAATTAAAATTTATTTAAACCTAACCTAAAAATTTTATCAGCCTGAACTTAGACTAATTCTAGTTCCTACCTATTGTAGGAAACCAAGTGAATTTTGGACATTGATTACTCCAAACATATGATTGGAGATCATACTAAATTCACCCAACTTACTTACAAAAGCTTAGGAACAATTGCCTTTGGAAACAATGGAAAACTCAAGGTAATTGATATAGGTAACATTGAGCTAAAATTTGACTTCATTATTACAAATGTCTTACTTGTTGAAAATTTCAAGTATAATCTCTTAAGTATCAATCAATTGTGTGACACTAGGTATAAGGTTAGGTTATTGTCTATGGAATGCTTAATCAAACACCTAGATAACCCTAATATAAGTCTAAAAGAGTTTAGAAAAGACAACATCTATGCAATCAACTTAACCACTTCTTCAATCAAGTGTTATTTAACACAAAAAGAAGAAACTTGGTTATGACATAGAAGAATGTCACATACAAATTTCATAAATATAAGCAAATTAAATGGATTAGTTAGAGGCTTACCAAAATTACCTAACTTAGACTCAACAATTTGTAATGCATGTCAACAAGGCAAACAAACAAAATCTACCCACAAACCAATTAATCAATCTCAATCTAATTCAATACTAGAACTCTTACATCTTGATATGTTTTGTAACACCCCACCCTTCTCACTATTAGACTGTGAGGGCGGAACGCTACTGGACTACTAACTTATCTTAACTAACATTGCACACATGTGAATATCAATACATAAAACTCTCTAAACATGCAATTAATGACAGCGGAAACATGAATAACTTATCCCTACATTCTCTTCCAGCATATGAACACAACTAAAATTATACATCAATCTAAACATGCTGAAATATACGTATTAATCTGAACATGCATGCAACCATGGTACAACTTAGATAATAGGTCTAATGTGCATAACAATTTAAATGAAAGAATTCTAAATACATGGTAATCTTAATAAATTCTTATGCTAAATCCCAAGGCTTCTATAGTCCAGGCATCACACATCCATCCGCACCTCCTTATCGCCTTCCTTTGCTATAACTTTTCCTTTCCTTTATCTGCAGTAAGAGGAAATGCAACTATAAGCAAAATTACTTAGTAAGTGCTATCTAACTCACAAAACTCGAATATGCATGTGAATAAAATAAATCTAAAACTGAATGCTTTAAAGGAAATATTACACATGCTCATCTAATAGCAAAAGAAACAAGACATGCTAAAATGCTAAACATGTAAAACTTATTTCACTTGTTCAAAACTTATACTTTTATACTTTAGAATAATAAGTTTAACTGAACTGATACATAAGCTGAGCTAAACTGATGCTAGGCTAATGCTGAATCTGAACTGTATTCACGTAACTGATTTGTGAAGTTTTGAAAACTATTTTCATAATAGATAAAAATAATAATCATGTTGCTGATGGGCCCGGCAACTGTACTTGCTATGCGCGCATCCCTAACTAGACCCGAGGTAGCTAGTCCCGAATCTAGTAGGGTTTACTAGGTTATCTAACCCTAGGGACGACTATGGGAGCCCAACCCAAGGACAACTAAGAGTCCAGCACAGTGCCACTGATAAAAGTAAAATACTGATTCATAAGCTGATTTATCTTAATTATTTCTTCTTTAAATGCCTTGGTATTTTAACAAGCACATTGTGTGCCAAAATCCCTAAAGTCTTGACTTTGGGATCTACTTAAGGCCTTGGCCTTTTTCTTTCTTTTCTTTATCTTTCTTATACTTGTTAATACCTCTAATAAAAGAATGCTTCTTTAAAATCTAAAATGTTTAAACAAATTCTAACTTTGAAATGCATAAACAAAAATCTGCATACTATGCTAATCAAAATTTTGCATACTATACTAACAAAATTCTGCACTTGTAAGCTTAATAAAATCTGCACTTGTAAGCTTAATAAAATCTGCATTTGTAAGCTTAATAAAATCTGCAAATCTATTTAAGCTACTAGAGATCTAATTGGATCTTCCAATGCTAAACCATCAAAACTGCAATGCTAAATAATTCAAAATCTGTAATGCTACACATAGCTATTCCACACTAAAAATCTGTTAAAGCTTGATACCTATGTAAAGCTTATACTTTTATAGAGCAATAGAGATCTTTAAACATGTTACAACATGATCTAAACTGGAATACTAAGCCAAAATCACAAACTGAAAACTAAATCTGCATATTCTACTAATCAAGATTCTGCATTCTATGCTACACAATTTCTGCATACTATGCAAACATAAATTCTGCACTATAATACTTAACCAAACTGCACTATAATTTTTTTTTTTAAAAAAACTGCACTATAAGTTCCACCAAAAAAATCTGCACTACAAGATCCACCAAAAATCTGCACTATAAATTCCACCAAAAATCTGCACTACAAGTTCCACCAAAAATCTGCACTATAAACTTAATTAAAATCTGCACTATAAGCTTAATTAAAATCTACACTATATGCTTACATAAAAATCTACACTATAAGCTTAATTAAAATCTGCACTATAAGCTTAATTAAAATCTGCACTATAAGTTTAAATAAAAATCTGCACTATAAGCTTAATTAAAATCTGCATAAAAATCCAAATTTCTAATTACAAGGGAAAAACGAATCTTGGATCTACTCTAAATTCCCAAGCAACCACAATCCTTTACAGCATATTCCGAAAACTAAAAGAAACACTAAATCAAAGCTCGAAACTACCCTTACCGCAGGTGAGTAGCACTTACCTTGCTTCTTGGACTCAAAACCGAAGAAGAAGACTTCTAATGCTTCTAGGGTTCGCGGAGAGGCTCGCTGTTCAGCAATCCCTTCGCGTCTGAGTGCTCCCCTCAACGAGACGACTGCGAAGATGTGAAAGACTCCCGGAAATCTCCCTTGGCCAGCCGCCGTAGAGGAACCCTAGATCCCCCCTTTTTCCTTCGCCCAAACAGGAGACGTCGTGCCGTCGAGAGAGAAAAGGAGAGGAGAGGTTTAGGTTTTGGAAAATAATCCCTAAGTTCTCCCTTTTAATACCTAATATTTTTGTTATCAACTACCCTTTAAATTATTTTGCTATCTTTTCTTAACAGCATGGCCCGCTTGGGCAATTGGTCAGCCGGATTCGCTTAAGACTTGGTTCGGCCGGAGGTCACGGGTTCGAATCTCGGCCGAATCCCTTTTATTCCTATTTATTTTCTATTTATTAACTATTACTTAAATAAATTTCACTCTTTTTTTAATCAGCAACGCCCGCTTGGGCACTTGGTTATCACGCTTCGCTTAAGCTTCGGTTTGGGCTGGAGGTTGCGAGTTCAAACCTCAGCCGAAACCTTTTAATTCCAAATTATTTTCTGCTTATCAACTACTACTTAAATGAATTTTGCTCTTTTGCTCTTCTTTTAATTAGCACCATCCGCTTGGGCACTTGGTCAGCCAAGACAACTTAAGGCTTTGCTTAACCGGAGGTCTTCGGTTCGAACCTCGGCACCTCTTTATTCTTTTCAACTTCTTTCTTTTGGTAAAAATACCAAACGAACTCCAAAAATTACATAAAAATACTCTAAAAATTTTTAAAAATCTCTAGAATATTTCTATGGCATTTCTAAATATTTTTAAGTACTATTAGGATTCGTAATGAGGAATTTTGGGTCGTTACAATTCCCCATACCTTATAAAAAGTTCGTCCTCGAACTTTGAATAATTTTGGATATTTCTGCCTCATGTTGTCCTCACGCTCCTAAGAAATTTCCTCGTACTTCTGGTTCTATCAGATGACCTTTGCTAGTGGTATTTCTTTGTTCCTTAGTCTCTTAACTTCTCTGTCCACTATTACTCATAACGCATCATACCCACTAGTGGCCCTTGGAAGACTTGTTATAAAGTTTCTGGAGACCGCAGGTGCATTAGTCACACCAAATGACATTGTAAAATACCGAACAAAATAATAATTAAATAATAAGGTTATTTGACAAATAATTTTATTGGATTTTTTAGAAATTTTTAGAATTTTTTTGAGATTTAATTGGAGCTCGTATGATGTAGGTTAAGGAGATAAATATGAGGCTAGGAAAAAGTCTGTTTAAACTATCTTATTTAAGCGAGGAAAAGTTTATTTTCTTTTGTTTTTTTTTCTATTCCTTTATTTGTTTTTTTCCCGCGTGCCCTAGCACGCCGTTTCCCTTCTCTTCCTCCCTCACCCGGCGCCGACTTCCTCCTCGCGTCACCGCAGCATCACCGAGCCCTAGCCATCTCCTCATCGCCGACCCCTTCTCCACCCTCGTTCCTCTCCTCTCTGCGCTGAAGCCTTTCCTCCGCCGGACTGTCGACTTCCTCTTCCTCCCTCGGCCATCTCCGCACGGACGCTCCCCGATGCCGACGCCTCACCGAAGTTTCATCTGCATTGCCCACACCCGCATCGCCGAATCTTTCCTTTCTTCTTCGTCGAGCTAGAGCCGCCGGCCCCTGTTGTCTCTCCATTGCCGGCACTTGCGCGCCGTCTTCTTCTTCCCTTGGCCACCGATGGATGTGTGCTGTCGGGGGTCCACCGTCAGAGAGGGGGCAGCTAGGGTGTAGCTGATCAAGGGCACCTGATTTGGAGACTAGCAACTCTACCTAGTTCCGGTCACCAATTTTCGGGAGCAAGCCTCTTCGGTTACGGATGGATGACGGTGCAATTGGGTTTGGGTACATATTTCCTTGATTCGTGCTTGAAGGTAAATCCAAATTGGGTGTGGAATGTTAGGGATAAGCTAATCTAATTAGGTCATGAGATGATTAGAGTTAATTAATGAATGAACCTAATCTAGTCAATAAGAAGGATTAAATTAGGTTAATCCTAATTTGATCCCTGAATTAGATTAATTGAAGTTAATCATAATGAGGATAATTAGGGATCGTTTAGACTTGGGTTTTCCCTTTAGGTTGGATCTTGGGGTTTAGCTAAATATTGTAAGTCTGATTAACTAAGCTGCACATTACGGGATTGCAGGTTTGTGATTCGAGACGACATCACAATGAGGGATTTATTCTGATACAATCTACATTTAAGGCGGGTATTTCTTACTTTGATTCTTTTAGTACTTTGACCTTAGTGCATGAATTATTTTGGATAAGGACTGTTTACCTTGACTCCACTCTTACTTTCTTGTGCTTGATACTTCCACTCAAAATCTTTGAGTTACTCGTTTTTATATCCATACAGTCTCTTGTTGTGTCCATGATCAGTAGCAGATACTAGATACCATGTTTGTATGTTTTGACTGTTGCTTATTTATGTACGATATTGAGCATGCTGGCTTCATGTAGCATACCTGTTTCTGCTTATATATATGATGACTGTTGCATTGTTCACATCATGTCATTGCATGCATGCCGCATCCTCGGCCACTCGAGAGAGTGGTAGCTGGAGTTGATGTCGCTTGTCCTGTCGTGCCGCACTCGGCCACTTGCAGTTGGTGGTAGCTGGACTTGCGAGCAGCAGGGACCTCGTTCGCTGTGTAGCTAGTTAGCTACTCAGCACCTGTCCATCCGGTCACTCGCGGGAGTGGCGGCCTTTGGGTGGTACAGTTGTCATTGATCCGGTCTCTCGACCATATAGGGGTCATGGTGCAGAGAGGTGGGCGGGGTGACCATCCGTGCATACGCTGTTATTATGCCTGCTTTGGCTGCTGCTGTTTACTTATATTGTTATTGCTTACTTATGCTGCTGTGGTATGTTTATGCTGTCGTTGCTTCTTGTTGTTGTTCACTTATACTGATATGTTGTCTTATGTTGAGATATGCTCACGTTGTAGGTGGTTAAACCTTTGTTTATTAATTGGAAATGTTTATATACCTTACCCATTACCTCTGTAGTTATGAGCAGTATTGTAGCAGATTAGTACCATTTCTGACTTTCTATATCTAGCCTAGGGTATGGTTCCAGGTATGAACCTTTATCATGGTTTTATTTTTGTATCTGCTATTCTCTTTTGAGACTGTATTCCTTTTGGGTATTCTTTATTGGTTGATTATGTTCATGCATTATCTTTTCTATACCCGCTGAGTTCCAATACTCACCTCCCCATAAAATGATTTTCTTTCGCCAGGTAACAGGTAGATGAGTCATGGATGCTTGGAGAGATGTTGGCTGCCAGTCCTGGGTCCTATGTCACACTCGAGGATAGTTTCTTTTTTTGGTTTTGTTATCGTTTGGGTGACATGTTAATTTTACGTATTTTGCTTTTGAACAAGTCGCTGTGGATTTTTGGAGTTTAGTCTGGTGGTTGCAGGTAATTTTGTTAGTGTCGTTTTTGGTTTTACTTTCGTATCGTTTGATGTCTTCCGCTGCCGTGTATTTATTTTGTTCCAGCCGAGTGGGCTGAGGATATAAACTGTGTGGTTGTGTTTATTTCATTTTTGTCGAGCCGGGTAGGCTGAGTATATTAAACTGCGTGTTATGTTGTGTATATTTTGTATATATATTCCAGCCGAGTGTGGCTGAGGTATATTTTGTATGTAGTAATGCTTCAGATTGTCACCCGTACTGGGGAGATGTTGTCGAAATTTTTTCGGACAGGGACTCCTCTGGGCCGTGACAATTTAGTGGTATCAGAGCCGTTTCGATCTTGGTTTGCTTTATGATTTTTTTTTTCGAGTTAATCCGTGTTCTGAGTTTTATTTATTTATTTATTTTTTTTGAGATTTCGATCTTGTTTCGATTTATGATTTTCGGTGTTCCGATTGTTTTGTTTTCCCTTTGTAAGTTGATCTCTCGATGTGACTTTCGAGTTTTGGGACCAGGCTGCGACAGGAATCTCCGAGCTATAGGGAAGTAAGGTATACTTTTAGTGATTATTATACCTCTTATATTCACTGTCTTGTTTAGGTTATTGTTAGACAAGTTGAAAGACATAGAAATTAAGGTTATATTGGATGTCTGCGTGATCACTAAAACAGACGCAAGGATTTAGTACCGAGTGCACTGGTTTCTTTCTATTACTTGGATTTTGCCTGTATGGATCTAAATATTTGACACAGCTATTTATAAAAGGAAGTAGAGGATAATAGTTTTATTTATGAGGATCATAGAATATCGTTAAGCCTCCTCCTTTCAGTTTTCTCTTAGCACTGTATATTCATTCATTACATTACTATATGATTATTCCAGGTCTGGTGCTAGTTGTCAGTTGGATTGCTTCTCTTGCAAGGTATCAATCAACCTTGTTTGTGTGTGTATGAAGTGTTTTAGGCATAGACATGGTAGCCAAGTGGTTAGAAGTGTGACAATCAGGAGGCCTTTTGACAAACATAAAGGTTGTTATCAAAATGAGCGATGCTTCTATACTACCTAATCAAAGCTTTTGGATCACAATCAATGATCTTGCAATTTTCTTAAATATATGGTATGTAATGGATATTCAAAGGATCTGGTAAATGTGTATAGTATGGCATAAGGAATTAGTGATATCTCATTTCTTGTGAGAGAAAAATAAGCATTAGGATGATAGAAAGAAATGGTTGTCCAGGATTTGGAGTTGCACATCCTATAGTTTCTATACCTTGGTATTTGTTCGATGATGAAAGTCCAATCAAAGTGGTTGTAGAATTTTGTTGCTAATAGTAGCTTGATGAAAATCCTTTTCCTTAGTCATGCGTGCTAATGTTTTTGCTTGCTTTATAACGATATACTTAGGAAAATATTAGCTTTTCCTAACCACCTGGTTTAGGTAGTTAGAAACACAACCATTGCATGACAATTTAATTTTCTATTTGTGGGGTCCTCAACTGATGCGAAGCTCATATCCCACCTCATAACAAATTATGCTCATTCTCCACCGCATGGTTTAGGTCCTCATCTAGTGCGTGGCCTATTTCTTCCGGGAGTCTTTTGTTTAGTGTTGATCTCCTAGCCCTCAAGTAGGTGCTCAAGCCCTTTTATCGATGTATTCCTTAAGAGTTTAAGTGTTGTTTCAGAAGATAACTTGACCTGCCCCTAGATATTGTTGTCTAATTCATCCTTGAATGAGTTGTTTATTCTCTCAATTGCATCTGTGGTTTTTGCCTTCCTCTTCGTTGAATCTTTTCAAGTTCTCTAACAAGAAAATTCTCCTTGCTGGAAACCTGTCTCTTAAACATGCTAGCCCATTTCTTCAAACAATACTTAAGAGCCCTACTTTTGGATGACCAAGTAGAGGAAGGGGATTTGGTGCTTAAACTGGGGAATAGATCTGAGACAAAGTACCGAGAAATTTTCAGATCTGAATTTTTTTTTTTAGCTGCATATGGAGCCTCAATCCATCTTGAAAAGTAGAGGTGAGTGATCTAAAGAACTTGAAGGCAGTTGAAGAAGACTGCCCGGACTCTATAAGCCTGCTTGCACATGCATGCATACCAAGTGAACTTGTTCTCTAAACTTGGAAGGAGTGTTGTAGGTTGGGTTGAGATCTGTGATTCACCTCGCATACCGGGTAGAGTTTGTAGTATCGTGAGTATGGAGATTTGTTGTAGTAGTGATTTTCACCCTCAGATAGATGGACAGTATGAGTGCACTATATGGATGTTGGAGGATTTACTGATAGGGTGTGCTATGCATTTTAAAAGTAGTTGATTTACCTACAGTTGGCTAGACAGTAGTGTGAGCATAGACGAAGCATTGTGAGCTCATAATCCCCAGAGTCATCTCTTACAATTGGAGATTATTCATGATATTTGGTTGGAGTAATATATGAGTATGTTGCTTGGTTGTTATCCTTGGATCAGAATCCCTGAGTTGAGTAGTAAATTTGGGGACCAAATTTTTATTAGTAGGGGAGAATATAAAATACCGAACAAAATAATAATTAAATAATAAGGTTATTTGACAAATAATTTTATTGGATTTTTTAGAAATTTTTAGAATTTTTTTGAGATTTAATTGGAGCTCGTATGATGTAGGTTAAGGAGATAAATATGAGGCTAGGAAAAAGTCTGTTTAAACTATCTTATTTAAGCGAGGAAAAGTTTATTTTCTTTTATTTTTTTTTCTATTCCTTTATTTGTTTTTTTCCCGCGTGCCCTAGCACGCCGTTTCCCTTCTCTTCCTCCCTCACCCGGCGCCGACTTCCTCCTTGCGTCAACGCAGCATCACCGAGCCCTAGCCATCTCCTCATCGCCGACCCCTTCTCCACCCTCGTTCCTCTCCTCTCTGCGCTGAAGCCTTTCCTCTGCCGGACTGCCGACTTCCTCTTCCTCCCTCGGCCATCTCTGCACGGACGCTCCCCGATGCCGACGCCTCACCGAAGTTTCATTTGGGTTGCCCACAGCCGCATCGCCGAATCTTTCCTTTCTTCTTCGTCGAGCTAGCGCCACCGGCCCCTGTTGTCTCTCCATTGCCGGCACTTGCGCGCCGTCTTCTTCTTCCCTTGGCCACCGATGGATGTGTGTTGTCGGGGGTCCACCGTCAGAGAGGGGGCAGCTAGGGTGTAGCTGATCAAGGGCACCTGATTTGGAGACTAGCAACTCTACCTAGTTCCGGTCACCAATTTTCGGGAGCAAGCTTCTTCGGTTACGGATGGACGACGGTGCAATTGGGTTTGGGTACATATTTCCTTGATTCGTGCTTGAAGGTAAATCCAAATTGGGTGTGGAATGTTAGGGATAAGCTAATCTAATTAGGTCATGAGATGATTAGAGTTAATTAATGAATGAACCTAATCTAGTCAATAAGAAAGATTAAATGAGGTTAATCCTAATTTGATCCCTGAATTAGATTTATTGAAGTTAATCATAATTAGGATAATTAGGGATCGTTTAGACTTGGGTTTTCCCTTTTGGTTGGATCTTGGGGTTTAGCTAAATATTGTAAGTCTGATTAACTAAGCTGCACATTACGGGATTGCAGGTTTGTGATTCGAGACGACATCACAATGAGGGATTTATTCTGATACAATCTACATTTAAGGCGGGTATTTCTTACTTTGATTCTTTTAGTACTTTGACCTTAGTGCATGAATTATTTTGGATAAGGACTGTTTACCTTGACTCCACTCTTACTTTCTTGTGCTTGATACTTCCACTCAAAATCTTTGAGTTACTCGTTTTTATATCCATACAGTCTCTTGTTGTGTCCATGATCAGTAGCAGATACTAGATACCATGTTTGTATGTTTTGACTGTTGCTTATTTATGTACGATATTGAGCATGCTGGCTTCATGTAGCATACCTGTTTCTGCTTATATATATGATGACTGTTGCATTGTTCGCATCATGTCATTGCATGCATGCCGCATCCTCGGCCACTCGAGAGAGTGGTAGCTGGAGTTGATGCCGCTTGTCCTGTCGTGCCGCACTCGGCTACTTGCAGTTGGTGGTAGCTGGAGTTGCGAGCAGCAGGGACCTCGTTCGCTGTGTAGCTAGTTAGCTACTCAGCACCTGTCCATCCGGTCACTCACGGGAGTGGCGGCCTTTGGGTGGTACTGTAACGACCCAACTCCTGGGTACTAGGCTGTGAGCCGGATCGCTACATTAACTACTGAAACTACTGTGCCGTACTGTGCGGAAAACTAGGTAAAATAAAATTTTCACTAACTGACTCTATTAATCTGATAACTGATGCACCCATGCTGTTATAAGGAAGGATTCAAGACCCTTTCCGATTGGTGTACATGTGCTAAGGAGAATGCTTGGCCTCCCATCTGAGCTAGGAACTCAAACTAACTTCCCCGCTAGCTGCTGATCGATCCACGGATCGATGAATCTTACTGCGATTCTATGCCCTGCTGGATCGATCTACGGAACGATCCAGCAGAGGCTGGATCGGCGAGCATCGATCCGGTGTCTGGATCGATGCAGACCGATCCGAGCACTGGAAGCGCCCGAGATGCCTCTTTTCCGATCTTTGGATCGGTCGGTGACCGATCCATGCACTGAAATTTCCTCCGAGGCTATCAGATCGAATGGATCGGTCGGTGACCGATCCAGGAGGATCTGATAACATCTTATCGATCACCGGATCGGTCGGTGGCCGATCCGGAATAGCTTCGAACACGATCGGTCAGGCACCGATCGATGTCGATTTCACTCGAGTTCGATTTCAGCACTTTGGCGTGCAAAACATCACACAATAGTTCTAAAACAATGAAGATACATTCTAGCATATAAGTACTAATGTTCTAAACACGATAAGCTAACAAAACATAGTTACTAAGCTAGAACAATTAGTAACAAGACTAAGTATCAAACTAGACATGATAAGTGCTAAACTGAAATAAAACGTATAGATCCCAAGGATCTTTATTCCGACCCCTTGCACACACATCATCGTAGCATCGCCCTCCGACCTCCGCTAATCCACTTTTCTCTTACCGGTATCTGCAGTATAAGAAAAGTAGTATCCATAAGCAATAAGCTTAGTAAGAAACCATCTACCTCACAAAACATGCAACGATGCGATTATGTTTTAAAACATGCGGTTGAAACTAAATGAGCATGCAAGCATGGCATGGCATGGTATCACACAAAGCATGGCATAACATATAAACTGAACATGGTATACTTATAAACCGAGCATGAAACTGAACTAGTCATGCATATATCTAAATCAGTACAGAACTCAAATCATGTAACTGAACCTGAACTGAACTGAACGCTAAATTTGTGTTCTCATCACTGGTTTCAAATTTGAAAACTATACATATAATAGATGAAAATACTAAACATCTTTGTTGGGCCTCGCAATCAGATTATCAGGCAGATCCCTCGAGACCGGGATTGCAAGTTCGAATCGATAGGGTTACTAGGTTATCTGAACCTAGGGACGATTGGAGTCCAACCCATGGATATCTGATCCAAGTGCAGTGCCAACTGAATAAAAGTAAAATATTGAATTTTATTTTACTTTGCTGTTCTAGGTTATCTGAACCTAGAGCTAGGTTATCTGAACCTAGAGGCTACTGTGGGAGCCTACCCAATGGATATCTGATCCATATAGCTGTGATAACTGATAACCAACTGAATAAAAATGTTTCTAATATATTTTACATGCTGTTAGGACGCCTATTGGTGCATCCTTCTGAACTGGGCATTCTACCGAATGCTTGGTGTGCACTAAAAACACACCCTAAAACTGAGAACTGTAAAATTTCTGAACTAACGCCAAAACTAACAAGCGAGAGCAATTATACTGCAGGTGAGGGGTTTCTTACCTCAATCGCAAGGTTTTCTTACGATTCTATTCGCTAGGTTTTTCCGGAAAACTGTCCGTTCGACGAACCGCTTCCGTCCTCGCGTTCCTCTCGCGGAGAAGGACCTTTTTTTTGTGTTGGAGTCGTCGCCGGGAGATGTTCCCTTGGCCCTTGGGGCTTGGTGTACCGTGCGTGAGGGAGAGGAGAAGGAGGAGTCGGCGTGAGGGCTAGGGTGAGGAATAGGTCACGATAAAACCAATATAAAATAACCCAAATCCCAACTTAAGTTTATATTTATATTAAGTGGTTTAATGCACCCAACTCTAATATAAATATATTTGGTTCTCCTTCCTTTCAGCACGGCCCTGCTGGGTTCACCGGTTACTAAACTTATCCGTAAACCATAGGTCTCGGGTTCGATTCCCGCCTAAGCTATTTTACGGTTCCAATTATTTTTGCTGCTTCCGCTACTCGGAAAATTCCGGAAAAATATCTAAAAATTCCAGAAAAATCATACTATATTTCTAAAACAAATTCTGGAATTTTTTCGGGCTTTACAATCCCCATACCTTATAAAAGTTCGTCCTTAGAAAAACTCTGGGTACTTCGTCTCATGCCGGCCTCTGTCTCCCAGTCTCCTCTGCTGTGTGGTTTTGCCAACTGACTTTGACTAATGGCACTTCCTTGTTTCGTAATTTCTTTACTTGCTCGGTCTATTATCCGAATAGGCCGACTGTCATAGCTGAGATCATCACGGACCTGTACCATCTGGGGCTCAATCACCTGGGTGGCGTCTGGAATATGCTTCTTCAGCATGGAGACATGAAATACGTTGTGGACGGCCGACATCTCCTGGGGTAGCTCTAGCTCATATGCTACCTTTCCCACTCTCTTCGTGATAAGGTGGGTCCCACATATCTGGGAGCTAGCTTGCCCTTCTTCCCAAAACGCATGACTCCTTCATGGGAGCTACTCCGAGGAAAGCTGTCCCAATTGAAAACTCTAGGGGTGCGTGGGTGTATCGATAGCTCTTCCGACTCTGTCTTGTCTCTATCCTCTGGCGCGAATCTGGTATGGCGGTGTGGTATCGCTACTAGATCGCATGCAAGCTCTAGCTCATACATTCACCACTCTCATACCACAGTTGGTGATCGCACCTCCGCCCATAGAGTGCCTCATAAGGTGCCATGCGATAGTGGCACGATAAGCATTGTTGTATGCAAATTCTGCTAGACTCGGATATTTGCACCAACTTCCTTGAAATCTAGGGCACAAGCTCGGAGCATGTCTTGAGTACCGATTCACTCGCTCCGTCGACCATCATGCGAGGATGGAAGGTCAGGTGAATTTTAGCTGGTGCCCATAGTGATCGCACACACTTCGGAGTGTGATGTAATCTCTTGTCTCATCGATATAATGGTTCGTGGGACTCCATGCACCTGACTATCTCCTTGAGATACAAGTGAGCTAGTTGCTCCATGGAATAGGATATTCGATAGCTAAGAAGTGGGCTGATTTAGTCAACTCGACTATTACCCAAATGGCATCAAAACCATTCGTGGTTCGGTAACCCACTATGAAGTCCATAGAGATATCCTCCACTTCCATTCTGGAATCTGGATCGGCTGCAGAACTCCTCCTGCGCTGATGTTCCGCCTTAACCCTTTGATAGGTTAGGCAGATGCTTGACGTATCTGGCGATATCTCGCTTCATCCTGTGCCACCAAAATCGTTTCTTTAGATCACGATACATTTGGTGGAACCAGATGCATCGCATAGAGTCCTGTGAGCCTCGTCTAGAATCGCTTTCGTAGTTCCTCGATCGGAACACAAAGTCATCACCACGATACACTACCCCTGGCGGACACTCGAACTCTCCACTTTCGATTACGCTAACCCTTGCTTGATTTTACGGATTTCAGGATCCTGCTCCCCGAGCTGTCTGGATATCATCAAGCAAGGTAGATGCTAAGGACATTGTGGAAAGCTGCCCGACTATAATTTCGAGACTAAAAGTTGTAATCTCCTTCCTTAGGGGTGGTGACATAGTCGCTAAAGATAATAAGGTAGCACTAGACTTCCTGCTGATGCTACCTTATTAGTTTTCCCGGATGGTAGAGGATATCTATGTCATAATCCTTGACCGCTTCTAACCATCTGTACTGTCGCATATTCAGATCCTTCGAGTAAAGAAATACTTGAGACTTTGATGATCTGTATACACTCTGCACGAGCTCCGTTGGATAATGTCTCCAAATCTTGAGAGCGAACACTACTGCAAGCTCAAGGTCGTGAGTAGGATAGTTCCTCTCATAATCCTTGAGTTGTCTGGAGGCATAGGCGATCACCTTGCCTTCTTCATTGCTCCTAATCCCAATTTAGAGGCGTCACTGTAGATGTCGAAGTTGTCCATGTTTTCTGGTATAGCTAAAATAGAAGCCATTGGTCAATCTCCGTTTTAGTTATTTGAAATTCTCATGATCCTCATCCTTGAAATTTCTTGTTCTTCTGGTGAGAATGTCGGTGGGAGGCTATCTGGAGAAGTCCTCTCAATTTCCTGTAGTGCTAATCCCGAGCTTCGATTTCATGGCGTTCCGGGTCTCTTCGATTACTTACCGCTTCTATCTTCTGGGATCTACCATAACACCATCCTTGGAGATGATGTGACCTAGAAAGGCTACAGTCTGTTCAGCGAATTCACATTTCGTGAATTTGGCGTCAAATTTCTTGAAGGATGCAATGTCTTGATGCTCTGCATGGTCCTCCGAGTGCTGAATAGATAAGAATGTCATCGATGAACACGATGACAAACTTGTCTAAGTATTCTCTGAATACTATGTTCATGAGGTCCATGAATGTAGCTGGGGCATTTGTCACGCCGAAAGGCATGACTACGAACTCATAATGTCCGTATCTAGTCCTGAAGGTTGTTTTAGGTATATCACCTTCCTTGACTTTAACCTGGTGATATCCTGATCCGAGGTCGATTTTAGAGAACACTGTGGCTCCCTTTAGCTGGTCAAACAGGTCATCTATCCGGGAAGAGGGTACCTGTTTTAATTGTGACCTGGTTCAAAGCACGGTAGTCTATGCATAAGCGCATGCTTCCATCCTTCTTCTTCACGAACAACACAGGTGCTCCCATGGTGAGTGACTAGGGCGTATGAAACCCTTGTCAAGAAGCTCCTGTAATTGCTCCTGAAGTTCCTTCAGTTCTGCTGGAGCCATGCGATACGGTGCCTTGGAAATTGGATTTGTGCCGGGAATGAGCTCTATCTCAAATTCAATCTCACGGTGTCCACGTTTTTGTTCAGCCTCTTTGTGGACTATAAATGCTAGACTTCGACCTCTAGAGGTGGTTCTTGTCTGGCTGGTGTTGACTACATTTGCTAAAAATCCCATGCATCCCGAATCCAATAGTGTTGTGCTTTCAATGCTGAGAGAAACTTCCCAGCTTTCCTCTTTGGCTTCGAACTGTGCTTCTGCTTGAGGTTGGAATATGACTTTACATTTACGGCACTCTATAGAAGCGTCGTATGATCGAAAATCCATTCCAAAGATGACATCGTAGTCGATCATTTCTAGCACTATCGGATCACCAAAAGCTCCCATGCCGCTATAACGATGCTCTCGAGCGGTCGTAGGCGCCATAATGTCTCTGAGGGTAGCGTTGTCGACTATTGAGTATACGGAGGTGTTGCTAGTTTCTCGGCAAATGCCCTGGATACATAAGAGTGGGTTGCCCGAGTATCAAATAAGACAGTTGCATTATGCTAAAAATACTGATCGACTGTGACAACTGTCGAGGCATTTGCTACGTCCTCTGCAGTCGGTGAGAAAATCATGGCATTCGTGGTAGTGGGGGCTTCTAATGCCTGTGATCGTGGACCATCTAAGACGACATACATCGGTGTAGCCGGGGTTGAGCTCCATCTTGTATCGGTGAGGTCGAGGAAGATTCTTGTTCGAACCTCGCTAGCCATGTGCCCTTCCCGTCCACATTCAAAACAACCTCGCGTACCCTTGCGGCAAACTCTGGATGATGTTTCCCACAAGTAGCACACTTGGGATGTCTGGAATGTTTTCCTGGTCCTCCTTTTGGGTCATTGCTTGCCTTGCGTTTCCCTTCCAGTTGGAGCTATGCCCTTGTTGTTTCTGCTGAGTACCTGAGCCAGCTTGTCCCTTGGGTTCTGCTGGGTGATGCTGTGCTGATAGTGCTCGGTGATCAGAGCACTACTCACTAGCTCCTCTGTGGTTTGTGGCCTATGAACGCCACCAGCCACATTCATTGCGATCTCTGGTCTGAGCATCTTCAGCATCAAGCGTACTCGTTCCTTCTCTGAGCTGACTAGTTCTGGACACAGACGGGCCAACCTGTTGAATTTCTTCACGGCCTCCTGAACTGATAGGTTGCCCTGACGAAATTCTGTAAACTCGTCATAGTGTCGGTTCGTGACTTGCATGTGAAAGAATTCCTCGAAGAATTCTTTCTCGAAGTTGGCCCATGTCATCTGGTTTACTGGCCACTTCGATTTAATCCGCTCCCACCACATGCGTGCGTCTCCTGTTAAACAGAAGGAGGCACACTTCACCTTTTCGTGCTCTGGCCAGTCTAGAAGCTCCATCGTGCTTTCCAGTGTTTTAAACCATGCCTGAGCATCCCATGGTTCGCTGGTGCCTGAGAAGTTCTCGGGCTTAATTCTCTGCCACTGGATAAGGTAAGCTTCTCTCTTAGCCCCTGCTACTGGGGCTACTGGGACTGGTACTGCAGGCTGAGCTGGTACTACCTCTGTGATTACTGGAGTCGTGAGGTTCGGTACTGGAGTGACTGGGGGAGTAGTCTGCTGGTTAGCCTTTAAGGAGGCTATCTCCTGCTGCTGTAGCTGAGCCACTAGTGCTGTAAGGTCTGGGGGAGGCACTGAACTGCCTGCCTCATGCTGGGGCTCAGCCGCTGATGCTTTCTTAGCTGGACGTCCTCGTACCATTTTCTAAATAGCAGAGAACACATAAATATAACTAGGCTATCATGTTATAGTTAACTACTGGTAACATGTTAAATACTATTACTGTAAACATGAATTAATTAACTACCAACATGAGAGCAAACATGAAAGCACATATAATTGATATGAAAGCTGAAAACAAAACTGAGTGAGAGATGTTCTTACTTGGAAGCTGTAGGCGCAATGCTGATGTGTGTGTAGGAAGTAAGGAACACTGCTCTGATACCACTCTGTAACGACCCAACTCCTGGGTACTAGGCTGTGAGCCGGATCGCTACATTAACTACTGAAACTACTGTGCCGTACTGTGCGGAAAACTGGGTAAAATAAAATTTCACTAACTGACTCTGTTAATCTGACAACTGATGTACCCATACGGTTATAAGGAAGGATTCAAGACCCTTTCCGGTTGGTGTACATGTGCTAAGGAGGATTCTTGACCTCCCATCTGAGCTAGGAACTCAAACTAACTTCCCAACTAGCTGCTGATCGATCCACGGATCGATGAATCTTCTTCGCGATTCTATGCCTGCTGGATCGATCTAGCGATCCGGAGGTGGTCGATCGGCGAACCGATCCGGTGTGTCTGGATCGATGCGCCGATCCGAGCACTGAGGCGCCGAGATGCCTCTTGTTCGATCTTTGGATCGGTCGGTGGCCGATCCATGCACTGAAATTTCCTCGAGGCTCTTGTATCGGTGGATCGGTCGGTGGCCGATCCGGAGGATCTGATAACATCTTATCATTTGGATCGGTCGGTGGCCGATCCGATGGGCTGACTTCGAGACCGATCGGTGCAGGCACCGATCGATGTCGATTTCACTCGAGTTCGATTTGACACTTTGGCGTGCCAAAACATCACACAATAGTTCTAAAACAATGAAGATACATTCTAGCATATAAGTACTAATGTTCTAAACACGATAAGCTAACAAAACATAGTTACTAAGCTAGAACAATTAGTCACAAGACTAAGTATCAAACTAGACATGATAAGTGCTAAACTGAAATAAAAGCGTATAGATCCCAAGGATCTTTATTCCGAACCCTTGCACACACACATCATCGTAGCATCGCCCTCAACCTCCGCTAATCCACTTTTCTCTTACCGGTATCTGCGGTATAAGAAAAGTAGTATCTATAAGCCAATAAGCTTAGTAAGAAACCATCTACCTCACAAAACATGCAACGATACGATTATGTTTTTAAAACATGCGATTTGAAACTAAACTGAGCATGCAAGCATGGCATGGCATGGTATCACACAAAGCATGGCATAACATATAAACTGAACATGAAATTAAACTAGTCATGCATATATCTAAATCTGTACACGAACTCAAATCATGTAAACTGAACCTGAACTGAATCGAACGCTAAATTTGTGTTCTCATCACTGGTTTCAAATTTGAAAACTATACATATAATAGATGAAAATACTAAACATGCTGTTGGGCCCAGCAATTGTACTTATCTGTGCGCGCATCCCTACGAGACCCGGGATTGCAAGTTCCGAATCGTGGGGTTACTAGGTTATCTGAACCTAGGGACGACTGTGGGAGTCCAGCCCATGGATATCTGATCCAAGTACAGTGCCAACTGAATAAAAGTAAAATACTGAATACTGTTTTATTTTACTTTGCTGTTCTAGGTTATCTGAACCTAGAGCTAGGTTATCTGAACCTAGAGGCTACTGTGGGAGCCTACCCAATGGATATCTGATCCATATAGCTGTGATAACTGATAACCAACTGAATAAAAATGTTTCTAATATATTTTACATGCTGTTAGGACGCCTATTGGTGCATCCTTCTGAACTGGGCATTCTACTAAAAACACACCCTAAAACTGAGAACTGTAAAATTACTGAACTAACGCCAAAACTAACAAGCGAGAGCAATTATACTGCAGGTGAGGGGTTTCTTACCTCAATCGCAAGGTTTTCTTACGATTCTATTCGCTAGGTTTTTCCGGAAAACTGTCCGTTCGACGAACCGCTTCCGTCCTCGCGTTCCTCTTGCGGAGAAGGACCTTTTTCTTGTGTTGGAGTCGTCGCCGGGAGATGTTCCCTTGGCCCTTGGGGCTTGGTGTACCGTGCGTGAGGGAGAGGAGAAGGAGGAGTCGGCGTGAGGGCTAGGGTGAGGAATAGGTCACGATAAAACCAATATAAAATAACCCAAATCCCAACTTAAGTTTATATTTATATTAAGTGGTTTAATGCACCCAACTCTAATATAAATATATTTGGTTCTCCTTCCTTTCAGCACGGCCCTGCTGGGTTCACCGGTTACTAAACTTATCCGTAAACCATAGGTCTCGGGTTCGATTCCCGCCTAAGCTATTTTACGGTTCCAATTATTTTTGCTGCTTCCGCTACTCGGAAAATTCCGGAAAAATATCTAAAAATTCCAGAAAAATCATACTATATTTCTAAAACAAATTCTGGAATTTTTCGGGCTTTACAGGTACAGTTGTCATTGATCCGGTCTCTCGACCATATAGGGGTCATGGTGCAGAGAGGTGGGCGGGGTGACCATCCGTGCATACGCTGTTATTATGCCTGCTTTGGCTGCTGCTGTTTACTTATATTGTTATTGCTTACTTATGCTGCTGTGGTATGTTTATGCTGTCGTTGCTTCTTGCTGTTGTTCACTTATACTGATATGTTGTCTTATGTTGAGATATGCTCACGTTGTAGGTGGTTAAACCTTTGTTTATTAATTGGAAATGTTTATATACCTTACCCATTATCTCTGTAGTTATGAGCAGTATTGTAGCAGATTAGTACCATTTCTGACTTTCTATATCTAGCCTAGGATATGGTTCCAGGTATGAACCTTTATCATGGTTTTATTTTTGTATCTGCTATTCTCTTTTGGTACTGTATTCCTTTTGGGTATTCTTTATTGGTTGATTATGTTCATGCATTATCTTTTCTATACCCGCTGAGTTCCAATACTCACCACCCCATAAAATGATTTTCTTTCGCCAGGTAACAGGTAGATGAGTCATGGATGCTTGGAGAGATGTTGGCTGCCAGTCCTGGGTCCTATGTCACACTCGAGGATAGTTTTTTTTTTTGGTTTTGTTATCGTTTGGGTGACATGTTAATTTTACATATTTTTCTTTTGAACAAGTCACTGTGGATTTTTGGAGTTTAGTCTGGTGGTTGCAGGTAATTTTGTTAGTGTCGTTGTTGGTTTTACGTTCGTATCGTTTGATGTCTTCCGCTGTCGTGTATTTATTTTGTTCCAGCCGAGTGGGCTGAGGATATAAACTGTGTGGTTGTGTTTATTTCATTTTTGTCCAGCCGGGTAGGCTGAGTATATTAAACTGCGTGTTATGTTGTGTATATTTTGTATATATATTCCAGCCGAGTGTGGCTGAGGTATATTTTGTATGTAGTAACGCTTCAGATTGTCACCCGTACGGGGGAGATGTTGTCGAAATTTTTTCGGACAGGGACTCCTCTGGGGCGTGACAGGCATGACTACAAATTTGTAGTGTCCATATCTGGTCTTGGAAACTATTATGTGTATATCACTTTCTTTCACTTCCAACTGATGGTACACAGAGCGCAGGTCTATTTTAGAGAACGCTGTTGCCCCCGTTAGCTGATCAAATAGATCATCTATTCTGGGAAGAGGGTACTTGTCCTTAATTGTTACTTTGTTCAGCGCTCTAAAATCTATGCACATTCGCATAGATTCGTCTTTTTTCTTAACATCTAATTATGTAGAGAGAGAAAATCTGAAATTGTATCTATACTCTCTTGACACATTAAAAAAACATAGAAAGACAAACAAGAACTTTTATCCAGCTTAAGCACATATAAACAAATATTTCTAAGAATTTCTCCATACTACAAATAATAAGGAAAAGCATACTATAAAAGAATTTTAAATACTTTCTTACTTGAAGACGGCAAGGCTGGTGCTGATGTGTGATGCTGGAGAATAGGAACTGCTCTGATACCAACTTGTAACACCCCACCCTCCCCACTACTAAACTGTGAGGGCAAAGCGCTACTGGACTACTAACTTATCTTAACTAACATTGCACACATGTGAATATCAATACATAAAACTCTCTAAACATGCAATTAATGACAGCGGAAACATGAATAACTTATCCCTACATTCTCTTCCAGCATATGAACACAACTAAAACTATACATCAATCTAAACATAATGAAATATATGTATTAATCTGAACATGCATGCAACCATGGTACAACTCAGATAATAGGTCTAATGTGCATAACAATTTAAATGAAAGAATTCTAAATACATGGCAATCTTAATAAATTCTTAAGCTAAATCCCAAGGCTTCTATAGTCCAGGCATCACACATCCATCCGTACCTCCTTGTCGCCTTCCTTTGCTATAACTTTTCCTTTCCTTTATCTGCAGTAAGAGGAAATGCAACTATAAGCAAAATTACTTAGTAAGCGCTATCTAACTCACAAAACTCGAATATGCATGTGAATAAAATAAATCTAAAACTGAATGCTTTAAAGGAAATATTACACATGCTCATCTAATAGCAAAAGAAACAAGACATGCTGAAATGCTAAACATGTAAAACTTATTTCACTTGTTCAAAACTTATACTTTTATACTTCAGAATAATAAGTTTAACTGAACTGATACATAAGCTGAGCTAAACTGATGCTAAGCTAATGCTGAATCTGAACTGTATTCACGTAACTGATTTGTGAAGTTTTGAAAACTATTTTCATAATAGATAAAAATAATAATCATGCTGCTGATGGGCCCGGCAACTGTACTTACTATGCGCGTATCCCTAACTAGACCCGAGATAGCTAGTCCCGAATCTAGTAGGGTTTACTAGGTTATTTAAACCTAGGGACGACTATAGGAGCCTAACTCAAGGACAACTAAGAGTCCAGCACAGTGCCACTGATAAAAGTAAAATACTGATTCATAAGCTGATTTCTCTTAATTACTTCTTCTTTAAATTCCTTGGCATTTTAACAAGCACCTTGTGTGTCAAAATCCCTAAAGTATTGACTTTGGGATCTACTTAAGGCCTTGGCCTTTTTCTTTCTTTTCTTTATCTTTCTTATACTTGTTAATAGCTCTAATAAAAGAATGCTTCTTTAAAAACTGAAATGTTTAAACAAATTCTAATTTTGAAATGCATAAACAAAAATCTGCATACTATGCTAATCAAAATTCTGCATACTATACTAACAAAATTCTGCATTTGTAAGCTTAATAAAATCTGCACTTGTAAACTTAATAAAATCTGCACTTGTAAGCTTAATAAAATCTGCACTTGTAAGCTTAATAAAATCTGTAAATCTAATTAATCTACTAGAGATCTAATTGGATCTTCCAATGCTAAACCATCAAAACTGCAATGCTAAACAATTCAAAATCTGTAATGCTACACATAGCTATTCCACACTAAAAATCTGTTAAATCTTGATACCTATGTAAAGCTTATACTTTTATAGAGCAATAGAGATCTTTAAGCATGTTACAACATGATCTAAATTGGAATACTAAGCCAAAATCATAAACTGAAAACTAAATCTGCATATTCTACTAAACAAGATTCTGCATTCTATGCTACACAATTTCTGCATACTATGCAAACATAAATTCTGCACTATAATACTTAACCAAACTGCACTATAATCTTTTTTTTTTAAACTGCATTATAAGTTCCACCTGTTGGATCGTAAGCGTTCGATAGAGGGGGGGGGCTAAATATCGATTAAAACTTTCGTTCGGAAAGAGTTAAGCGCACAGTGGAAATAGAGTAAAGACAAAGTAAGAAAGCAAGGCAAGGCTAACACAGTTTGGTTTTACTTGGTTCAGAGCCTGTGTCGACACCTACTCCAAGGCCCGCACTCGTCGAGTGCTTTCGTTGGGTAATCCACTAGCAGGTTGAATATTTGATTACAGAAAGTTAAGTACAGAAGTGCTAATGAAAATAAAACAAAGTATATACCGACATAGGAGGAAATTAAAAGAACAGGAGTGAGTTGTCGGAGCTTCGTTAGCGTCGCTGGAGCGTAGAGCAGCAGAGTAAGCAGTCTGAGAATTCTGAGTTGTGTTTTGTGCTCTGCCTTTGACCCTCCTTATATATGTAACGACCCGCCTTCTACTGACTAGGCTGTGAGGCCGATCGCTACATTATGCTGTGCTAAATTACTATTGCGGAAATCTGGATTGATTAAAATTTTACTAAACTGATTACTGTAAAATCTGAACTTAATATTCTAGGTGTACCTAGGAGTTGTACACATGCTAGGGAAGATAATCTATGCCTCTCGGATGTCCTGCTAATCAGGCATTTCAATCGATCCATGAATCGATTGGAATCGATCCGGTGATCGATCGACGATCTGACGCGGAGAAAAACTCGGATCGGTCGGTGACCGATCCATAAGCTATATTGCTTCAGTATGCGGCTGGATCGGTCTGATCCAGAGTACCCTGATCGGTCGGCTTGGCCGATCCGGTGGCTCAGCGATCGGTCGGTGGCCGATCGATGAGCTTTACTCTGTTATACGGATCGGTAGGTGGCCGATCCATGAACACTAACTCTCTGTTCGCGACTGGATTGGTCAGCTGACCGATCCAGTGGCACAACCCAATTCTGATCGATCTGTAGATCGATCTGGGTTTCTGATTTCGAATCAGAACCCCTGATTTCAGCACTATTTCGTGCCCAACTCATACACATCAAGTCTATAACACATGGAAAACGTTCTAATATCTATCAACTAGCATTCTAACATGATATAGTGCGAGGTTTATTAATTTATAACATTTAAGCCACTAGAAATGCATAAAGGTATCTTAAGAAAAGAAACTAAGTTCTTAATTTGCTAAACTCCCTAAGGATCTTCGTTCCAGGTTCCTGCCACACACACCATCTCTGCATTGACCTCCAGCTTCCTCTGCTAGTCCATCTTCCCTTTACCTTTATCTGCAGTATAAGGGAAAATAGTATCTGTAAGCTTTAAGCTTAGTAAGAAACCAACTACCTCACTAAAACATGCAACGATGCAAACATGTTTTTAAAGAATGCTATTTAAAAACATGCACTGAATTTGTTAAAACATGGCATACTGAAGTTACATGGCATAAATACTGAAACATGACATGCATAATAAAATCTAAGCATGGAGCTATCTCATGGTATCAACTAGGAGAACTAAACTGAAACTGAAACTAAAACTGAGCTAAAACTATATTCACATAACTAGATTACGAGTTCGAAAGCTATTATCATAATAAGTGAAAATAGTAATCATGCTGCTGTTTGGGCCCGGCAACTGTACTTGCTGTGCGCGTATCCCTAGCTAGACTCGGGTTTGCAAGTCCCGCATTTAGTAGGGTTTACTAGGTTATCTAAACCTAGGGACCGACTATGGGAGCCCAGCCCAATGGATATTTAATCCCGTACAGTGCCCCTACTGAAAATAAAATACTGAATCATAGCTAATTAATTTATCTTGCTTTTACTTGGTTATCTGAACCTAGAGGCGACTATGGGTGCCCACCCATTGGACCGTAGCCCCATATAAGCTGTAGCAAGACTAACTAAACTATTTAAATGCTTCTATTGCATTTACTGAGCTATTAGAAATGTCTACTGTAGCATTTTACTGAGCTAAGCATTTTATCGAACACTTGGTGTGCTCCAACTCTCCTCTCTATTAGGAAGACCACCTCTAGGCACCCGACAACGTCTAGAATCTCCAACTGAAAGGAGAAAACGTGTCTGGCCCATCTAGAGGTGCTCAACTAGATCCCTAAACCTGAAAAGGAGGGTTAAATACACCCTATGCGTCAAAAAGTCTACATATAGCTAATTTAAAAACATTCAATCGTACGAAAAGCTACTTATACTGCAGGTGAGGGGTTTCTTACCTCGTATGCTAATTTCCTTACGATTCTAATCGCTAGGTTTCACGGAGGAGGGATCTCTTCGACGATCTTCTCGCACCTATGCATTCTTCTTGCGGAGAGGAACGTCCTCGTGTCGGAGATGTCGCCGGAAGGTGTCCTTGAAGCCCTAGGAAAGGAACCCTAGGCTTCTTCTTGTGGTTGGCGCCGAGAGAAGGAGAAGAGAAGGGGAGTCGGCGGTGAGGGTTTGAGGAGAGAAAAGTTACGATCCAAAATAACTCTTCACTTAATTACTCCCTATTTATATTAAAGGATTAATTCGCCCAACTCTAATATAAATTTAATTGCCTTCCTTTTCTTTCAGCACGGCCCTGCTGGGCTCAACTGGTTACTAACATTATACCTAAACCATAGGTCTCGGGTTCAATTCCCGCTTAGGCCGTTTTCGTTTTCTATTTGTTTTTGCTACCTCCGCTACTCTAAAAATTCTGTAAAAATATCCTAAAATTCCAGAAAAATCATAGAATATTTATAAAATAGTTTTGAGAATTTTCAGGCGTTACAATTCCCCATACCTTATAAAAAGTTTGTCCTCAAACTTAGAGTAATTCTGGGTACTTCTGTCTCATGCTGGCTTCTGTCTCCCAAGTTGTCTCTTCTGCTGTGTGATTTCGTCAAATAACTTTGACTAATGATACTTCCTTGTTCCACAATTTCTTAACTGCTCGGTCTATTGTCTGCATAGGCCGACTGTCATAGCTGAGGTCTTCGCGGATCTGTACCGATTGGGGCTCAATCACCTGGGTGGCATCTGGGGTATGCTTCTTCAGCATAGAGACATGAAATACGTTGTGGACAGCTGACATTTCCTGGGGTAGCTCTAACTCATATGATACCTTGCCCACTGTTCTGCTGATAAGGTATGGTCCCACATATCTGGGACTTAGTTTGCCCTTCTTCCCAAAACGCATTACTCCCTTCATGGGAGCTACTCTGAGGAACACTGAATCCCCAACTGAGAACTCTAAGGGTCTGCGCTCTTCTGGCGGCTCTGAGCTGTCTCTATCCTCTGGCGGATCTGCTGTATAGCTGCTGTGGTATCTGCCACTAGATCTGTCTGAAGCTCTAGTTCTTTCTGTTCACCACTCTCATACCAGCAGATTGGAGATCTACACCTCCGCCCATAGAGAGCCTCGTAAGGTGCCATGCCGATAGTGGCCTGATAGCTGTTGTTGTATGCAAATTCTGCTAGGCTCAGATACTTGCACCAACTTCCCTTGAAATCTAGGGCACATGCTCGGAGCATATCTTGAGTGCACGATTTACTCGCTCAGTCGACCATCATGCGAGGATGGAAGGCATCTTGAACTTTAACCGTGCCCAAAGTGACTATACACACTCCCGAAGTGTGATGTGAACCCTCTTGTCTGCATCGATATAATGGTTCGTGGGACTCCATGTAGCCTAACGATCTCCTTGAGATACAACTGTGCTAGCTGTTCCATGGAGTAAGATATCCTGATAGCTAAGAAGTGGGCTGATTTAGTTAACCTATCAACTATTACCCAGATGGTGTCAAAACCATTCGTGGTTCTGGGTAGTCCCACTATGAAATCCATAGAAATGTCTTCCCACTTCCATTCTGGGATCTGAATGGGCTGCAAAACTCCTCTTGGTCTCTGATGTTCTACCTTGACCCTCTGACAGGTGAAGCAGGTGCTGACATATCGAGTGATGTCTCTCTTCATTCCAGGCTACCAAAAACGCTTCTTCAAGTCCTGGTACATTTTGGTGGAGCCTGGATGCATTGCATAGGGAGTCTTGTGAGCCTCATCTGAAATCTTCCTTCTGAGTTCCTCCTGATCTGGAACACATAATCTGTCGCCAAAATACAGCACCCCGCTAGCTGACACTCTGAACTCTCCGCTTTCTGTTCCTGCTAATCCTTGCTTGATTTTCTGAATTTCAGGATCCTGTTCCTGAGCTGTCTGGATGTCACCAAGCAAGGTCGACTCTAAGGTCATAGTAGAGAGCTGTCCGACTATGAGTTCGAGACCAAAATCTGTGATCTCTTTCTGTAGGGGTGGTGACATGGCTGCTAGAGATAATAAGGTAGCACTGGACTTCCTGCTAAGTGCATCTGCTACCCTATTGGCTTTCCCTGGGTGGTAGAGGATGTCTATATCGTAGTCCTTGACCAGCTCTAGCCATCTGCGCTGTCGCATATTCAGATCCTTCTGAGTGAAGAAGTACTTCAGACTCTGATGATCCGTATACACTCTGCACTGAGCTCCATACAAGTAATGTCTCCAAATTTTGAGAGCGAACACCACCGCTGCAAGCTCAAGGTCATGAGTAGGGTAGTTCCTCTCATAGTCCTTGAGTTGTCTGGAGGCATAGGCGATCACCTTGCCATTTTGCATCAGTACTGCTCCTAGTCCCAATTTAGAGGCATCGCTATATATATCAAAGCTGTCTGTATTTTCTGGTAGAGTCAGAATAGGTGCACTGGTCAATCTCCTCTTGACTCCATGAAACTATTCCTCTGTCCACTGGAATTTTCTGTTCTTTCTGGTAAGAGCTATCAGTGGGGAGGCTATCCTGGAGAAGTCCTCTACGAATTTTCTATAGTAGCCTGCTAATCCCAGAAAGCTTCTGATCTCACTAGCGTTCTTGGGTCTTTTCCAGTTACTCACAGCTTCTATCTTACTGGGGTCCACCATGATACCATCTTTTGAGATGATGTGACCCAAGAAGGACACCTGATCTAACCAAAATTCACATTTTGTGAACTTGGCATATAACTGGTTCTGCTGAAGGGTCTGCAACACTGTTCTCAGGTGCTCTGCGTGTTCTTCCTGAGTTCCTGAATAGATAAGAATATCATCGATGAACACGATGACAAACTTATCTAAATATTCCCTGAATACTCTGTTCAGGAGGTCCATGAAAGTAGCTGGAGCATTGGTCACACCAAAGGGCATGACTACGAACTCGTAATGTCTGTATCTAGTCCTGAATGCTGTCTTAGGTATATCCCCTTCTTTGACCTTCACCTGATGATAACCCGATCTGAGGTCTATCTTAGAGAACACTGCTGCTCCCTTTAGCTGGTCAAACATGTCATCAATGCTGGGAAGAGGATACCTGTTCTTGATGGTGACTTGGTTCAGCGCTCGGTAGTCTATACACAAGCGCATGCTTCCATCATTCTTCTTCACGAACAATACAGGCGCTCCCCATGGTGAGTGACTAGGACGGATGAAGCCCTTATCAAGAAGCTCCTGTAGTTGCTCATGAAGTTCCTTCAGTTCTGCTGGAGCCATGTGGTAAGGTGCTTTGGAGATAGGATTTGTACCGGGAATGAGCTCTATCTCAAATTCGATCTCCCTGTCTGGTGCTAGGCCTGGTAACTCTTCAGGGAAGACTGCTGGGTAGTCACATACGACTCGGACCTCTGCTAGCTGTTGGTCCTTGTCCTAACTGGTGCTGACTACGTGTGCTAAGAACCCCGTACATCCTGAATCCATCAACCTCTGTGCCTTCATAGCTGAGAGAAACTTCTTGGCCTTTCTCCTGGGTTCTCCAACGAATTCGAACTGTGCTTCCGCTTCAGGTTGGAATATGACTTTCTGTTTACGGCACTCGATGGAGGCACCGTATTTGATCAAGAAGTCCATCCCGAAGATGACGTCGTAGTCGGTCATATTAATCACTATCAGATCGCAAAAGACCTCTCTATCTGCTATAGTGACCGGCACTACTCTGAGCCAGTGCGTAGACGCCATGATTTCTCCTGAGGGTAACGTTGTAAGGAACTGGCTACTGAGTACCTCTGGAGGTACTGCTAACTTCTCAGCAAATGCCTTGGATATGTATGAATGGGTTGCCCCAGTATCGAATGAGACAGTTGTACTTTGCTATAAAATACTAATCTGACCTGCAACAACTGTCGAGGCATTTGCTGCGTCCTCTCTGGTGAGTGAGTAGATCCTCGCATTGGTCGTAGCTGGAGGGGCTTCTAATCTGCCCTGGCTGATATGTGGACCATCTAAAGCGGTCTGCATCTGATGTAACTGAGCTGGCTGGCCTCCATACTGAATCGGCTGTGGTTGAGGAAGACTGGTCTTGTTTGGACACTGCTTGGCCATATGCCCTTCCTGTCCGCATTCAAAGCATCCTCGTGTGCCCTTACGACAAACTCCAGGATGGAATTTCCCACAGGTAGCACACTTTGGATAACTGGGCTGCTTGCTGGCTGGCCCTCCTTTTGGGTAACTCCCTGGTTTGCGCTTGTTGCTGGAGTTCCCTTTCCAGTTAGAGCCATGGGAGCTGTGGCCCTGTTGTTTCGAATGCAGCCTCCTTGACCTTTATCTTGAGAGGACTTGCCTGCTTGATGCTATTACGGTAATGCTCGGTGATTGAAACCGCTCACTAATTCTTACGTGGTTTGTGGCCTATGAGCCACCACGTTCATTGCTATTTCGGCCTCAAGATCTTGAGCATCAACCGATTCGTTCCTTCTCTGTGCTGACTAATTCGGGCATAGACGAGCCAACTGTTGAATTTCTTCACGGCTTCCTCAACTGATAGTTTGCCCTAGCGAAACTCGGTGAACTCGTCGTGGTGACGGTTGGTGACCCGCATGTGAAAGAACTCCTCAAAGAATTCCTTCTCAAGTCGTGTCATACGGTTCCTTTGGGCGCCGCTCGATTCTCTCCACCACATCGTGCATCTTCATCGAGGAAGGCGCACTTCACCTTCTCATGTTATGGCCAGTCCGGATGCTCCATCGTACTTTCCAGTGTTTTGAACCATGCCCGAGCATCCCATGATTCATTCTTTGCTGAGAAATTCTCGGCTTGACTCTCGCCCTGGATCGAGATAGGCTTCTCTGCGTTCTGCTGCTTTGAGACTGGTGCCGTAGGCTGGACTGGTGGAACCTCTAAGACCACTAGTGTCGCTAAGTTAGGCTCCGGGGTGACAGTGGGAGTGTTATGCTGACTAGCCTTTAAGGTGGCTATTTCCTGTTGCTGTTCAGCTAGCTGCTGCTGTAACTGAGCCACTAGTGCTGAAAGGTCTGGGGGAGGCACTGAACTGCCTGCCTAATGCTGGGGCTCAGTGGCTGGTGCCCTTCTAGCTGGGCGTCCTCGTGCCATTTCTAAAGACATGTAGGACATACATGACTAACACAAGCATAATAGAGAAACTATTGTTATCATGTTAACTACTATCATAAACAAGCATGCTTTAGTTATCTATAACAGAAAAGCAATAAACATACAAAGTGAGAGGTATTCTTACTTGGAAGCTGCAGGTTCAATGCTGATGTGTGGGTAGGAAGTATGGAAGCTACTCTGATACCACTCTGTAACGACCCGCCTTCTACTGACTAGGCTGTGAGGCCGATCGCTACATTATGCTGTGCTAAATTACTATTGTGGAAATCTGGATTGATTAAAATTTTACTAAACTTATTACTGTAAAATATGAACTTAATATTCTAGGTGTACCTAGGAGTTGTACACATGCTAGGGAAGATAATCTATGCCTCTCGGATGTCCTGCTAGCTGTAATCAGGCATTTCAATCGATCCATGAATCGATTGGGTTGTCGGATCGATCTAGTGATCGATCCAACTTGATACCGGCACGGAGAAAAACTCTGGATCGGTCGGCTGACCGATCCATAGGCTATATTGCTTCTGTATGCGGCTGGATCGGTCTACCGACCGATCCAGGAGTACACTGATCGGTCGTCTTGACCGATCCAGTGGCTCACTGATCGGTTGGCTGACCGATCAGTGAACTTCTGTACTCTCTGTTCGTATCTGGATCGGCTGGCTGACCGATCCATAACAGACGCTAACTCTCTGTTCATGACTGGATTGGTCAGCTGACCGATCCAGTGGCACAACCCAATTCTGATCGATCTGTAGATCGATCTGGGTTTCTAATTTCGAATCAGAACCCTTGATTTCAGCACTATTTCGTGCCTAACTCATACACATCAAGTCTATAACACATGGAAAACGTTCTAATATCTATCAACTAGCATTCTAACATGATATAGTGCGAGGTTTATTAATTTATAGCATTTAAGCCACTAGAAATGCATAAAGGTACCTTAAGAAAAGAAACTAAGTTCTTAATTTGCTAAACTCCCTAAGGATCTTCGTTCCAGGTTCCTGCCACACACCATCTCTGCATTGACCTCTAGTTTCCTCTGCTAGTCCATCTTCCCTTTACCTTTATCTGCAGTATAAGGGAAAATAGTATCTGTAAGCTTTAAGCTTAGTAAGAAACCAACTACCTCACTAAAACATGCAACGATGCAAACATGTTTTTAAAGAATGCTATTTAAAAACATGCACTGAATTTGTTAAATCATGGCATACTGAAGTTACATGGCATAAATACTGAAACATGGCATGCATAATAAAATCTAAGCATGGAGCTATCTCATGGTATCAACAAGGAGAACTAAACTGAAACTGAAACTAAAACTGAGCTAAAACTATATTCACATAACTAGATTACGAGTTCGAAAGCTATTATCATAATAAGTGAAAATAGTAATCATGCTGCTGTTTGGGCTCGGCAACTGTACTTGCTGTGCGCGCATCCCTAGCTAGACTCGAGTTTGCAAGTCCCGCATTTAGTAGGATTTACTAGGTTATCTAAACCTAGGGACCGACTATGGGAGCCCAGCCCAATGGATATCTAATCCCGTACAGTGCGCCTACTGAAAATAAAATACTGAATCATAGCTAATTAATTTATCTTGCTTTTACTAGGTTATCTGAATCTAGAGGCGACTGTGGGTGCCCACCCATTGGACCGTAGCCCCATATAAGCTGTAGCAAGACTAACTAAACTATTTAAATGCTTCTATTGCATTTACTGAGCTATTAGAAATGTCTACTGTAGCATTTTACTGAGCTAAGCATTTTATCGAACACTTGGTGTGCTCCAACTCTCCTCTCTATTAGGGAGACCACCTCTAGGCACCCGAAAACGTCTAGAATCTCCAACTGAAAGGAGAAAACTGTTGGTGCAACCTTAGGTCAAGGTTGACCTGGTTGACCTGACTCGAGTTGTATTTTGATGTTTGACTTAGGAAGATTGTCGGTGCAACCTTAGGTCAAGGTTGACCTAGTTGAGTTGCATGTTGATGTTTTACACTCGTGGAAGAGTTGTATTCTTGATATGGGACAAGAATAGATGTTTGGGAGATTATTGGGGCAACCGTAGGTCAAGGTTGACCTGGTTGACCTGATTCGGGAAAAAGTCCAAGTATGGAGACTTGGCAACGGAAAAGTCCAAGCAGGGAGCTTGGCACTAGAAAAGTCCAAGTATGGAGACTTGGCACTGGAAAAGTCCAAGCAGGGAGCTTGGCACGCGAAAAGTCCAAGTATGGAGACTTGGCACGGGAAAAGTCCAAGTATGGAGACTTGGCACTGGAAAAGTCCAAGTATGGAGACTTGGCACGGAAAAGTCCTAACTGGGATGTTAGGCAGTGTGGAAAGTCCTGGTGAGTGAAGCCAGGCAGTGGGAAAGTCCTAACTGGGATGTTAGGCAGTTGGAAAGTCCTGGTGAGTGAAGCCAGGCAGTGGGAAAGTCCTAACTGGGATGTTAGGCAGTGTGGAAAGTCCTGGTGAGTGAAGCCAGGCAGTGAGAAAGTCTTAACTGGGATGTTAGGCAGTGTGAAAACCCTAGTGAGTGAAGCTGGGTGAAAGTCCTGGTTAGTGAAGTCGGGCAAGGGAAAATCCAGATGGATCAAGGGTGATCGGACATCTGGTGATGGGAAGTCCAAGTAGGTCATAGGCGTGACCGGATACTTGGCACGAAGAGGAAAGTCCAAGAGGGTCAAAGGGATTGACCGGACACTTGGTGGGGAGTCTTAGCAGGTCAAGGGAGTGACCGGATGCTAAGCATGATGTACCAATAGGTCAAGGTTGACCGGATATTGGTTTGGAAGGTTTGAGACTTGGTTTGGGCAAAAACCAAGAGCTGGATCGATCAGCGGACCGATCCAGTGATACGTTGTGTTATCTGATCGATCTGGTGACCGATCGGTAACCAATCAGTAGGTTTCTGTGAGAGTTACTGATCGGTCCGGGGACCGATCAGAGACGATCGGTCTCCACGACCGATCGAGACGCAGAGAGGTGGGATCGATGCGTGGACCGATCCATTGTGTGATCGGTCCACGCACCGATCAGAAACGGAGAAAGTTGGGCAACTTTACGTGAAGCATTCTGATCGGTCTAGGGACCGATCAGCCTGATCGGTCCCCGGACCGATCGAAGGAGGGATCAGGGTGGAGCCTGATCGGTCCACGATTCGACTGTTGAGTCACAACGGGTCGCTCCGTCTTCTCCGCTGGCTTCTGTCTTCGCTGTGCAGGTTCGCAGGTTATAAAAGGAGATCAAGGCTTTGGTGCAATTTCTTCTTCTTCCTTCTTCCTGTTCTTGGTGCTGCTAAGCTTGCTGTTGAGCTTTGTTGAGATGCTTTGAAGCTTCGCGTGAGCTTCCGGCTGGGTCACCTGCTGTTGTAGGCGCTTGGAAGCGGCTGCTTCTTCTAGTCGAAGAGAAGGCAAGAAAGTTTACATTTGTATTGTACTTTATTTCTTGTTTTCCTTGTACTCTTTTCTTGCTGTTGCAAGAAGTTTTTGTGGCGAGGTTTCTCCACCCAGAAGGAGAGTTTTTATTAGCCGATTTTCCGGGGACTCATCCACCGACGGATTGATTGGGTTCGTCCACTTTACGGACACGCCGAGGAGTAGGAGCATCATCTCCGAACCTCGTACATCGCTGTGTTAAGGTTTGATATTCTTCCTTTCGTTTCTAGTTTATTTTTCCGCTGCGCTAACGAATTGTAGGAAGAAACGAGCGATTTGGGGCGGCTATTCACACCCCCCCCTCTCTAGCCGAGTACGTAGGATCCTAACAAGTGGTATCAGAGCGAGGTCGCTCTTCATCGGATTCACACCCGTGGGAGCACAAGCTAGAGATGGATCAATTCGGAGAAGACATCACCATTCCACCCTTCTACAACGACAACTTCGCATATTGGAAGGTAAGGATGATGTATTTTCTTAGGACTAATATGTGGAACTGGTTTTGTGTACAAGAAGGGTTTACTCCTCCAATGGATAAAGAAGGAGAGCCTCTAGAGAAGAACAAGTGGACGAAGGAACAAGTCCACCAATCCACGATCAACAATAAGGTAACTAAAACAATTGAATTTTCATTACCTACTAATGTTTTGTGTAAGATAGGTAAATACAACAATGCCAAGGAGTTGTGGGATAACTTGACCAAGTACCATGAGGAGAGCTCCACTTCAAGCCATGAAGAGGAGACAAGTGAGTCATCAAGTAGCTCACATCATGGAGGAGAGGAATTAGAAGTTGAGGGTTACTCAACATCTAAGGACGAAGAGGAGGAGAGTTCTTCTTCAAGTTCGGAGCAAGAAGAAGAAGCTTCTACCTCCGAAAGGGATGAAGAAGAGAGCTCGTATCCACCCTCAACCCTAGGTAACTCAAGCAATTTAAGTTCAATTAAATTACACATTATGTGCTTTGAGTGTAGGGAACATGGACATTACAAGAGTAAGTGTCCGAAGAGGGTAAGAAAGACTCCACCGGCGCCAAAGGTCAAGGAAGCCGGAGTCCCGAAACGCAAGGGCAAGGAGCACATCGTGTGCTTCCAATGCAAGCAAAGGGGACACTATAGGAGCCATTGTCCGAGGGGGAGGCAACCTCACAAGGGCAAGAGACCGGGCACATCGATAGGGGGAGCTAAGGCAAACCCTAAGGTAACCTCTAAGGTTCATTTTTGCAATTCTAATAAAATGCATGCTAGGAATTTTATTGCACTTGTCGATAATAACAAGCATGATAACCTTAGGAATCAATACATGTGCTTAGGAGCTAAACATGTGAGTCTAGATAAGGATAATTCTAGAAAGGCTAACCCTAGGATCAACCCATCTAAGTCTAAGGATAACCTAGGTAGGAATCCTAAATCAACTAGACATATGCCTAAGAATACCTCAAGAAAGAGTGATAAATCAAAAATTGAGGTATTAGAAAAGGAGAATCAAGTCTTGAGGTCAAGACTTGATACTTTGGAAAAGGCTCTTAAGAACTTGGAGAAGTCATCTCTAGGGTTTAAGGGTCAAAAATCCAAGTCCAAGGACAAGAAAGGTTTGGGTCACAAACCTAAGTCCCAAGTGGTCAAGCCCACTTACCACAATGTTCCATTCGATTATGGAACAAAACCTAAGGCTAGGAAGACCACCACCAAGGTCACAAGGGGAGTCACCCCTAGAGTTGATCTTGATGAGTCCCAATTGACCAAGGCTTCAAAGCCTAAAAGGGTCATTAGGAGGGTTGCTAGGGAAGTTATCCCTAGTGAATATTTAGTGAACCCAATGAGTTCAAATAGGTATTGGGTTCCTAGGAGCATCTTCTCTACCCCATAGATGGGTTAGAGAGTGTCAACTCCAATAAGAAGGGTAGTTAACCCAACTTTGAGGAAATTGACACTCAAGGAGCATTTTCAAGGTTTTGAGAACTTTTGAAAATGAAATGGAATTGTCATTTACTCCTTTGAAGAGTTAAATGTGCCTAAAGATTGAAATTTTCATTTTTAATCTCAATTGGCACAATTTGGGAAAATTTAGAGAACTCTCGAGGAAAAATGAAACATGCCAAGTTTTGAGGATAAATTTGATCTTTAAGTGGCATGAATTAATCTAGAGTTCAAGAAGTGTCAAAATTAGGATTTTGGCATTTTGGGGCAATCTAGGATTAAATTTTAGGTTAGCAAAGTGGTTAAGGATACTTAGATAGGTAATCTAGGTATATTTATTTATGCTGAATCTTGACATGATTGTTTGCTCTCACATTCCATGACATCATATTTAGTTTATTATCATTTGAAATGTCATGATAATGCTTAGGCTAGTTTATATGTCATGCTTTATTTAAGTTTTCAAACTTTATGCCATGACATCATGACATTGGCACATATTTTTACTTATGATATCATTATATGCCATGTCATCATCTCTTGCATTATAATCAATGAAATTGATTTAAGGGCAAACATATAATTTGATATTAAGATCAAATTGGTGTTTAGAAAATGCATGAGAACTTAGCCTAAGTTGACCTTAACCCATATCTCACATCAAATTGACTTGAATGTGGTTTGATACACCTTAGATGTGTGTGAGATATTAGGATCATGAGTTAGGATCAAGGTGCATTGTCCTTGTATCTAGATGACCCTAATTCAAGAAATTAAGGATCATAGGGAAAGCTTGTGTACAAGTCATGTACATCTAGCCCTAAGATTATGGTCCTAAATTCAAATGGTTTTAAAAGCATTTTAAAATTGATTTAAAAAACCTTGATGAAGCTTTCCTAGTGATAGCATTCATCATTGAACATTGTGATACAAAGTTGAGTTAAACTTGAACTATTTCAAAGTTTTTGAACTTTGTATCAAGATTGAAAAATGGAAGTTATTTTCATAGAAAACTATTTTTCCTTGATAGTGTATGTTATGAGGAATGTATCCTCAAAATTTTATAATTTTTGAAATTTTCTGTGATTTTTTAGAGGTTTCTGAATTTCAGGAGAAGAAATCAGAAATCTGATATCAGACTTGTGGACCGATCAGGAGGTAGCCTGATCGGTCCAGGGGGTGCTGGATCAGTCACTGTGACCGATCAGGGCGTGCCAAATGCTGATTTTTCGACTGTTTTGTCTGAAATTTTAGCTGGGAGTTGGTGTTTTGGATTTCTAAAGGTTTGAAACTCACCAAGACATTGTTGGTGCAATGGTCAAGGGGGAGTTAACCTTTATGGGGAGTTTTACCTATTAGTCAAGGGGGAGTTGACTTTTAGGGGGAGTTTTTACTCCTAAAAAAAAACTTGAGTGATATGGGATTATCACTAAGTTAATTATTAACTCTAGTGTCAAGGGGGAAATTAAGAGTTTCAATGAAAGGTATGGGACTTTCATTAGGAAGAAACTCTTGACCTTGATACCCTCCTTTTTCTTTTTGATGTGTGTCAAAAAGAGGAGAGTGTTCATTGGAGAATTATTGGAGAACCCAAGTTAGGTTATCGGGTTAACCTAAGCTAGGGGAAGAATGTCAAGGAATGTTCGAGGAAGAACATTGGCATTCTTTTTGATGTGTGTCAAAAAGGGGGAGAATTATTGGAGAACCCAAGTTAGGTTATCGGGTTAACCTAAGGGGAGAATGTTCAGAGAATGTTAAAAGAAAGAACATTGGAACATTGGACATTAGAAGATGGTTGGAAAACCTAAGTTAGGTTATCGGGTTAACCTAACTTGATTATGGGTTTTGTCAAACATCAAAAAGGGGGAGATTGTTGGTGCAACCTTAGGTCAAGGTTGACCTGGTTGACCTGACTCGAGTTGTATTTTGATGTTTGACTTAGGAAGATTGTCGGTGCAACCTTAGGTCAAGGTTGACCTAGTTGAGTTGCATGTTGATGTTTTACACTCGTGGAAGAGTTGTATTCTTGATATGGGACAAGAATAGATGTTTGGGAGATTATTGGGGCAACCGTAGGTCAAGGTTGACCTGGTTGACCTGATTCGGGAAAAAGTCCAAGTATGGAGACTTGGCAACGGAAAAGTCCAAGCAGGGAGCTTGGCACTAGAAAAGTCCAAGTATGGAGACTTGGCACTGGAAAAGTCCAAGCAGGGAGCTTGGCACGCGAAAAGTCCAAGTATGGAGACTTGGCACGTGAAAAGTCCAAGTATGGAGACTTGGCACTGGAAAAGTCCAAGTATGGAGACTTGGCACGGAAAAGTCCTAACTGGGATGTTAGGCAGTGTGGAAAGTCCTGGTGAGTGAAGCCAGGCAGTGGGAAAGTCCTAACTGGGATGTTAGGCAGTTGGAAAGTCCTGGTGAGTGAAGCCAGGCAGTGGGAAAGTCCTAACTGGGATGTTAGGCAGTTGGAAAGTCCTAACTGGGATGTTAGGCAGTTGGAAAGTCCTGGTGAGTGAAGCCAGGCAGTGGGAAAGTCCTAACTGGGATGTTAGGCAGTTGGAAAGTCCTGGTGAGTGAAGCCAGACAGTGAGAAAGTCCTAACTGGGATGTTAGGCAGTGTGAAAACCCTAGTGAGTGAAGCTAGGTGAAAGTCCTGGTGAGTGAAGCCGGGCAAGGGAAAATCCAGATGGATCAAGGGTGATCGGATATCTGGTGATGGGAAGTCCAAGTAGGTCATAGGCGTGACCGGATACTTGGCACGAAGAGGAAAGTCCAAGAGGGTCAAAGGGATTGACCGGACACTTGGTGGGGAGTCTTAGCAGGTCAAGGGAGTGACCGGATGCTAAGCATGATGTACCAATAGGTCAAGGTTGACCGGATATTGGTTTGGAAGGTTTGGGAATTGGTTTGGGCAAAAACCAAGCTCTGGATCGGTCTACAGACTGATCCAGTGATACGTTTGTGTATCTGATCGATCTGGTGACCGATCAAATGACAAACAGAAGGTAATCATCGGTTCTGTGAGCTTACTGATCGGTCTGGGGACCGATCAGCATGAAGCCTGATCGGTCTCCACGATCGATCAGAGACGCAGCCGAGAGAGGTGGGATCGGTCTGTGGACCGATCCAGCTGTGGCCTGATCGGTCCACAGACCGATCAGGAAACGAACAGAAAGTTGGGCACTTTCTGTGGAGCAATCTGATCGGTCTAGGGACCGATCAGCCCAGGGCCTGATCGGTCCCCAGACCGATCAGAAGGGTTCTGGACCGATCAGGGTGGAGCCTGATCGGTCCACGATTCGACCGTTGAGTCACAACGGGTCGCTCCGTCTTCTCCGCTGGCTTCTGTCTTCGCTGTGCAGGTTCGCAGGATATAAAAGGAGATCAAGGCTTTGGTGCTACTGCTTCTTCTTCTTCCTTCTTCCTGTTCTTGGTGCTACTAAGCTTGCTGTTGAGCTTTGTTGAGCTGCTTTGAAGCTTCGCGTGAGCTTCCGGCTGGGTCACCTGCTGTTGTAGGCGCTTGGAAGCGGCTGCTTCTTCCAGTCGAAGAGAAGGCAAGAAAGTTTACATTTGTATTGTACTTTATTTCTTGTTTTCCTTGTACTCTTTTCTTGCTGTTGCAAGAAGTTTCTGTGGCGAGGTTTCTCCACCCAGAAGGAGAGTTTTTATTAGCCGGTTTTCCGGGGACTCATCCACCGACGGATTGATTGGGTTCGTCCACCTTACGGACACGCCGAGGAGTAGGAGCATCATCTCCGAACCTCGTACATCGCTGTGTTAAGGTTTGATATTCTTCCTTTCGTTTCTAGTTTATTTTTCCGCTGCGCTAACGAATTGTAGGAAGAAACGAGCGATTTGGGGCGGCTATTCACACCCCCCCTCTCTAGCCGAGTACGTAGGATCCTAACAAAAACGTGTCTAGCCCATTTAGAGGTGCTCAACTAGATCCCTAAACCTGAAAAGGAGGGTTAAATACACCCTATGCGTCGAAAAGTCTACATATAGCTAATTTAAAAACATTCAATCGTACGAAAAGCTACTTATACTGCAGGTGAGAGGTTTCTTACCTCGTATGCTAATTTCTTTACGATTCTAATCGGTAGGTTTCACGGAGGAGGGATCTCTTCGACGATCTTCTCGCGTCTATGCGTTCTTCTCGCGGAGAGGAACGTCCTCGTGTCAGAGATGTCGCCGGAAGGTGTCCTTGAAGCCCTAGGAAAGGAACCCTAGGCTTCTTCTTGTGGTTGGCGCCGAGAGAAGGAGAAGAGAAGGGGAGTCGGCGGTGAGGGTTTGAGGAGAGAAAAGTTACGATCCAAAATAACTCTTCACTTAATTCCTCCCTATTTATATTAAAGGATTAATTCTCCCAACTCTAATATAAATTTAATTGCCTCCCTTTCCTTTCAGCACGAACCTGCTAAGTTGAACTGGTTACTAACATTATCCGTAAACCATAGGTCTTGGGTTCAATTCCCGCTTAGGCTGTTTTCGTTTTCTATTTGTTTTTGCTACCTCCGCTACTCTAAAAATTCTGTAAAAATATCCTAAAATTCCAGAAAAATCATAGAATATTTATAAAATAGTTTTGAGAATTTTCGGGCGTTACAATATAGGAGGCTCGGGGTGCCTGGATCCCTTCCGGGCGCCCTGGTGGGACGTGGCAAGTCCAACCAGCAAGCTCCACATGGCGACGCGCGATCAGGATGAGTTTTGCCTCATGGGAGCCTGGATCCCCTCCGGGCGCCCGGACCACTTTGCTCCAAGAACTAGCTTTCCTGAAAGACACGGTTAGTCTGAGGCAAATAAATGGTGTATGTCCTGCAAAACAAAGTGTTAGCACAATTTATAAGTTTGACATAAAAAGTATGACTTAGATTCCGTCTTTCCGAGACCGGAATCTAGTAACGATCTCGACTTAGAGATCCGAAATGGATCTAAGCCGGATCGACGCCTAATGTTCCCTTCTCGGGAACGCGTCCTCACAGTCACTCCCTTCCAATGACTTACCTTTACTCACCTACCGACGTTCGGTCAGCCCTTTGACCCGTCTGGACTTCTCGCCAGCTATCTGGTCAGCCCGTCGACCTAGCTAGACTTCTTGCCAAGCATCCGGTCAGTCCGTCGACCCGCTTGGACTTCGTGCCAGACATCCGGTCAGCCCGTCGACCTATCTGGACTTCGTCTGTACACTCAGTCAGAGTGTTAGATCACGACAAACTTAACTTAACCTGATTTGTCATTCATCAAAACCTGAGTTAGACCGTTAGTGCTAACCGCACCAACAATCTCTCCCTTTTTGATGGAATGACAACCTAATTAAGTTAGTAAAAATATGCAAAAAAAATTAAGCATTTTGTTCTAGTATGGGGTTTAAATTAAATTAGTTTTAAATTTTATTTTATTTTTCTAACTTAACCCCTATCCCTCCCCCTTTGGCATTCATCAAACAAGGATATATTTTAAACATTCAAAAGTGCAGAATACACAAAAAATATGTAGGAGATGATGTCAATTTAACTTGGGGGAGTTTGAGCTAATTTTCTACTATAAGTATGGGTAAATTTTCAAAACTATTTCAATTTTGAAGTGTTTTTCAAACATAAGTTTTGATGATCAAAATTTGAAGGCTAAGTTTTCAAAGTTAGATTTTCCAAACAACATTTTTCAAATTTGAAAAAATTTCAAAACTGAGTTTTAAAAGATATTTACTTTTCAAAACTGATTGAAACTAAGTTTAAAAAAAATCTGAGTTTATTAAATCAGAGTTTTATAACATGAGTTTAAAAAAAAAGATTTAATAAAAGAATTGAAGAATTTTATAAAGGCTAGCTTTAAAAATATTTGAAAATAAGATTTCAAAAACTAAGTTTGAAGAACTTTTCTTTTCAAGACTTATTAAGTTTGTAAAAATTTAAACTTTGAAATTAAAGACCAATTTGAATACTGAAAAAATATTAGAAAAAATATTATGTTTAAGGTGGAGAAAATAATGTTGGTGTTAAGTGTTGATTTAATCCTCCCCCTGAACCTGACATAATTTTAAAGTAAACCCCTTCTCTCTTTTTTTTAAAATATTCACAGAAAAGTATTTAAAGTGAGATTTTTAATAATTTTTTTTTAAAAAAATTGAGGTAGGATTTTCTAAAGAGATTTAAAAAAAATTGAACCTCCTCCTGAATTTATTACTCCCCTTAATTTAATATCTCCCCCTTAATATAATGCTAAGGTTTGAGTGTATTAAATTTTAAAGCCCTAATACATTTTTCTACCTGAGTGTTCTAGGGGATATAGTAACACTTATATTATTTACATAATTATCTCTGTATCCTTGGTATAATTGTTTATTTGAGTTTGATTAATCAATAATTAATTTTAGATTCAGGTGCTTAAGCTTCAGTTTAAGGTTAATTAGGATTAAATTTTATTAATTCAGTAATATATAACCATTATCAATTATTTATTGATTAATTTTTACTTGATTTAATACTTAGTAAAATAATTTAAATTTTGTATTAATTGACTGAGTTGGTCAATGAAAATGTTAGCTAATTTTTTTATTTTTATTTTTATTTTTTATTAACTTCCTTTTAAGTAGGACTAATTTAGTTTGAAGTTAGCATGAAGTTGAAATTATTAAGCACAGTTAAGTAAGGTTTAATTCAAGTCAATTTTAGTTCTCAAATAAAGTTACACTTAAACAATTAAGTTCTACTTATTAATTACATAATTAAGTTTAAAGTTTAAATAATAATTTTTGATGTTAAAATAATCTATAAAAATATTTTTTTTAAGTTAACAAAAATTTATTAAAGTGAAACATAATAACTAAAAGAAGTTTTTTTTTAAAAAAATGACATTTAAAAGAGTTTTTAAATATATTTTTTTTAAAAGAATTTTAAAATAATTTTTAAAAGGGGGTTTAAATAATTTTAAAAAGAGTTTTTTTTAAATAATTTATAAATAAATTTTACAATGATTTTTAATAATTTTAAAGAATTTTTAAAGAATTTCTAAAATGATTTTTAAAAGTTTTGAAAAGAATTTTTAAAATGATTTTTAAAATAATTTTTAAATGTTTTTAAAATAATTTTTTAAAAGTTTTTAAAAGAATTTTAATTTTTTTTTATTTTTTAAAATAATTATTAAATGAATTTTTAAAATTATTTTTAAATTAATTTTTGAAATGGTTTTTAAAGAATTTTTATGGAAATTTTAAAGAAATTTGAAAATAGTTTTTAAAGAATTTTTAAAGTAATTTTTAAAATATTTTTTTAAAAAAATTTTAAAGAATTTTTAAAATAGTTTTTAAAGAATTTTTAAAGTAATTTTTAAAATAGTTTTTAAAGAATTTTTAAAATAATTTTTGAAGAATTTTTAAAGTAATTTTTAAAATAGTTTTTAAAAAAAAATTTAAATAATTTTTAAAGTAATTTTTTAAAATAGTTTTTATAGAATTTTTTAAATAATTTTTAAAGTAATTTTTAAAATAGTTTTTAAAGAATTTTTAAAGTAATTTTTAAAATAGTTTTTAAAGCTTTTTTTTTAAAAAAATAATTTTTAAAGTAATTTTTAAAATAGTTTTTTTGAAAGAATTTTTAAAATGATTTTTAAAAGTTTTTAAAATAATTTTTAAAAGAATTTTTAAAATGATTTTGAAAAGTTTTTAAAATAATTTTTAAAGTTAATTTTAAAATAAAATTTAAAATTCAAAATAAATTTTTAAAGTTAATTTTAAAATAAATTTTTAAATTTCAGGATTTAATTTTAATTTAAATTTTAAATTAAATTTAATTCTAAATTTAATTTTAATCCTTAATCATCTCACCCGATCTAAATTTTCAATCAAGAAATCCTATATTTTTTTGAGATGAATTTGATTTAATTATAGGGTTTGGTTTAACTTTGTGTTAGATTCAGGTTTAGCTTTGGGCTCAACAAATAGACATTTTTTGGATAAACTTCGGGGCTATGCTGACTCACCTGGACATCATTAGAGTAACCATGCCTTCGAGGTTTTCTAGATAGTCCTATCCACTGAACTTAATACAAAATCTTGGTCTAACTAGTTAGGATCCGTAAGGGGTAGCTTCGGCTAGTTTCACTTAGCCAAATGTACCAGGTTGAAGCCATATCTTCCTAGACATGCATAGACTAAGCTTCCCTAACGTACTATCATCCAAAACTTCACTAGTACCATTTTTCAAGTTAAACTTGAACCCCCTTTAACTAGTCCTAATTACCCTGTCGGGTAAGTTGGTTGGGGTTACCCTGCCGGGTAAGTTAGTTTTGGAGGTGCCAACTATTCTGGAGCCTCCCCCTGAATTAATGGCCATTAATTTAATATTTTGTTCTTTGGTTTATGTCTATTTTTTTTATAATTATAATTAACTAGGTGATAGTCTAATTTTTGGTGAGTTTTAGATTTTAAATTGTTTGATTTAGGTGAATATTTTGGTTTTTGATTTGGTTTATTTATATAATATATTTTTTATTTAGGTATGTAAAATTGGTTAAGTCCTACTTGCGTGGTGAGACACGCTTTCGGAACCCAAGCTTTACATGTTGGTTTGTGTTGGGTTATTAATGATTTAAAAGTTTTAGTTGAACTTGATTTGTAACCAAGTCCAGTTTTGTTGTAACTTGCTTTTTGATTGTTTAAAATTAAATCTAAGTTCTTGGATCTCGTTGTGAATTTTTCTAACATTTCTTTTAAATTATTAATTTCTATTTTTAATGATAGATTCTCCTCCTCAAGTGTTAGATCTTGAGTTGGACTTGAGTTTTTGATTTGTTCCTTGAGGTCTTGATATTCTTCGAGGAGTGACTTATTTTCATTTTCTATTTTTACTAATTTATTATTTAAGCAGGAAATAATTTTAAAAAAATTTCTGTTTAGATTTCGGTATACCTCTTCGGAACCTTCGGAAACGAGTACAGACTCGTGGCTCGATTCGGGTTCAGACCCATCTTCCGATTCATCCTCCGATTCTTCTTCGCGGGCCATCAGCGCGAGGTAACTCTGGTTCTTTTGTTCTTCGGCTTCCGATTCGTCCGAGGAAGTGTCGTCCCACGTCGCTTTGAGCGCCTTCTTTTTGATCAGCTTCGGTTTGTCATTCTTCAGTTTCGGGCACTCGTTCTTGTAGTGACCCTTTTTGTTGCATCCGAAGCACGTCACCCTCCTTGATTCGGGGGAGTTGATTTTCTGAAGGTCTTTCTTGCTGAAGCTCCTCTTTCTCCTGGTGAACATTTTCTTTACCAAGTTCACCAGGTGCTCTTCATCTTCAGAGTCCTGGTTAAAATCTCCTTCAGGTTCAGGCTTGTTCTTCTTTTCTTTGGAGGAACCTGCAAACAAAGCAACTCCTTTCTCGGCCCCGACGTTAGTTTGTTCGTGTAGTTCTAATTTACAAAACAACTCGTCTAATTTAAGTTTAGATAATTTTTTAGAGATTTTGTAGGCATCTGTAACGACCACCCTTCTTACTATACTACTCTTTAAGGATGACCGTTACTTAACTACTAACTCTACTTAACCGGTATGATCGAAACCACAAGGAATCCCTATTGAAAAATATCGACAGAGTCTCCCCTGTACCGGTGACCTTAAACTGAGATACAAACATAATATACATCAGCCACATGTGGCTGGAACATATATCAAACACACAAAAGAAATAACATCACCATGCAGTTTAATAAAATCAAATCATGCAAGTAATGAATAGCGGAAACAAAATAAACAACAGCTTCTTACTCCAAAATTTTCTTATCAACCTATATACCGAATTAATCTAACAAATTCTTAAACTAAGTCCCAAGGCTTCCATAGTCCTGACATCACACATCCATCCGCACCTCCTTGTCGCCTACCTTTGCTAAAACTTTTTCTTTCCTGTATCTGCAGTAAGAGGAAATGCAATCTATAAGCAAAATGCTTAGTAAGCGCTATCTAACTCACAAAAACTCGATATGCATGTACATATATCTATAACATGAACTAACTGAATGCTTACTGAAGACTACTCATGTTCATCCAATAGTAAAGGAATCAAACAGGCTGAAATGCTAAACATGTAAAGCTACTCATGCTCTTCTAATAATAAATAAAAGTAAGCAAATCTAAACAAACATGCTAGCATAAAAGAACTACTAAACTTGCTAATTTAAAACAAAATGAAACTTATTTCATTTGTTCTAAACTTATTCTTTTATTCCACATGTTTAAAACTTATACTTTAATACTTTTATACTTATGTGAAAATTATTTTACTTCTTCAAAAACTTATACTTATAAAAATTCAAAATAATAATCAACTTTCTTCTTGGGCCCGGCAACTGTACTTGCTATGCGCGCATCCCTAACTAGACCCGAGATAGCTGGTCACAAATCTAGTAGGGTTTATTAGGTTATCTAAACCAAGGGACGACTATGGGAGCCCAACCCAAGGACAACTGAGAGTCCATCATACTAGGTTATCTAAGCCTAGGGATGACTATGGGAGCCCAACCCAAGGACAACTGAGAGTCCAGCACAGTGCCACCGATAAAAGTAAAATACTTGTTATCTTTTAATACTTCTAATATATAATTCCTCGGCATTTTCTTTAGCACCTTGTGTGCCAAAATCCCTAAAGTCTTGACTTTGGGATCTACTTAAGGCCTTGACATTTTTCTTTCTTTTCTTTATCTTTCTTATACTTTTCTTAAACTCAAAATACTGTTAGGGTATTTTTCCATATGCATCTATAAGTAAAATCAACTAAGTAACACACAATCATGCATATTTAAGGGAATTCTAAAGCCTTGTTCTACAATGCTATCCATAAGCTATCTATTAGCAATTCTGCACTGCTAAAGAAACTAAATACTTAAAGCAAATCTACACTACAATGAATAACAAAATTTTGTACTGCAATGAGATCTAAACTGCACTAAAATTCTACACTACAAGAAGATTTCAACTGCATTAAAATTCTGCACTTCAAGGAGATCTTAACTGCACTAAAATTCTCACGTGGCAATTATAAACCTAGAATTTCATATTCTAGTAACCGGCTGAGACCAAATGGAATCCTTGATATTGACACATCCAAGCACTTTAATTCTGAACATCAATTATGTCATTATTGTCAGAAAGGAATTCTCAGTATAAAATCTATATTGATCAACATATAAATCTCTTTTCTCATCTTCTAAACTAAACTTCTACTCTGAACTTACTACTTGCATATCTAAATTACTCACATACTTCTGACCTGTTAAATTCATTACATCAATTCAAATCATCTTTAGTCTTAATACATGATACTCACCAAAACGACATATTACATATGCTCATCTTCACTCTTTCATCCACACTTCTGCACTAAAGAGATTACACTACCTACTTCATCATAAAATAAATCAAAATCACTGCCGGATCAACCTCCAATTAGCCTAATAAACCAATACTTAATCTAAGCCTTTCTATGTTCATTGCCTAATAGCAGAACAAAGGGAAACTAAAAGCTTAAAGAAAAATCTAACTATATACTTGGAATAAAATGCAGTTCGTTGCATAGATATATATATAAACTAAAACTGAAAATCAGGAAAAGACTAAAATCCCTAGCTATTCCAGTTCTGTACAAACCAATCAAACACCTCAAGGAAAAGATGATACTGCTATCAAAGAGTTGATACATGATATATTGGAACCAGAACTTAATGGGTCTACACATTCTAAATTCTTTCCAACTCAGTAAAGCATAAAGAGAAGCTGTTGTTGTTAAACGTGATATACTAGGACAGAACTTGGAGGATCTACTTATTCTTAACTTATTCCAACCAAGCAAAGAATAAAGTACAGAATTGCTACTGCTATCACAAGTTGAAACGTGATATGAATCACTTCCAACATAACAATGCATAAGGAAAGAATTTGCTACTGCTAAATGTGATTTACTAAGAAATCTATAACTAAAATACTATACTACGAAATCAATGAATCTAAAACCCATATAACACCTATTTTCATTGTCTAGCAGTGAAAATCCGAAACCCATAAACTCCCATTGCTGTACACAAAATCTGAAAGCAAGGACAACAAAGCACACTAGCTACAGGAAACCAATGGCACAGAAAAACTGAAATCTTAAAGCATACTACAGCAGCAATGCAAAGAGAAAATAAGCATTGGTCTCTTTCTATTATAGCTACACATAATCACCTAAAGGATAGGAACATGCACAATTTAATAAAATCTATTAGAAAGGGTGATGTCGTTAGCCCTTATAAACGCATTGGTAGATTTCTGTTAAGAACCGAACATCAATTGTTCTATCAAGCAACGCATTGGCAGGTTTCTGTTAAGCAACGCATTGACAGATTTCTGTTAAGCACGTGCTATTAAAAGGGTGATTGCTATGTGCCACGGCAAGGGAACTAGATTATAAAATTGGGAAGTCAACTACATGCTCAATTCATTCAAATCTCTTCTCTTCTTCCTTATAAAACTCACTGTAGCAGCTTCAAACTCATTAATCTTACAGCTTATTCTGAAAGCTCAAAAGAAACTCAAATCAAACTCGGATCCTTTGAACCCCAGAGCAGCAAGTCCTAAACCATAGCCCTTATAGTATAATTCGAATACTAGAAGAAACTAAACCCCTAGCAAATCCTAAATTTCCTCACGGCACATTCCAAAACACCAAAACAAAACTTCACAGCATACTCAAAAACAAGGAAACTCCAAATTAAATTTGGAACTACTCTTACCGCAGGTGAGAAGCAACTTACAGCGGTTTCTTGGACTCATAGCCGAAGAAGGACTCTAATGCCTCTCGGGTTTCGGCTGGCTTGCGATTTTGGCTTCCTCCTCGTGCTCACAGCTTCCTTCTTGACGAGGGGATCCCGAAATTGTGAAGAACTCTCGACGTTAGCCCCTCGCCGGCCGCCGGAGGTGAAAACCATAGCTCCGGCCTGCTTCCGCCCGAGCTCTGTCATCGTGAGCGAGAGAGAAGAAAAGAGGGAGGAGAGGAATTAGGGTTCTCGGGCAAAAATCCAATATCAACTTATCTCTCTTATAACCTAGCATTTTTGTTATGGTTTAAGACCTAGTCATTATAAATTTATTCACAAAATGCTTGTGGAACACTTGGTCAGGCGCGTGTTGCTTAAGGCTCGGCTCGTGGGTTCAAATCTCGGCTGTAACCCATTTTCTTCCTATTATTTCTTGTTATTAACTTCTACTACTTAAATAAAATTCTTCCTTTATTTGATCAAGTAACAACTGCTTGCCCACTTGGTCAACCGGATTCACTTAAAGCTTGGTTTGGCCGGAGGTCTCGGGTTCGAATCTCGGCTTGGATATTTTTTTGTCGAAACTTCTTTCGTTTAGTAAAAATACCAAACGACTTCCAAAAATTACATAAAAATACTCTAAAAATTTCTAAAAATCTCTAAAATATTTCTAAAGTATTTCCAAATATTTTTAAGTACCATTAGGACTCGTAATGAGAAATTTTGGGTCATTACAACTCCCCATACCTTATAAAAAGTTCATCCTAGAACTTAGAATAATTCTATAGCATGTTCTCTACCTTGTACATGCATTAGTTAGCGTCCATAATCTAATGTACTAAGGAAAACCACATCAAAGGTATCTTAGGACCTCCTAACCTACATACAATGAACATAAGCATAAGCAGTGACATAAGCATGACAGCATAAATGTAAGCATGGTAGATGAACTAAACATAATGTTAGACTCGATCACAAGCATGTCCATATGCATAGGCAAAAACATAACATGAACATAACGTAGACCTTAACATAAATGTAAATATAAACATAACATGACTTGAACATACTTGCATGCATACTTATAAACATACTATTGTGGTGGCCTAGTTGTACTTAGTAGTACCGTAACATAAGTTGTTGATCAGACAACTACTCTAGCGCTAGGTTGGTAGGGGTCCGAACTTAGGACCGGAGTTCCCCTTTATTCTGGCACGCTCACTGGGCTTAGGTCCCCGGATCATACCACCATCCCAGAACATATCTTGTTTGATTCTGGCGCGCTCACTGAGCTTAGGTCCCCAGATCATACCACCATCCCAGAACATATCTTGTTTGATTCTGGCGCGCTCACCGGGCTTAGGTCCCCGGATCATACCACCATCCCAGAACATATCTTGTTTGATTCTGGCGCGCTCACCGGGCTTAGGTCCCCGGATCATACCACCATCCCAGAACACATCTTGTTATGTAAAAAGAAACTAAGCAGAATTATTAACTTTATAAGCACTTCTAAACATCTCCCTATTCTGTACATATAATCTAATACTTCTAAGGATTTCTCTTTACTGTAAAGAATAAAGAAAGCATACAAAAAAATTTAAATACTTTCTTACTTTAAGACGGCAAGGATGGTGCTGATGTGTGATGCTGGAGAATGAGAACTACTCTGATACCAACTGTAATGATCACCCTTCTTCCTATACTACTCTCTAAGGATGACCGTTACTTAACTACTAACTCTACTTAACCGGTATGATCGAAACCACAAGGAATCCCTACCGAAAAATTTGGACAGAGTCTCCCCTGTACCGGTGACCTTAAACTGAGATACAAACATAATATACATCAGCCACAGGTGGCTGGAACATATATCAAACACACAAAAGAAATAACATCACCACGCAGTTTAATAAAATCAAATCATGCAAGTAATGAATAGCGGAAACAAAATAAAATACAGCTTCTTACTCCAAAATTTTCTTATCTACCTATATACCGAATTAATCTAACAAATTCTTAAACTAAGCCCCAAGGCTTCCATAGTCTTGGTAGCACACATCCATCCGCACCTCCTTGTCGCCTACCTTTGCTAAAACTTTTCCTTTCCTGTATTTGTAGTAAGAGTAAAATGCAATCTATAAGTAAAATGCTTAGTAAGCGCTATCTAACTCACAAAAACTCGATGTGCATGTACATATATCTATAAAATGGACTAACTGAATGCTTACTGAAGACTACTCATGTTTATCCAATAGTAAAGGAATCAAACAGGCTGAAATGCTAAACATGTAAAGCTACTCATGCTCTTCTAATAGTAAATAAAAGTAAGCAAATCTAAACAAACATGCTAGCATAAAAGAACTACTAAACTTGCTGATTTAAAACACAATGAAACTTATTTCATTTGTTCTAAACTTATTCTTTTATTCCACTTGTTTAAAACTTATACTTTAATACTTTTATACTTATGTGAAGCTTATTTTACTTGTTCAAAAACTTATACTTATAAAAATTCAAAATAATAATCAACTTTCTTCTTGGGCCCGACAACTGTACTTGCTATGCGCGCATCCCTAACTAGACCCGAGATAGCTGGTCCCGAATCTAGTAGGGTTTACTAGGTTATCTAAACCTAGGGATAACTATGGGAGCCCAACCCAAGGACAACTGAGAGTCCAGCATACTAGGTTATCTAAACCTAGGGACGACTATGGGAGCCCAACCCAAGGACAACTGAGAGTCCAGCACAGTGCCATTGCTAAAAGTAAAATACTTGTTATCTTTTAATACTTCTAATATATAATGCCTCGGTATTTTCTTTAGCACCTTGTGTGCCAAAATCCCTAAAGTCTTGACTTTGGGATCTACTTAAGGCCTTGACATTTTTCTTTCTTTTCTTTATCTTTCTTATACTTTTCTTAAACTCAAAATACTGTTAGGGTATTTTTCCATATGCATCTATAAGTGAAATCAACTAAGTAACACACAATCATGCATATTTAAGGGAATTCTAAAGCCTTGTTCTACAATGCTATCCATAAGCTATCTATTAGCAATTCTGCACTGCTAAAGAAACTAAATACTTAAAGCAAATCTACACTACAATGCTTAACAAAATTATGTTCTGTAATGAGATCTAAACTGCACTAAAATTCTGCACTACAAGGAGATTTCAACTGCATTAAAATTCTGCACTTCAAGGAGATCTAAACTGCATTAAAATTCTCACATGGCAATTATAAACCTAGAATTTCATATTCTAGTAACCGGCTGAGACCAAATGGAATCCTTGATATTGACACATCCAAACACTTTAATTCTGAACATCAATTATGCCATTATGGTCAGAAAGGAATTCTCAGTATAAAATCTATATTGATCAACATATAAATCTCTTTTCTCATCTTCTAAACTAAACTTCTACTCTGAACTTACTACTTGCATATCTAAATTACTCACATACTTCTCACCTGTTAAATTCATTACATCAATTCAAATCATCTTTAGTCTTAATACATGATACTCACCAAAACGACATATTACATATGCTCATCTTCACTCTTTCATCCACACTTCTGCACTAAAGAGATTACACTACCTACTTCATCATAAAATAAACCAAAATCACTGCCGGATCAACCTCCAATTAGCCTAATAAACCAATACTTTATCCAAGCCTTTCTATGTTCATTGTCTAATAGTAGAACAAAGGGAAACTAAAAGCTTAAAGAAAAATCTAACAATATACTTGGAATAAAATGCAGTTCGTTGCATAGATATATATTTAAACTAAAACTGAAAATCAGGAAAGGACTAAAATCCCTAGCTATTCCAGTTCTGTACAAACCAATCAAACACCTCAAGGAAAAGATGATACTGCTATCAAAGAGTTGATACATGATATACTGGAACTAGAACTTAATGGGTCTACACATTCTAAATTCTTTCCAACTAAGTAAAGCATAAAGAGAAGTTGTTGCTGTTAAACGTGATATACTAGGACAGAACTTGGAGGATCTACTTATTCTTAACTTATTCCAACCAAGCAAAGAATAAAGGACAGAATTGCTACTGCTATCACAAGTTGAAACGTGATATGAATCACTTCCAACATAACAAAGCATAAGGAAAGAATTTGCTACTGCTAAATGTGATTTACTAAGAAATCTGTAACTAAAATACTATACTACGAAATCAATGAATCTAAAACCCATATAACACCTATTTTCATTTTCTTGCAATGAAAATCTGAAACCCATAAACTCCCAATGCTGTACACAAAATTTGAAAGCAAGGACAACAAAGCACACTAGCTACAAGAAACCAATGGCACAGAAAAACTGAAATCTTAAAGCATACTACAGCAGCAATGCAAAGAGAAAATAAGCATTGGTCTCTTTCTATTATAGCTACACATAATCACCTAAAGATTAGGAACATGCACAATTTAATAAAATCTATTAGAAAGGGTGATGCCGTTAGCCCTTAATAAACGCATTGGCATATTTCTGTTAAGAACCGAACATCAATTGTTCTATCAAGCAACGCATTGGCAGGTTTCTGTTAAGCAACACATTGATAAATTTCTGTTAAGCACGTGCTATTAAAAGGGTGATTGCTATTTACCACGGCAAGGGAACTAGATTATAAAATTGGGAAATCAACTACATGCTCAATTCATTCAAATCTCTTCTCTTCTTCCTTATAAAACTCACTGTAGCAGCTTCAAACTCATTAATCTTACAGCTTATTCTGAAAGCTCAAAAGAAACTCAAATCAAACTCGGATCCTTTGAACCCCACAGCAGCAAGCCCTAAACCATAGCCCTTATAGTATAATTCGAATACTAGAAGAAACTAATCCCCTAGCAAATTCGGAATTTCCTCACGGCACATTCCAAAACACCAAAACAAAACATCACAGCATACTCAAAAACAAGGAAACTCCAAATTAAATTCGGAACTACTCTTACTGCAGGTGAGAAGCAACTTACAGCGGTTTCTTGGACTCACAGCCGAAGAAGGACTCTAATGCCTCTAGGGTTTTGGCTGGCTTGCGATTTTGGCTTCCTCCTCGTGCTCACAGCTTCCTTCTTGACGAGGGGATCCCGAAATGGTGAAGAACTCTCGACGTTAGCCCCTCACCGACCGCCGGAGGTGAAAACCCTAGCTCCGGCCTGCTTCCGCCCGAGCTCTGCCGTCGCGAGCGAGAGAGAAGAAAAGAGGGAGGAGAGGAATTAGGGTTCTCGTGCAAAAATCCAATATCAACTTATCCCTCTTATAACCTAGCATTTCTGTTATGGTTTAAGACCTAGTCATTATAAATTTATTCACAAAACGCTTGTGGAACACTTGGTCAGGCGCGCGTTGCTTAAGGCTCAGCTCATGGGTTCAAATCTCAGCTGCAACCCATTTTCTTCCTATTATTTCTTGTTATTAACTTCTACTACTTAAATAAAATTCTTCCTTTATTTGATCAAGTAACAACTGCTTGCCCACTTGGTCAACCGGATTCACTTAAAGCTTGGTTCGGCCGGAGGTCTCGAGTTTGAATCTCGGCTTGGACATTTTTTTGTCGAAACTTCTTTCGTTTAGTAAAAATACCAAACGACTTCCAAAAATTGCATAAAAATACTCTAAAAATTTCTAAAAATCTCTAAAATATTTCTAAAGTGTTTCCAAATATTTTTAAGTACCATTAGGACTTGTAACAAGAAATTTTGGGTCATTACAACATCTACGATAGATGCCCACAAACTATTACGTGGAAATGCGTTTAATGCATACCTTATTAAGTCCCGGTTCTCCATTTGGTGGCCGATGGCGTGGAGCCCGTTGAGGATTTTCCTTGATCCTCACGTGAAGCTGACTTGCAGTTTCCCCTTCCTGCATTTTTATATTAAATATTTTATTTAATAATAAGTCTCATTTTGTTACCTTAGCGTCGCTCGTTCCTTCGTGCAGTTCGATTAGTTTGTCCCATAACTCTTTGGTGTTCTTATGTGGTCCGACCCGGTTTAGTTCTTCTCTAGTCAACACGCACTGTATGGTGTTGATTGCCTTGTTCTCTGCTGATGCCTTCTTTTTTAGGTCTGCTGTCCAATCTTTTGGATCTAGTAGATTCCTGGAACTGTCTACTGGTATTTTGTAGGGTCTGGTGACGCTCATCCACTGGTCGAAGTCTGTCTTGAGATATACTTCCATTCGCTTCTTCCAGTACGGGAAGTCATCCCCGTTGAAGAGGGGAGGACGCACTGTGCTGAATCCTTCAAGTTGAGACATTTTAATCCTGCACACAAGTAAACAAATAGACAAAAAAAATCCCAAGACTTGGTCTTGGATTAGCAGTGTGGAAAGAAAAAGATGATAGAAAGATCTAAATGGATGTTGCACCAATTTAGATAACGAAGAAAAGATCTTTCCAAAAAGGTAAGATTACCGGTTTGGAATTATGCGAAAAAAAAATAAAAACCAAAAAAAACTTAACAGAAAGTTCACCCTGTCTGATTGGTGGTTGCACTAAATTAGAGCGGTACCTGCTCTGATACTACTTGTTGGATCGTAAGCGTTCGATAGAGGGGGGGTGAATATCAATTAAAACTTTCGTTCGAAAAGAGTTAAGCGCACAGCAGAAATAGAGTAAAGACAAAGTAAGAAAGCAAGGCAAGGCTAACACAGTTTGGTTTTACTTGGTTCGGAGCTTGTGTCGACTTCTACTTCAAGGCCTGCACTCGTCGAGTGCTTTCGTTGGACAATCCAATAGCAGGTCGAATATTTGATTACAGAAAGTTAAGTACAGAAGTGCTAATGAAAATAAAACAAAGCTTATACCGACAAAGGAGGAAATTAAAAGAACAGGAGCGAGTAGTCGGAGCTTCGTTAGCGTCGCTGGAGCGTAGAGCAGCAGAGTAAGCAGTCTGACAATTCTGAGTTATGTTTTGTGGTCTGCCTTTGACCCTCCTTATATTGGAGGCTCGGGGCGCCTGGATCCCTTCCGAGCGCCCTGGTGAGACGTGGCAGGTCCAACCAGTAAGCTCCACGTGGCGACGCACGATCAGGATGAGTTTTGCCTCTCGGGCGCCCGGACCACCTTGCTCCAGGAACCAGCTTTCCTGCAAGACACGGTTAGTCCGAGGCAAATAAATGGTGTATATCCTGCAAAACAAAGTGTTAGCATAGTTTATAAGTTTGACATAAAGAGTATGACTTAGATTCCGTTTTTCTGAGACCGGAATCTAGTCACGATCTCGACTTAGAGATCCGAAATGGATCTAAGCCGGATCGACGCCTAATGTTCCCTTCCCGGGAACACGTCCTCACAGTCACTCCCTTCCAGTGACTTACCTTTACTCACCTGCCTGATGTCCGGTCAGCCCTTCGACCCGTCTGTGTTGGTGCAACCTTAGGTCAAGGTTGACCTGGGTGACCCGACTCGAGTCGACCTGACTCAAGGTATATTTTAATGTTTGACAAGAATAGAGAAGTTGTATTTTGATGTTTGACAAGAACAGGAACTTGGGGGATTGTGGGTGCAACCTTTGATCAAGGTTGACCTGGTTGACCCGACTTGAGTTGACCTGGCACGGGGAAAAGTCCAAGTATGGAGACTTGGCACGGAAAAGTCCAAGCAGGGAGCTTGGCACAGGAAAAGTCCAAGCAGGGAGCCTGGCACGGGAAAAAGTCCAAGTATGGAGACTTGGCACAGAAAAAGTCCAAGCAGGGAGCTTGGCACGGGAAAAGTCCAAGCAGGGAGCTTGGCACGGGGAAAAGTCCAAGTACGGATACTTGGCACGCGAAGTCGGAGAGGGCTCGGTAGCTCGTTCTCCGGTAGGTCAGAGAGGGCTTGGTAGCTCGTTCTCTGGATTGGATGGAGTCGGAGAGGGCTCGGTAGCTCGTTCTCCGGACTAGGTCAGAGAGGGCTCGGTAGCTCGTTCTCTAGACCGGACGAAGTCGGAGAGGGCTCGGTAGCTCGTTCTCCGAACTAGGTCAGAGAGGGCTCGGTAGCTCGTTCTCTTGACTAGGAAGACATTAGGGTTTAGGGCTGGGAAGCTCTAAAACCAACAGAGGCATTGGATCGATCTGTTTGACCAATCCAGTGATACTTTGGCTGTCTGGATTGGTCTGTCGACCGATCCAGTGATACCTTAGTTATCTGATCGGTCTCGTGACCGATCAGTTACCACACAGTAGCTCTCTGTGGGTTATCTGATCAGTCTGGTGACCGATCAGTAAGAAGCCATGGGATTTAGAAAACAATAGGGGATCGGTCTGTGGACCGATCCATCTATAGGCTGATCGGTCCACAGACCGATCAGGGATCGTAAACAACTCTCTGTGAGAGTTGGGATCGGTCTGGGGACCGATCAGCGTAGGGCTTGATCGGTCCCCTGACCGATCAGATCCGCCCTGGACCGATCAGGGTGGAGCCTGATCGGTCCAGGCCTAGCCGTTGAGTCACAACGGCTAGATTTCTGTTTCTTCTTTGTCTTCTTCACAGGTTCATATAAATCACGAGGTCGAAGGCCTCTGCAAGAATAAGATAGTATGCAGGAAAGTGCAGTTAACTTCTTCTTGCTCCTGCGATCTGAGCTTTGTTGAGCTCTCCACTGCTGAAGCTTCGTGTGAGCTTCCCTCGGCTGGGTTTCCAACTGAACAGTTGCTGCTGTGGTTGGCATCAATGAAGTTGCTGCTTCATCAACAGTCGACGAGAAGGCAAGCAAACTAGTGTTTTACATTCATATTGTTCTTGACTTCTTGCTGTATTTCTTGTACTCTGATCTTGCTATTGCAAGAGAGATTGTGGCGAGGTTTCTCCACCCAGAAGGAGTTTTTATTAGCCGGTTTTCAGGGGTCTCATCCACCGATGGATTGATAGGATTCGTCCACCTTACGGACATGCCGAGGAGTAGGAGTATCATCTCTGAACCTCGTTATATCATCGCGTTTGAGGTTTGATCTTCTCCATTTTCGTTTCTACTCTTTATTTCCACTGCGCTAACTCAAATTGTAGGAAGAAACGAGAATTTGGGGTCGGCTATTCACACCCCCCCCTCTCTAGCCGCATCCGAAGGTCCTAACAAGTGGTATCAGAGCGAGGTCGCTCTTCGTCGGATTAACACTCGGGGGAGCACGAGCTAGAGAATGGATCAACTTGGAGAAGACATCACGATTCCACCCTTCTACAATCGCGACGACTTCGCGTTTTGGAAGGTAAGAATAAAGTATTTTCTTATGATTAACCTAGTAAATTGGAATTGTGTACAAGTAGTTTTTATTCCTCCGGTGGATAAAGAAGGAGAACCTCTCGAGAAGAAGAAGTGGACGAAGGAACAAATCCACCAATCCATAATCAACGACGAGGTAACGAAAATCTTTGAATTTTCATTACCTAATGATATCTTGTGTAAGATAGGTAGATACAACAATGCCAAGGAGTTGTGGAACAACTTGGCTAAGTTTCATGAGGAGAGCTCCAAATCAAGTCATGAAGAGGAGTCAAGTGAGCCAAGTAGCTCACATCATGGAGGTATGGAATTAGAAGTTGAGGGCTACTCAACATCTAAGGAAGAAGAGGAGGGGAGTTCTTCTTCAAGAATGGAGCAAGAAGAAGAAGCCTCTACCTCCGGAAGGGATGAAGGAGAAAACTTATATCCATCCTCAACCCTAGGTAACTCAAGCAACTTAATTTCAAGTAAATTACATATAATGTGCTTTGAGTGTAGGGAATATGGGCATTACAAAAGTAAATGTCCAAAGAGGATTAGGAAGACTCCACCGGCACCAAAAGTCAAGGAAGCCGGAGTCCCGATACGCAAGGGCAAGGAGCACGTGGTGTGCTTCCAATGGAAGCAAAGGGGACATTATAGGAGTTAATGTTCAAGGGGGAGGCAACCTCACAAAGACAAGAGACCAAGCACATCTATGGGGGGAGCTAAGGCAAACCCTAAGGTATACTTTAAGGCACATTCTTGCAATTCTAATAAGACACATGCTAGTAGTTTTATTGCAATTGTCAATAATGATAAGCATGATAACCATAGAAACCGATACATGTGCTTAGGTGCCAAACATGTTAGCCTAGATAAGGACGATGCTAGAAATGCCAACCCTAGAGTTAACTCATCTAAGGTTAAGGAAAACCTAGATAGGAATCCCAAAACAACTAGACATATGCCTAGGAATACCTCAAAGAAAAATGGAAAATTAAAGCTTGAGGTATTAAAGAAGGAAAATCAAGTCTTGAGGTCAAGACTTGACACTTTAGAAAAGGCTCTTAAGAATTTGGAGAAGTCAACTCTAGGGCCTAAGGGTCAAAAATCAAAGCCCAAGGACAAGAGAGGTTTGGGTCACAAACCTATGTCTCAAGTGGTCAAGCCCGCTTATCATAATGTTCCATTCGATTATGGAACAAGACCTAGGGCTAAGAAGACCATCACCAAGGTCACAAGGGGAGTCACCCCTAGAGTTGATCTTGATGAATCCCAAATGACCAAGGCTTTAAAGCCTAGGAGGGTCATTAGGAGGGTTGCTAGGGAAGTCATCCCTAGTGAATATTTAGTGAACCCAATGAGCTCAAATAGGTATTGGGTTATTAGGAGCGTGATTCCTTCACGCTAGATGGTTTAGGGTGTGCCAACCTTAATTGGATAGGTAGTTAACCTACTCATGGCAAAAGGTGGCATTTTAGGAATTTTCAAGGTGTAATCAAGCCTTGAAAATGAAATTAAAAATTATTCCTAAGGTGATTAGGATGTGCCAACCACATTTGAGGAGTTTTCTAGGGTCAATCTAATTGGCACATAGTGATCTAAAAATCTTTAGTATATGATTTTAGGTCTATTACACTTAGGAATATAGAATTTATGGTAAAATGATCAAAATTATCAAAAATGGCAACTAAGGCTAGAATTAGGTATTTTCTATACCTTTATATGTTATTTGTCATACATTGTTTGTCATATGCCATGTCATGACATCATATTTATTTAATTATCATTTGAAATGTCATGATAATGCTTATGTTAGTTATATGTCATGCCTTATTTAAGTTTCATACTTGATGACATGACATCATGACATTGGCACATATTTCCACTTATGATATTATTTTATGTCATGTCATCATCTCTTGCATTTATAATCAATTAATTTTATTTAAGGATAGAAACACAATTTGATATGGAGATCAAATTGTTGTTTAGAAAATGCATGAGAACTTAGCTTAAGATGACCTAAACCCATATCTCACATCAAAATTGACTTGGATGTGTTTGATACACCTTAGATGTGTGTGAGATATTAGGATTATGAGTTAGGATCAAGGTGCATAGTTCTTGTACCTAGATGAGCCTAATTCGAATTTGAGGATCATAGGGAAAACTTGTGTACAAGTCATGTACATTTAGCCCTAAGATTGTGGTCATAAATTGAATGGTTTAAGATCATTTCAAAATTGATTTGAAAAACATTGATGAAGCTTTTCTAATGATAGCATTCATCATTGAGCAAGTTGATACAAAGATGGATTAACCTTGAGCTATTTCAAAGTCTTTCGAACTTTGTATCAAGATTAAAAATGGGAGTTATTTTCATAGAAAACTATTTTTTCTTGATAATATATGTTATGAGGAATGTATCCTCAAAATTTTACAATTTTTGGAATTTTTTGTAATTTTTTAGGGGTTTCTGAATTTCGGGAGAAAAATAAGAAATCCTTATCAGAGAGTCGTGGACCGATTAGAGGAGATCCTGATCGGTCCAGGGAAGTCTGGATCGGTCACTGGACTGATCCAGGGAAGTGTGGATCGGTCTGGTGACCGATCCAGTGGAGTCCTGATCGGTCTGGTGACCGATCAGAGCGTGCCAAATGCTGATTTTCGACTGTTGTCTGAAATTTCAGCTATGGAAGTTGGTGCTTTAGATTTCTAAAGGGTTGAAACTCTCCAAGACATTGTTGGTGCAATGGTCAAGGAGGAGTTGACCTTTAGGGGGAGTTTTACCTATCGGTCAAGGAGGAGTTGACCTTTAGGGGGAGTTTTACCTAATGGTCAAGGGGGAGTTGACTTTTAGGGGAAATTTTTGCTCGTCAAGTTTTTTTATAAGTGATTATCACTAAGTTGATTGTTGATTTTAGTATCAAGGGGGAAATTAAGGGTTTCAATGAAAGGTATGGACTTTCATTAGGAAGAAACTCTTGACCTTGATTCACTCTTTTTGATGTGTGTCAAAAAGGGGGAGAATGTCCAGAGAATGTTTAAGGAAGAACATTGGAGTTTGGAGAGAATGTTCAGAGAATGTTTAAGGAAGAACATTGGAGAACTATTGGAAAACCTAAGTTAGGTTATCGGGTTAACCTAACTTGATTATGGTTTTTGTCAAACATCAAAAAGGGGGAGATTGTTGGTGCAACCTTAGGTCAAGGTTGACCTGGGTGACCCGACTCGAGTTGACTTGACTCGAGGTATATTTTGATGTTTGACAAAAATAGAGAAGTTGTATTTTGATGTTTGACAAGAATAGGAACTTGGGGGATTCTGGGTGCAACCTTTGGTCAAGGTTGACCTGGTTGACCCGACTTGAGTTGACCTGGAATGGGGAAAAGTCCAAGTATGGAGACTTGGCACGGAAAAGTCCAAGCAGGGAGCTTGGCACGGGAAAAGCCCAAGCAGGGAGCTTGGCACGGGAAAAAGTCCAAGTATGGAGACTTGGCACAGAAAAAGTCCAAGCAGGGGGCTTGGCACGGGAAAAGTCCTAGCAGGGAGCTTGGCACGGGGAAAAGTTCAAGTACGGATACTTGGCACGCGAAGTCGGAGAGGGCTCGGTAGCTCGTTCTCCGGACTAGGTCAGAGAGGGCTCGGTAGCTCGTTCTCTGGACTGGATGGAGTCGGAGAGGGCTCGATAGCTCATTCTCCGGACTAAGTCAGAGAGGGCTCGGTAGCTCGTTCTCTGGACCGGACGAAGTCGGAGAGGGCTCGGTAGCTCGTTCTCCAGACTAGGTCAGAGAGGGCTCGGTAGCTCGTTCTCTAGACTAGGAAGACGTTAGGGTTTAGGGCTGGGAAGCTCTAAAACCAACAGAGGCATTGGATCGGTCTGTTTGACCGATCCAGTGATACTTTGGCTGTCTGGATCGGTCTGTCGACCGATCCAGAGATACCTTAGTTATCCTGTCGGTCTCGTGACCGATCAGTAACCACACAGTAGCTCTCTATGGGTTATCTGATCGGTCTGGTGACCGATCAGTAAGAAGCCATGGGATTCAGAAAACAATAGGGGATCGGTGTGTGGACCGATCCATCTATAGGCTGATCGGTCCCAGACCGATCAGGGATCGCAACCAACTCTCTGTGAGAGTTGGGATCGGTCTGGGGACCGATCAACGTAGGGCCTGATCGGTCCCCTGACCGATCAGATCCGCCCTGGACTGATCAGGGTGGAGCCTGATCGGTCTAGGCCTAGCCGTTGAGTCACAACGGCTAGATTTCTGTTTCTTCTTTGTCTTCTTCGCAGGTTCATATAAATCACGAGGTCGAGGGCCTCTGCAAGAATAAGATAGTATACAGGAAAGTGCAGTTAACTTCTTCTTGCTCCTGCGATCTGAGCTTTGCTGAGCTCTCCACTACTGAAGCTTCGTGTGAGCTTCCCTCGGCTGGGTTTCCAACTGAACAGTTGCTACTGTGGTTGGCATCCGTGAAGTTGCTGCTTCATCAACAGTCGACGAGAAGGCAAGCAAACTAATGTTTTACATTCATATTGTTCTTGACTTCTTGCTGTATTTCTTGTACTATGATCTTGCTGTTGCAAGAGAGATTGTGGCGAGGTTTCTCCACCCAGAAGGAGTTTTTATTAGCCGGTTTTCCGGGGTCTCATCCACCGACGGATTGATAGGATTCGTCCACCTTACGGACATGCCGAGGAGTAGGAGTATCATCTCTGAACCTCGTTATATCGTCGCGTTTGAGGTTTGATCTTCTCCATTTTCGTTTGTACTCTTTATTTCCGCTGCGCTAACTCAAATTGTAGGAAGAAACGAGAATTTGGGGTCGGCTATTCACACCCCCCCTCTCTAGCCGCATCCGAAGGTCCTAACAAGTGGTATCAGAGCGAGGTCGCTCTTCGTCGGATTAACACTCGGGGGAGCACGAGCTAGAGAATGGATCAACTTGGAGAAGACATCACGATTCCACCCTTCTACAATCGCGACGACTTCGCGTTTTGGAAGGTAAGAATAAAGTATTTTCTTATGATTAACCTAGTAAATTGGAATTGTGTACAAGTAGGTTTTATTCCTCCGGTGGATAAAGAAGGAGAACCTCTCGAGAAGAAGAAGTGGACGAAGGAACAAATCCACCAATCCATAATCAACGACGAGGTAACGAAAATCTTTGAATTTTCATTACCTAATGATATCTTGTGTAAGATAGGTAGATACAACAATGCCAAGGAGTTGTGGAACAACTTGGCTAAGTTTCATGAGGAGAGCTCCAAATCAAGTCATGAAGAGGAGTCAAGTGAGCCAAGTAGCTCACATCATGGAGGTATGGAATTAGAAGTTGAGGGCTACTCAACATCTAAGGAAGAAGAGGAGGGGAGTTCTTCTTCAAGAATGGAGCAAGAAGAAGAAGCCTCTACCTCCGGAAGGGATGAAGGAAAAAACTTATATCCATCCTCAACCCTAGGTAACTCAAGCAACTTAATTTCAAGTAAATTACATATAATGTGCTTTGAGTGTAGGGAATATGGGCATTACAAAAGTAAATGTCCAAAGAGGATTAGGAAGACTCCACCGGCACCAAAAGTCAAGGAAGCCGGAGTCCCGATACACAAGGGCAAGGAGCACGTGGTGTGCTTCCAATGCAAGCAAAGGGGACATTATAGGAGTTAATGTTCAAGGGGGAGGCAACTTCACAAAGACAAGAGACCAAGCACATCTATGGGGGGAGCTAAGGCAAACCCTAAGGTATACTTTAAGGCACATTCTTGCAATTCTAATAATACACATGCTAGTAGTTTTATTGCAATTGTCAATAATGATAAGCATGATAACCATAGAAACCGATACATGTGCTTAGGTGCCAAACATGTTAGCCTAGATAAGGACGATGCTAGAAATGCCAACCCTAGAGTTAACTCATCTAAGGTTAAGGAAAACCTAGATAGGAATCCCAAAACAACTAGACATATGCCTAGGAATACCTCAAAGAAAAATGGAAAATTAAAGCTTGAGGTATTAAAGAAGGAAAATCAAGTCTTGAGGTCAAGACTTGACACTTTAGAAAAGGCTCTTAAGAATTTGGAGAAGTCAACTCTAGGGCCTAAGGGTCAAAAATCAAAGCCCAAGGACATGAGAGGTTTGGGTCACAAACCTAAGTCTCAAGTGGTCAAGCCCGCTTATCATAATGTTCCATTCGATTATGGAACAAGACCTAGGGCTAAGAAGACCATCACCAAGGTCACAAGGGGAGTCACCCCTAGAGTTGATCTTGATGAATCCCAAATGACCAAGGCTTTAAAGCCTAGGAGGGTCATTAGGAGGGTTGCTAGGGAAGTCATCCCTAGTGAATATTTAGTGAACCCAATGAGCTCAAATAGGTATTGGGTTATTAGGAGCGTGATTCCTTCACGCTAGATGGTTTAGGGTGTGCCAACCTTAATTGGATAGGTAGTTAACCTACTCATGGCAAAAGGTGGCATTTTAGGAATTTTCAAGGTGTAATCAAGCCTTGAAAATGAAATTAAAAATTATTCCTAAGGTGATTAGGATGTGCCAACCACATTTGAGGAGTTTTCTAGGGTCAATCTAATTGGCACATAGTGATCTAAAAAATCTTTAGTATATGATTTTAGGTCTATTACACTTAGGAATATAGAATTTATGGTAAAATGATCAAAATTATCAAAAATGGCAACTAAGGCTAGAATTAGGTATTTTCTATACCTTTATATGTTATTTGCCATACATTGTTTGTCATATGCCATGTCATGACATCATATTTATTTAATTATCATTTGAAATGTCATGATAATGCTTATGTTAGTTATATGTCATGCCTTATTTAAGTTTCATACTTGATGACATGACATCATGACATTGGCACATATTTCCACTTATGATATTATTTTATGTCATGTCATCATCTCTTGCATTTATGATCAATTAATTTTATTTAAGGATAGAAACACAATTTGATATGGAGATCAAATTGTTGTTTAGAAAATGCATGAGAACTTAGCTTAAGATGACCTAAACCCATATCTCACATCAAAATTGACTTGGATGTGTTTGATACACCTTAGATGTGTGTGAGATATTAGGATTATGAGTTAGGATCAAGGTGCATAGTTCTTGTACCTAGATGAGCCTAATTCGAATTTGAGGATCATAGGGAAAACTTGTGTACAAGTCATGTACATTTAGCCCTAAGATTGTGGTCATAAATTGAATGGTTTAAGATCATTTCAAAATTGATTTGAAAAACCTTGATGAAGCTTTTCTAGTGATAGCATTCCTCATTGAGCAAGTTGATACAAAGATGGATTAACCTTGAGCTATTTCAAAGTCTTTCGAACTTTGTATCAAGATTAAAAATGGGAGTTATTTTCATAGAAAACTATTTTTTCTTGATAATATATGTTATGAGGAATGTATCCTCAAAATTTTACAATTTTTGGAATTTTTTGTAATTTTTTAGGGGTTTCTGAATTTCGGGAGAAAAATAAGAAATCCTTATCAGAGAGTCGTGGACCGATTAGAGGAGATCCTGATCGGTCCAGGGAAGTCTGGATTGGTCACTGGACTGATCCAGGGAAGTGTGGATCGGTCTGGTGACCGATCCAGTGGAGTCCTGATCGGTCTGGTGACCGATCAGAGCGTGCCAAATGCTGATTTTCGACTGTTGCCTGAAATTTCAGCTATGGAAGTTGGTGCTTTAGATTTCTAAAGGGTTGAAACTCTCCAAGACATTGTTGGTGCAATGGTCAAGGAGGAGTTGACCTTTAGGGGGAGTTTTACCTATCGGTCAAGGAGGAGTTGACCTTTAGGGGGAGTTTTACCTAATGGTCAAGGGGGAGTTGACTTTTAGGGGAAATTTTTGCTCGTCAAGTTTTTTTATAAGTGATTATCACTAAGTTGATTGTTGATTTTAGTATCAAGGGGGAAATTAAGGGTTTCAATGAAAGGTATGGACTTTCATTAGGAAGAAACTCTTGACCTTGATTCACTCTTTTTGATGTGTGTCAAAAAGGGGGAGAATGTCCAGAGAATGTTTAAGGAAGAACATTGGAGTTTGGGGAGAATGTTCAGAGAATGTTTAAGGAAGAACATTGGAGAACTATTGGAAAACCTAAGTTAGGTTATCGGGTTAACCTAACTTGATTATGGTTTTTGTCAAACATCAAAAAGGGGGAGATTGTTGGTGCAACCTTAGGTCAAGGTTGACCTGGGTGACCCGACTCGAGTTGACTTGACTCAAGGTATATTTTGATGTTTGACAAAAATAGAGAAGTTGTATTTTGATGTTTGACAAGAATAGGAACTTGGGGGATTGTGGGTGCAACCTTTGGTCAAGGTTGACCTGGTTGACCCGACTTGAGTTGACCTGGAATGGGGAAAAGTCCAAGTATGGAGACTTGGCACGGAAAAGTCCAAGCAGGGAGCTTGGCACGGGAAAAGCCCAAGCAGGGAGCTTGGCACGGGAAAAAGTCCAAGTATGGAGACTTGGCACAGAAAAAGTCCAAGCAGGGGGCTTGGCACGGGAAAAGTCCTAGCAGGGAGCTTGGCACGGGGAAAAGTTCAAGTACGGATACTTGGCACGCGAAGTCGGAGAGGGCTCGGTAGCTCGTTCTCCGGACTAGGTCAGAGAGGGCTCGGTAGCTCGTTCTCTGGACTGGATGGAGTTAGAGAGGGCTCGATAGCTCATTCTCCGGACTAGGTCAGAGAGGGCTCGGTAGCTCGTTCTCTGGACCGGACGAAGTCGGAGAGGGCTCGGTAGCTCGTTCTCCAGACTAGGTCAGAGAGGGCTCGGTAGCTCATTCTCTAGACTAGGAAGACGTTAGGGTTTAGGGCTGGGAAGCTCTAAAACCAACAGAGGCATTGGATCGGTCTGTTTGACCGATCCAGTGATACTTTGGCTGTCTGGATCGGTCTGTCGACCGATCCAGTGATACCTTAGTTATCCTGTCGGTCTTGTGACCGATCAGTAACCACACAGCAGCTCTCTATGGGTTATCTAATCGGTCTGGTGACCGATCAGTAAGAAGCCATGGGTTTCAGAAAACAATAGGGGATCGGTGTGTGGACCGATCCATCTATAGGCTGATCGGTCCCAGACCGATCAGGGATCGCAACCAACTCTCTGTGAGAGTTGGGATCGGTCTGGGGACCGATCAACGTAGGGCCTGATCGGTCCCCTGACCGATCAGATCCGCCCTGGACTGATCAGGGTGGAGCCTGATCGGTCCAGGCCTAGCCGTTGAGTCACAACGGCTAGATTTCTGTTTCTTCTTTGTCTTCTTCGCAGGTTCATATAAATCACGAGGTCGAGGGCCTCTGCAAGAATAAGATAGTATACAGGAAAGTGCAGTTAACTTCTTCTTGCTCCTGCGATCTGAGCTTTGCTGAGCTCTCCACTGCTGAAGCTTCGTGTGAGCTTCCCTCGGCTGGGTTTCCAACTGAACAGTTGCTACTGTGGTTGGCATCCGTGAAGTTGCTGCTTCATCAACAGTCGACGAGAAGGCAAGCAAACTAGTGTTTTACATTCATATTGTTCTTGACTTCTTGCTGTATTTCTTGTACTATGATCTTGCTGTTGTAAGAGAGATTGTGGCGAGGTTTCTCCACCCAGAAGGAGTTTTTATTAGCCGATTTTCCGGGGTCTCATCCACCGACGGATTGATAGGATTCGTCCACCTTACGGACATGCCGAGGAGTAGGAGTATCATCTCCGAACCTCGTTATATCGTCGCGTTTGAGGTTTGATCTTCTCCATTTTCGTTTCTACCACTACAAGAATTTTTGCATTCAACAACACCCAATAGACAACGCTTTTTAATAAAAACGTTGTCGTTCTTTGTTTTACAACGCTTTTAGTGAAAAGCGTTGTCTATGGTATTTACTTTTTACTAAAGACAACGGTTTTTAATGAAGTGTTGTCTTTAGTGTTGTTGTTTATGGTCAAAGACAACATTTTTTTAAAAAAACATTTTTTAAAGTGTTGTGTATGTTTCCCCTAAACTCACTTAAAATAAATTCGCAGCCCTCGCTTTGCTAAACTCTAAACCCTCAACGCGCGCGCGCCTTCTCCTCACCACTCCTCTCCACGAGTTCTCCTCTCCACTCCTCTCCACGAGTGCCTTCTCCTCTCCTTCTCCTCTCCACGAGTGCCTTCTCCTCTCCTTCTCCTCTCCACGAGCGCCTTCTCCTCTCCACTCCTCTCCACGAGCGCCTTCTCCTCTCCACGAGCGCCTTCTCCTCTCCTTGCCGCGTGATCTCCTCTGAACCCTAATCTCGACCCAAACTCCTCACGCAAAACTCCTCACGCCGGCCCAACTCCTCCAAGTCGAGATCCCTAATCTCGCATTTCCCCATCTCCTCAATCAAAGTCAGCTTACCCTTCCTAATCTTCTCACGGCTCCTCAACTCCTCTGAACCCTTCGATCTTAGTTCCTTCCTCGCAGAGCAGATTCGAGAGTAGGAGGAACGGAAGAAAGAAAGGTAAAATTACCGGCGCCAGGAACGGAGGCCGCGCCACCTCTGGCAAAAGCTCCCATTTCACCCCATCGAAGAAAGGGTGCGCCTTCACCTCCTCCGCACCCCCACTAAACCCTAATCTCCTCTCCGGGTCCTTGACCACGAGCCGCTCGATAATGTCAGTGAGATCGGTGCGCCGCCGGCCTGGGAACATTAGCGGCAGCGTAAGAATGTTGCGCAACGTCTCCTTCCTGTTCCGCCCCCGGAAGGGCGTCTGTCCGTATGCCATTTCGTACGCCAGGATCCCAAGCGCCCACCAGTCCACCGCGAAGCCGTGCCCTTCGCCGCGCACCACTTCCGGCGCCACGTACTCCTCCGTCCCCACGAACGAGAACGACCGCTCGTCGTCACCACCGGATCCTTCTCTGGATTTCGAGATGGACGAGGAACTCGTCCTACGGCGACTCGCCGGGGAGACTCTCGCCGACCTCCCTTTCTTGATCTGGTCGTCCGCGGCGCCGAAGGAGAACACGCGTGTGAGTTTCCTCCGGGGGGCGTGGCTGTGGTTGTCGGAGGGAAGTGGAGGAGGAAGGGAGGAGTGGGTGGTCGATCTGGCAGGGAGGTGGCGGGAGAGATCGAAATCGGCGAGCATAATATGGCCGGATGAGCGGAGGAGGACGTTCTCTGGCTTGAGGTCGCGGTAGGCGACGCGCATGGAGTGGAGGTGGGCGAGAGCGGTGACGATTTCCGAGAGGTAGAAGCGGATCGCGTCCGCGGAGAACGCCTCCTCATTGGAAGGAGAAAGGGAGCGGCGGAGGGCGTGGAGGTCGCCGCCGGGGCAGAAGGGGATCGCCCAAGCGAGGAGGTCCGGCGTCTCGACGGAGCCAAGGAGGGAAGGGAGAAACGGGTGGTGGTGATCACCGGGAGCGGTTGAGAGGCGGGACAATAGGGATAGCTCCCAGCGGGCGCGGCGGAGAGCGTGGGGTTTGGCGGCGGACTGCTTGTCGAACACCTTGAGGGCGAAGAGCGTGGGGAGGCGACTGCCGGGTGCGGCGCTGACGAGGAAGACCGAGGCCATGGCTCTACGGCCCAGGACACGAACCGCCCTGATCTGGTTCAAATCCAACACCACCTCCTCATCCATTTGAATTTGGATCAACCAACCTATACAATGCAGGTAACGTGTTTGAGTGTTTGCCTCAATGGTCTCTGTTTCCACATCTCGCTCGATTCTTGTTCTTCTTGAAGCAGCTCAAGCGCTCAAGCTCCGTGTGTTCCTCTCACCCAAAAATTGAGGTCTGCAAACAGTAAGTGGAGGCAATACAAGACCCATCTCACCCAAAAATTTATTTTAAGCAGGCGTGACAAACCTGAGGAGTTGAATGAGCCACCTGTTGGCTTTGAAATTACAAGAGAAGATTGGCGTGCGTTTGTCATTAGTCGCATTTCTGAAGATTTCATTGTAAGATTCTAAATTTTTTCTTTTGAAACTATTCGATCATAATTCATTATGTATTATTCAAATTTGATATGTCGCCTGTTTGAAATAACTAGAAACTCAGTGATCAACAAAAAGAGCGAAGGAAAAAAAATAGATATCCTCATCGACTCTCACGCAAAGGGTATGCACGCTTTGCTGAAGAAATTGTAAGTATTTTTAAAATATATTTCCTCTAAGAACCCTCTAATTGATTCACATTAAATTATTTCACATTTGTTATTTGATTTTTCTTTGTTGTAGGGGACTGAATTATGTGATGATAATGACATCAATAGAGCTATTATGTGGAAGAAAGGACGCGCCAACAAAGGAGGAGAGTTTGAAGGTGAAGATTTGGTGGACACAGTACACAAGATTGTAAGTAAATTTTCATGTTCTTCTGATAATGACTTCAATATATCTTCTAGTTTTCGAGAGTAAAGTTGCATGCATGCATACCCTTTGCGTGAGGAAGCCAAGGCAAGCAGTGCAATGAGGAGTTTAACAGCCATTCCTTGCATAGCTTGAATTCTCAGTACTAGAGCATGTATTGAGGAAGTAAATGGTGAATGAATGCATTGAGAGCTTAGAGGTGACGGGTTTATATAGAACAGATGTGGATTTACTAGGTATCTAGGTTTGAAATGTTCTTACTTGGAGAAGAGATCAAGTCGAAAGGTCTATTACATGCAGTGGTTTCCTTTTGCTGCAATCAATTAATGGTGAATGCATTGAGAACTTAGAGGTGATAGCTAGAGTTTCTATAGAACAGATGCAGATAAATCAACCAGGTTTGAAACGTTCTTGACCTTGTATCTAGGTTTCTATAGCATGCTCTAGATGGAGGAAAATGTATATCAATGTGCTTAGATAATGAAGTGTTTGATGAAGATTGTGAACTTTTTCTTGACCTTGAGGACATCAATTCTTTGTATCATTTGGAGTCAATTTCAGGAAATTTGATCGTTGCCTACATATGGTAAGTAAGTTTATTTAAGCAATTTCAGCAACTTTTTCATCACATGTTTGCTTCCCAATTTTAGCAACTTATTATGGTTTATTGTTACAATTTCACCAACTTATTATGAGTGATCATTATTTTTTAATCCACATGATTGTTTTGTATCTAAATTTTATTATTTAGTATCTAAATATTATTTTCTCAGTTGCAACTGCATTGCTTTACTTATGCTGGGAAATTACTGCATTGCTTTATGTTTGTTGGGAAATTATAATATCTAGCAAGACAGAAAATCCATGATTTGAACTGCAAGAAGTTTACTAATATTGTTGTGTGAACAAGTTTACTCTTGAAAATTCAACTTCTAGTAATTTTCTCATACCATGTTATTCTCATTAAGTTAATAGTTCATCATTTCTATTGAGAGGTTTACTAATATCAATTGATGTGGTACACTTTACATAAATATAGCTCATTCATTTTCAACCGGCCCTTAATGTTTGCCTTCTGCCATTTGTTCTTCTAGACAAGAAGTACTTTGCTCATATCTTTTTTCTTGTATATTTTTAAGTATCTTAAATGTGCTTGTCCTCAAGAAATAAAAGAATTTGCATGTATACATTTCTGGTATGTTTAATATGCAAGACTGTTCATAGTAAGTTCTCATGTATGGATGTTACTATCATCAGCCATAACTTAGTGTTATGAGTGATCATTATTTTTCCAACTTATTATGAGTGTTTTGTATCTAAATTTTATTATTTAGTATCTAAATATTTTTTCTTTGCAATGATAGGTGTCTGTATAAAAAGATGGTGAAAGATACCAAGACAAAGAAATTCAGATTTATGAATCCTCACAAACTCCCATATCTGGCAAAAACGGCACAAGACAAATCAGTTAAGCTTGAAACCCTGAATCAAAGGGCAACTCTTTTATCAGATAAGCTGACAAGTGCATCAACAGATCAACTAGTGTTAGTGCCATGTAATGTCGGGTAAGCAAGAAGTAAAACATCACTTTCAATTGCTTCCTTTCGATAATTTATTCAATTTTATGATCTAATCCTATGTATTTGCCTAGTTTCCATTGGAATCTTAGTGTTATTGAACCTTACAAGGATTCTATTTACTGTTGGATTCCCTAAGTTGCCGCATTCGCGATGATGATTCAAAATACGTAATGGAAATGTGAGTTCAGATTTCTTTTAGTAAATATTTATTATAATAAAAATCTTATTTAACAAATATTCTTAACGTATGAAGGGCCTTAAAATTGTTTAATTCAACCAAGGGAAGGAAAGGTAGGAAAAATGTTAAGTGGGAAGTAGTTAAGGTATGTGTACTTTTGTTTAACATATATTGTAATGTGTATAATTTTCATTAACAATTTGACTCTAATTACTATATATAGGCTCCTCAACAACCGGATGCGAAACAATGTGGTTTTTTTGTGATGCGATTTATGAGAGAAATTATTGAAGAAGTTGAGACTATTGAGAGAGATTCACTGCAATCAATAGTAACATTATTTAACTTATCTCAAATTATTTGACATAAACTATTTAAAATTGCAAAGTGATCAGTGTTGATTATTTTTCCATTAACATAAATTGTGTATGCTCACAGTTCACAAAAATAGGGTACTCTCGTGAACAAATTGATGAGGTTCGGTCCGAGTTGGTGGAGTGCATACAAGATCATATTTATGAATAGGTATGGAATGATAGTTGCCATAATTCTATTTAGATTTAAGTTCATGGAATGGTGGTTTTTTGGTGGAATCATAGTTAATGCCAATTTTTTTGATGCAGTGCATAGTTACCAGATCGACCTTGAGCAGTTGACCCCAAAGAAAAGTTGTCACTGAAGTTTAAAAACTTGTGAAAATTTTTAGTGAATGATGATGTTTTGTGAATGATGATGTTTTGGAAAAATTGTCACTTAGGTGAAAGGATGTTTTTTGGATTAATATGCAAGTACAAAGCACTGTATTATATGTTATTATGTAAAGTTCTGTCAATGTAAATTATCTAGTTTCTTTATCTAGCTTTTGTTCCACTATTGGGTTTGTTTTTCTAATAATTACTCGTGCAACAAAATATTGAGCAAGAAGCTGTAGATCTTATAATCAGGTAAAGTAGAAAAAGATAACTACTTCATTATGCTTTCATCTTAGTATTTGTATATTTGATTTGTCTTCTTTGAACCAGCTTCAAGTCAAAAAGCCAGATCCTCTAGATAGCTGTTAAAAATAAGGTATTATTTGGTTTGTCAGTGATCTTAATATTTGGTAATATTTGGTCTTTGATGCTCACGATAGAGTTCCAACGCTGCATGATTACCTTGTTCAAGCAGATTGCTCGCTGCCTCAGTAGCTCGCATTTTCAGGTTTGTTTCATCATTAATATTCCTTCTTTTTAGTGTTCTATATTAAAAGGAAATACTAACTGTCGATGAGATTGTTATCCTCTTGCTTGAACATGAACCAAAGTATATAAATTTGACCTTTTGATCTGAAAGTATAAAAAAAAGTTAATTGGATACTAGTTTTTTATTTTTTTTTTTCAGTTGCATTTGTTGTATTTTCATATGTTTCTCAGTGAACTTCTAAACAATTCTTTTTTCATTAATTTATTAAGGCTTATTATAAGTTTCAGTTTGATGGTGCAAATTGTTTTCTTTTGTAATCCATCTGTTTCTTCTTTGGTTTAGGGAAGTTGAAGTGAATCCCTTGATAGCTGTTTCATAGGTTTGTTCCATTATTTTCCAGTACGTACTGGAATCACTATCAATAGCCCTCAAGGATTGTTTACAACCTTGCAATCAAATTAATTGGACTTATAATCTAATGTATGGTCATCTGGAGCATGAATATTGGAGGATTCATGAATGACTCTTCGGATGATGAATGTATGTCATTTAATATTGGTTCATGTATTTATTTAGATACATCTTGAGTATTCCCTATAAATACCCTATGTATTTAACAATTCAAAGATGAAGAAAATCAAGTAGTTGAACACTAACACTTGGACGCCAACATTTTGAGTTGGCGCCTAGATTTGACCATCTAATAGACACGGCTAAAGGATCAACTTCTATGAACACCCTTAATAACTTATACAGATATTTGTGAACAATTAGGTTGGTGGCTATCATTTATCCTCCCTTTTGTTGTTTTTTCCATGTACCCAATGCAACTTTCATTTCAAAGGTTCCAAGCGATGAACAAGGATGGGTGGACACAATCAAGTCAGTGCGATTTGGAGGAGCTGTCAGGATTAGTACCATGGATTGGCTTGGGCAATCTCAATATTTGCGTCAAACTGTCTTTCGGCCTTCCCTATCATCTGCAGATTCGAGGTATACTATGCACATTTACCGTGAATTTTCCTTATTGAGCTTGGGCTAGTGACGATTATGAATGTATTTTATTTCAAGAACCGTATAAGCAAGTGTTCGTGCATCTAGTTTTATAACAATGCACTTCGTATCTTTGATCTAAAAAGCTTCAAACAAGTCATCTTCCCAAGCATGCCCTGGTCAACATGCTAGTCACCCACTCGAGTCATTTCCTCGATGGCACGGATGAATACCTGAAATCCATCCTCTACTCCACCATTCTTTGCCACTCCTCAAGCCGAAACAACTGCAAAGGTAGAGTCAACATCAAGTATTACATTGTGCCTGGCTACAAGAAGACCGGGGCCGTAAAATCCAATAAAGACAGGTCAAACATCAAGTAGCATTTTGTAACTTATTCCTCTTAGGTTATATGCTTGGTTAATATATATGCTTAGAACTTGTAAAGACAGGTCAAACATTAATATGCTTGGTTAATATATCCATCTACAGCACTCCCGCTTTTTCCTCTAAATATGATTTTCATTTAGCACAGAACTAATGCCAATTTTTTTATTTTGATGCAGTGTTTAAAGAGCTTGAGTAGAAGTTGGCCCTAAAGAAAACTTGTCAGTTACGATATAAACACACTTACGGTATGAATTACATGTATATATAACATTGACATATTATTTAGTACGAGATTTACATGTATGAAAGTTTTCATACAAAATTTCTTGATTGCCTACAACCCCAGGTGTGCTGATGACAAGTTGAAGAAGATGGCTCTAAGAGTGATAGCTGAAAGTCAATGATGAGGTTTTGTAAAACTTGTGTGTTTGAAAAATTATTGTCATGAAGTTAAGGATAACTTGTATGATACAAATTTAATTTGTGGATCAATATGTATACATTTTGTTTGTATAATATAAAGTTTTATTTATTTGTTAAATAGTCTTATTATAAAAATGATTGTGGTTGTGGATATTCAATTATATGTAAATTTTGAGTATTTTTTATAATTTTTGCTATTTAATTAAGAAAAACACTATTTTTTATAAATTTAAAAAGACAACGTTTTTAAGTAATAAAAGACAACGCTTAAAAAACAATGTCTTTGAGACCAACCACAACGCTTTTAAAGCGTTGTCTTTGATATGTGCATTTTTACAACAGCATCTTTAACAACGCTTTTTAAGAACGAATAGACAACGCTTAAAAAGCGTTGTCTTTGTGACCAACCACAACGCTTTTAAAGCGTTGTCTTTGATATGTGCATTTTTACAACAGCATCTATAACAACGCTTTTTAAGAACGAAAAGACAACGCTTAAAAAGCGTTGTCTTTGTGACCAACCACAACGCTTTTAAAGCGTTGTCTTTGATATGACTTTCTACAACACCATCTACAACATCACTTTTTAAGTACATACGACAACGCCAAAAAAGCGTTGTTGTTTAGCTTTTTTCTTGTAGTGTACTCTTTATTTCCGCTGCGCTAACTCAAATTGTAGGAAGAAACGAGAATTTGGGGTCGGCTATTCACACCCCCCTCTCTAGCCGCATCCGAAGGTCCTAACAGTCTGGACTTCTCGCCAGCTATCTGGTCAGCCCGTCGACCTAGCTGGATTTCTTTCCAAGCGTCCGGTCAGTCCGTCGACCCGCTTGGACTTCGTGCCAGACATCCGGTCAGCCCGTCGACCTGTCTAGACTTCGTCTGCACACTCGGTCAGAGTGTTAGATCACGACAAACCTAACTTAACCCGATTTGTCATTCATCAAAACCTGAGTTAGACCGTTAGTGCTAACCGGACCAACACCACCAAAAAAATCTGCACTACAAGATCCACCAAAAATCTACACTATAAATTCCACCTAAAATCTACACTACAAGTTCCACAAAAAATCTACACTATAAACTTAATTAAAATCTGCACTATAAGCTTAATTAAAATCTGCACTATAAGCTTAATTAAAATCTGCATAAAAATCTGAATTTCTAATTACAAGGGAAAAACGAATCTTGGATCTACTCTAAATTCCCAAGCAACCACAATCCTTTACAGCATATTCTGAAAACTAAAAGCAACACTAAATCAAAGCTTGAAACTACCCTTACCGTAGGTGAGTAGCACTTACCTTGCTTCTTGGACTCAAAACCGAAGAAGAAGACTTCTAATGCTTCTAGGGTTCGCGAAGAGGCTCGCCGTTCAGTGATCCCTTCGCGTCCGCGTGCTCCCCTCAACGAGACGACTGTGAAGATGTGAAAGACTCCCGGAAATCTCCCTTGGCCGGCCGCCGGAGAGGAACCCTAGATCCCCCCTTTTTCCTTCGCCCAAATAGGAGACGCTGTGCCGTCGGGAGAGAAAAGGAGAGGAGAGGTTTAGGTTTTGGAAAATAATCCCTAAGTTCTCCCTTTTAATACCTAATATTTTTGTTATCAACTACCCTTTAAATTATTTTGCTATCTTTTCTTAACAGCATGGCCCGCTTGGGCACTTGGTCACCCGGATTCGGTTAAGACTTGGTTCGGCTGGAGGTCACGGGTTCGAATCTCGGCCGAATCCCTTTTATTCCTATTTATTTTCTATTTATTAACTATTACTTAAATAAATTTCACTCTTTTTCTAATCAGCAACGCCCACTTGGGCACTTGGTTATCACGCTTCGCTTAAGCTTCGGTTTGGGCCGGAGGTTGCGAGTTCAAACCTTAGCCGAAACCTTTTAATTCCGAATTATTTTCTGCTTATCAACTACTACTTAAATGAATTTCGCTCTTCTTTTAATTAGCACCGTCCGCTTGGGCACTTAGTCAGTCGAGACAACTTAAGGCTTTGCTTAACCGGAGGTCTTCGGTTCGAACTTCGGCTTAACCTCTTTATTCTTTTCAACTTCTTTCTTTTGGTAAAAATACCAAACGAACTCCAAAAATTGCATAAAAATACTCTAAAATTTTTTTAAAATCTCTAAAATATTTCTATGGCATTTCTAAATATTTTTATGTACTATTAGGACTTGTAATGAGGAATTTTGGGTCGTTACATGTTTGACTCCCATGGGGTCAAATCAATAAACGGTAGTTTATATTGTCTAGTAATAGTAGATGACTACTTTAGGTTCACTTAGGTAAAATTCTTAAAAAATAAGGATGAAACCCTTGAAATTTTTACAAACTTTTGTAGACAAGTTGAAAACGAAAAAATCTTAAAATTAAGAGAATTAGAAGTGATAATGGGGGAGAATTTAAAAATCATAACTTTAATAAATTTTGTCTTGAAAATGACTATCATCACGAATTTTCGTGCCCTAAAACTCCTCAACAAAATGGGTTTGTAGAAAGAAAAAATAGAACTTTACTTGAAGCCTCTAGACTATATTAAATGAATATAATCTTTCCAAATACTTTTGGGCAGAAGCTGTTAGTACAACTTGCTACGTGCAAAACAGAACAACCCTAAATAAAGTGCATAATAAAACCTTTTTCAAAGTTTATTATAATAAACAACCCAATATAAAATATTTTAAAGTATTTGGGTGTCCAGACATCATCTTAAATACAAGGGAACATTTAGAAAAAATTACTTCTAAAGTAGAAAATGAAATTTTTGTGGGATATTCACTCAACAGTAGAGGATACAGAATATATAATAAGGTTAGATTAAGAATTGAAGAAACCACCAATGTAAAATTTGAGGAATCGAAACCAAAATTAGACCAAACCCAACTCCAGCCAATTGAGTTCACTCAAAGCAATAGTAATCAAGAAGAAACCAATCAAGACTTAAATCATGAAGAGGAAGTAAGAACTCAAGAAAATCAACCTCTTAGAACCATAAGAGTCAACCCAAATCATCCAACTGACCAGATAATTGGTGATATGGACCTAAGGGTTCAGACTAGGTCATCCTTTAGAAACCTAAGTCAAATTTCCTTAATTTCAAAAATTGAACCTAAAACCATAGCTGAATCCTTACTTGACCAAGACTGGGACATAGCTATGCAGGAGGAACTAGCTCAATTTAAGCGAAATGAAGTTTGGGACTTAGTACCACCACCTAAAAATAAAAAAGTAATAAAAACAAAATGGGTATTTAGAAATAAACTAAGTGAAACTGGGGAAATTACTAGAAATAAGGCTAGGCTAGTCGCTAAGGGGTTTAGTCAAGTTGAAGGACTTGACTATGATGACACTTATGCCCCAGTAGCTAGACTAGAGTCTATTAGAATGTTACTCAGCTATGTAGCCCACAAAGGGTTTAGACTATATCAAATGGACATCAAATCAACATTTCTAAATGGATTAATAAAAGAAGAGGTCTATGTAGGACAACCACTTGGCTTTGAAAGTATAAAAAATCTTGACTATGTATTTAAATTAAAGAAAGCGTTATATGGACTTAAGCAAGCACCTAGGGTATGGTATGAAAGACTAACCTCTTACCTAATATCCAAAGGGTTCAACCAAGGTCAAATTGATCCAACCCTATTTGTTAATTTAATAAATGAAGATATTTTTATAGCCCAAATTTATGTAGATGATATAATTTTTGGTTCAATTAACTCAGAATTTTTGGATGAATTTACACTCTAATGGAGCAAAAATTTGAAATGAGTCTAGTAGGCAAAATTAACTTACTTTTTAGGATTACAAATCAAACAAAAAAATGAAAGTAATTATATTTATCAACAAAAATACACAAAAGAATTACTTAAAAAATTTGGAATGGAAAATACTAAAGAAATAAAAACACCTATGGCAGTAAACACAATCCTAGATAAAGATGCCAATGGAAAACCAGTTGACTTAAAATACTATAGTAGTGCCATAGGTAGCCTACTGTACTTACATTACAACAAAAACTGCAAACGACAACGGATATTATCTGTTGTCGTAGGGTCAAAAAATCGTTGTAACTGAGGGTGTTGTAGAATGTATTGCCCTACGACAACGATTTTGAATCCGTTGTCTTTGTAGACATTTGACAACGGTTTTTATCCGTTGTTGTTTATATGCTCAAAATGTGTTTACGAAGGATACGACAACATTTTAAAACCGTTGTGGTAGATAATTTCAACAACAGAAATAAACCGTTGTGGTAGACTTTTTTTACAACAGATATAAACCGTTGTGGTAGATAATATTTACTCATTTTGCTTTTTTTAATATAAGCAAACCACCAATACAAAACTAAATATTTACTACATTAAATCCAAAATAAACATCCATATATAATTCATCTTATAGCCACACATATACAAAAATATACAAAAATGAGTTGTTACTTGTAACGACCACCCTTCTTACTATTACTATTCTCTAAGGATGACCGTTACTTAACTACTAACTCTACTTAACCGGTATGATTAAAAATCACATGGAAACCCTTACCGAAAAATTTTGGCAGAGTCTCCCCTGTACCGGTGACCATATTTAACAATACATGCAATATATACTCAGCCACAAGCGGCTGGAACACATATCAATCAACCAAAAGGAATAACATCACCACGCAGTTTAATGAAATCAAATCATGCAAGTAATGAATAGCGGAAACAAAATAAAAGCATACAATTAACTAATAGCGGAAGACTAAATGACTCATCTAATACATTCTTAATAAATGGTAATCTTAATAAATTCTTAAACTAAGTCCCAAGGCTTCCATAGTCCTGGCATCACACACCATCCGCGCCACCTTGTCGCCTTCCTTGCTAAATCTTTTCTTTTTCTTTATCTGCAGTAAGAGGAAGTGTAATCTATAAGCAAAATTTACTTAGTAAGCGCTATCTAACTCACAAAATCACGAATGTGCATGTATACGAAATAAAAACATGCTAAAACTGAATGCTAACATGTCAAGCTACTCATGCTCATGAATGGCTAAGAAATCAACTAACAGAAAAGCTAACATGTATAGCTACTTATGCTCATAAATGGCAAGGACATCATACTAACTGATATACTAAACGTGTATAGCTAATCATGCTCATAAACTAATAAAGAAAGCAAACTAACTGAAATGCTAACATATAAAGCTAAACATGCTCATCAACTAGCAAATAAATAACATGTAAGAAACTAAACATGTAAAAGCTGCTAGCATAAGAGAAAACTCAGCTTGCTGATTTTAAAGGTGAAACTTAATTCATCTGTTCTAATCTTGTCCTTTAATACTTTGTAGTTATGGAAAACTTGCTTTACTTGTTCAAAAACTTATACTTATAATACTTCAAAATAATAATCAACTTCTTCTTGGGCCCGACAACTGTACTTACTATGCGCGCATCCCTAACTAGACCCGAGATAGCTGGTCCCGAATCTAGTAGGATTTGCTAGGTTATCTAAACCTAGGGACCGACTATGGGAGCCCAGCCCAAGGACTACTGAGAGTCCTGCATATTAGGTTATCTAAACCTAGGGACTGACTATGGGAGCCCAGCCCAAGGACTACTGAGAGTCCTGCATACTAGGTTATCTAAACCTAGGGACCGACTATGGGAGCCCAGCCCAAGGACTACTGGGAGTACAGTACAGTGCCACTGATAAAAGTAAAATACTTGTTATCTTTTAATACTTCTAATATATAATGCCTTGGCATTTTAATAAGCATCTTGTGTGCCAAAATCCCTAAAGTCTTGACTTTGGGATCTACATAAGGCCTTGGCCTTCTTCTTTTTTTCTTTATCTTTCTTATACTTGTTAATACCTTTCATAAAAGGAAGTCTCATACAAGATTGATCTCAAATACTTTAACAGACCAAAATTGAATACTTAAACAAACTAAAATTGAATGCTATAACAACTGAAACTGCTGTGCTTGGGAAGTTCCAAAATTACAGTTTAAACAGAAATAAATCTGCATACTATGCTAATCAAAATTCTGCATGTTAAGCTAACAGAAATCTGCATACTGTGCTAAACAAAACTGCACTATAAGTTCTAAAGAAATCTGCACTGCAATGCATATTAAAAATCTGCAATGCATATTAAAAATCTGCACTAATACTTAATAAAATCTGCACTTCTATTAGCAATAGAAAACTACTCATCTAATAGTAAAAGAAAATCTGCTTGTGCCCAACTAATAACAAAACAAAAATCTACTAAAGTTTGTATCCTATGTAAGGCTTGAGCATCAAGTGTTGTTCCCAAATTTTGGATAAGTTTGGCAACGTTGAAAGATGTAGAGGAAATCATATAATTGAAACTTCTAGTTATCAACCAAATCAGATAATTGAAACTTCTAGCTAATACATTTTCTCTACATTAGAACACACGGATATACAGATCTTGTGAGAATAGCAACTAGAATTGACATGAAATCGCAATGATGAACCAAGCCAAAACAATTAAGAACAAAGCAGAAGGAGATATGTTCATCACTCTATCTAGCAACAGATTAGCGTCCTGTAGATGGAACTTTCAATGTGTCAATTTATAGCCCACAAACTATAATTCTATCATTATGCCTCATGCATCTTTAAGCCGTATAACAAAAATTCATAGAACCAGAACTTCATGGTAGCAAACTCAAAACCAAAAACTCCTTAAAACATGCTTCGAAATCCAAACAAGAAACTAATTTGAAACCTGCTGAAACTAAAGTTCCATATAAACATGTTCGCAACCTAAACTTTCATAAAGCAACAGAGAACTTTTGGGGCAAACATGCTGCGGCAGAACTTCAAAAGCCTCACTCCTTACAGGAAATAAAGGCTGGACTAAAAATTCAAGAACTACTCTCATTCCTCTAGAAATCCCGCTTCTATACAGCCTTCCGAAGACAAGAAAGGAATCAAAAACTCCTAGCAAACTCAGATTTTGGTACAGCATGTTCCAAAGCAAAGGAGGAGAAAACAAAGCTCGGAACTACTCTACTGCAGGTGAGTAAGCAACTTACCTTGGGTTTCTTGGACTTACAGCCGAAGAAGAAGGCTTCCACTGCTCTAGGGTTTCGGGTGGTCTTGCTTCCTCGGCGATCTCTTGTGTCTACACCTTCCTCTCGCTGAAGGGGTCTTGAGAACGTGAAGATCTCACGGGAAAGGTCCTCACCGGCCACCGGAGACGCTGGGCTTCTCGCTGCGTCTTTGCCAAGAAGAGTCGCGCCGTCGAACTCGAGAGAAGGGGAGAGGGATCGAGAGAATTAATTTCCTCTCTTAACTTAACCTCTTTTATAACCTAATACTTCTGTTACAACTTAAGACTATTTCGCTTCCTTCTTATTATGAAATTCCCGTTGGATCACCTGGTCAGCAGCGTTTGATCAAATCAAACTGTCGCTGGTTCGATTCCCCCGCAGCGCCCTTTTTCATTTTAATTAATTTCGATTTCCTAACTACGGCTTAAGTACAATTCGCACCATATATATTTAACAAAACTTGCTTAGCTCAGTTGGTTGGCTGACTTTGGTTAGGGTCTAGTTCGGTCCGAGATCTTGGGATCAAACCCCAACCTTAACACTTTTTATTTTATTATTTTTTTTAAACTTCTTCCTCTTGGTAAAAATACCAAACGAACTCCAAAAATTACGTAAAAATACTCTAAAAATTTCTAAAAATCTCTAGAATATTTTAAAGGTATTTCTAAATATTTTTAAGAACGTTTAAGACTCCTCATGGGGAAAATTGCGTCGTTACAATCCCCCATACCTTATAAAAAGTTCATCCTCGAACTTAGAATAATTCTGGAAAGTGGGTACTTGTTAAACTTGACAAAAGAAATTGACACAAAAGAGTGGGTAGCACCAGTATCAAATAAGACGGTAGCTAAATGCTAAAGGGTAGGTATTTGACCTGTGACTACCGTGGAGGTACCGGCAGCTTCTTCCTTAGTGAGAGAAAATACTCTGGCATTAATTGGAACGGGTGGGGCTTCCAACCTTTCCTGACCGAGATAGGGTCCTTCTAGTGATGTTGTCATGTGGTGTAACTGTGCAGGCTTGCCTTCGTATTGCACTAACTGTTGCTGAGGCGTCTTAAACTTATTAGGACATGCTCTAGCTAGATGTCCTTCTTGGCCACATGAATAACATCCGGTCATACCCAAAAGATAGGCTCCTGAATGTGATCTCCCACATTTAGGGCAGGAAGGGAACTTAACCTGCTCGTCTATTGGACCTCCCCTTTGGCTGCCTCCTGTATCCCCTCGTTTCCTTTTGTTACCCTTGTCCTTCCAATTCTGATCACTTGATTGAGGTTTCTGACTTCCCACTGTCTTGCTTTCGATCTTGACTGACTTGTGTTGCTCTCGTTGCGCCTTGATGCTGTCCAGATAGTGTTCAGCGACTAATGCTCTACTGACCAGCTCCTCGCCAGTCTGGGGCTGGTGAGTTCCACTACTCACATTAAGTGCTATTACTGGTCTCAGCATCCTGAGCATCATTCTGACTCGTTCCTTTTCTGTACTTACTAGCTCTGGACAAAGATGGGCTAGTCTATTGAATTTCTGTACTGCTTCTTCCACCGACAGGTCTCCTTGTCTGAATCCTATAAACTCTTCAAAATTCTTATTGGTGATCCGTTGACGAAAAAATTATTCGTAAAACTCTGTCTCGAAGTCAGCCCAGCTCATCTGATTGACCAACCTCTTGCTCTTAACTCTCTCCCACCACATACGGGCATCTCCAGATAGGCAGAAAGAAGCACACTTGACCTTCTCGACTTCTGGCCAATCAAGAAGCTCCATGGTGCTTTCTAGTGTCTTGAACCAAACCTGAGCATCCCATGGCTCAGTCGTGCCTGAGAAACTTTCTGGCTTCAGCTTCAACCACTGTATTAGGTAGGCTTCTTGTCTTCTAGGTGCTGTGGGGACTTCCAGAGCGGCTGGTGGAACCTCAGTCACTACTGGAGTCTCCACATTAACGATTGGAGGAGTGGGAGGGACTGGCTGCTGATTCGCCATTAGATTGACGATCACTTGTTGCTGCTCCGCCACTTGTCTCTGGAGTTGAGCAACAACTTCAGAGAGATTTGGTTCAGCTATTCTAGGCTCTTCGTCTTCCTGTGCTCGACCCTCAGTACGAACGGTACGGGGACGTCCTCTTCTTGACATCTAATTATGTAGAAGAGAAATAAAACTAAAATCATCTATATTCTTCCTAAGCATATGTATCTAAACATAGAAAGAATAAAACAAGAATTTTCTTCTGACTTAACCGCATATAAGAAGATACTCTATACCGCAATTAATAAGCATAAAAGAAAAATTAAATACTTTCTTACTTGAAGACGGCAAGGTTGGTGCTGATGTGTGATGCTGGAGAATGGGAACTGCTCTGATACCAACTGTAACGACCACCCTTCTTACTACTACTATTCTCTAAGGATGACCGTTACTTAACTACTAACTCAACTTAACCGGTATGATTAAAAATCACATGGAAACCCTTACCGAAAAATTCCGGCAGAGTCTCCCCTGTACCGGTGACCATATTTAACAATACATGCAATATATACTCAGCCACAAGCGGCTGGAACACATATCAATCAACCAAAAGGAATAACATCACCACGCAGTTTAATGAAATCAAATCATGCAAGTAATGAATAGCGGAAACAAAATAAAAGCATACAATTAACTAACAGCGGAAGACTAAATGACTCATCTAATACATTCTTAATAAATGGCAATCTTAATAAATTCTTAAACTAAGTCCCAAGGCTTCCATAGTCCTGGCATCACACACCATCCGCGCCACCTTGTCGCCTTCCTTGCTAAATCTTTTTTTTTCCTTTATCTGCAGTAAGAGGAAGTGTAATCTATAAGCAAAATTTGCTTAGTAAGCGCTATCTAACTCACAAAATCACGAATGTGCATGTATACGAAATAAAAACATGCTAAAACTGAATGCTAACATGTCAAGCTACTCATGCTCATGAATGGCTAAGAAATCAACTAACAGAAAAGCTAACATGTATAGCTACTCATGCTCATAAATGGCAAGGACATCATACTAACTAATATACTAAACGTGTATAGCTAATCATGCTCATAAACTAATAAAGAAAGCAAACTAACTGAAATGCTAACATATAAAGCTAAACATGCTCATCAACTAGCAAATAAATAACATGTAAGAAACTAAACATGTAAAAGCTACTAGCATAAGAGAAAACTCAGCTTGCTGATTTTAAAGGTGAAACTTAATTCATCTGTTCTAATCTTGTCCTTTAATACTTTGTAGTTATGGAAAACTTGCTTTACTTGTTCAAAAACTTATACTTATAATACTTCAAAATAATAATCAACTTCTTCTTGGGCCCGGCAACTGTACTTACTATGCGCGCATCCCTAACTAGACCCGAGATAGCTAGTCCCGAATCTAGTAGGATTTGCTAGGTTATCTAAACCTAGGGACCGACAATGGGAGCCCAGCCCAAGGACTACTGAGAGTCCTGCATACTAGGTTATCTAAACCTAGGGACCGACTATGGGAGCCCAGCCCAAGGACTACTAAGAGTCCTGCATACTAGGTTATCTAAACCTAGGGGCCGACTATGGGAGCCCAGCCCAAGGACTACTGAGAGTCCTGTACAGTGCCACTGATAAAAGTAAAATACTTGTTATCTTTTAATATTTCTAATATATAATGCCTTGGCATTTTAATAAGCACCTTATGTGCCAAAATCCCTAAAGTCTTGACTTTGGGATCTACTTAAGGCCTTGGCCTTCTTCTTTCTTTTCTTTATCTTTCTTATACTTGTTAATACCTTTTATAAAAGGATGTCTCATACAAGATTGATCTCAAATACTTTAACAGACCAAAATTGAATACTTAAACAAACTAAAATTGAATGCTATAACAACTGAAACTGCTGTGCTTGGGAAGTTCAAAAATTACAGTTTAAACAGAAATAAATCTGCATACTATGCTAATCAAAATTCTGCATGTTAAGCTAACAGAAATCTGCATACTGTGCTAAACAAAATTGCACTATAAGTTCTAAAGAAATCTGCACTGCAATGCATATTAAAAATCTGCAATGCATATTAAAAATCTGCACTAATACTTAATAAAATCTGCACTTCTATTAGCAATAGAAAACTACTCATCTAATAGTAAAAGAAAATCTGCTTGTGCCCAACTAATAACAAAACAAAAATCTACTAAAGTTTGTATCCTATGTAAGGCTTGAGCATCAAGTGTTGTTCCCAAATTTTGGATAAGTTTGGCAACGTTGAAAGATGTAGAGGAAATCATATAATTGAAACTTCTAGTTATCAACCAAATCAGATAATTGAAACTTCTAGCTAATACATTTTCTCTACATTAGAACACACGGATATACAGATCTTGTGAGAATAGCAACTAGAATTGACATGAAATCGCAATGATGAACCAAGCCAAAACAATTAAGAACAAAGCAGAAGGAGATATGTTCATCACTCTATCTAGCAACAGATTAGCGTCCTGTAGATGGAACTTTCAATGTGTCAATTTATAGCCCACAAACTATAATTCTATCATTATGCCTCATGCATCTTTAAGCCGTATAACAAAAATTCACAGAACCAGAACTTCATGGTAGCAAACTCAAAACCAAAAACTCCTTAAAACATGGTTCGAAATCCAAACAAGAAACTAATTTGAAACCTGCTGAAACTAAAATTCCATATAAACTTGTTCGCAACCTAAACTTTCATAAAGTAACAGAGAACTTTTGGGGCAAACATGCTGCGACAGAACTTCAAAAGCCTCACTCCTTACAGGAAATAAAGGCTGGACTAAAAATTCAAGAACTACTCTCATTCCTCTAGAAATCCCGCTTCTATACAGCCTTCCGAAGACAAGAAAGGAATCAAAAACTCCTAGCAAACTCAGATTTCGGTACAGCATGTTCCAAAGCAAAGGAGGAGAAAACAAAGCTCGGAACTACTCTACTGCAGGTGAGTAAGCAACTTACCTTGGGTTTCTTGGACTTACAGCCGAAGAAGAAGGCTTCCACTGCTCTAGCGTTTCGGGTGGTCTTGCTTCCTCGGCGATCTCTTGTGTCTACACCTTCCTCTCGCTGAAGGGGTCTTGAGAACGTGAAGATCTCACGGGAAAGGTCCTCACCGGCCACCGGAGACGCTGGGCTTCTCGCTGCGTCTTCGCCGAGAAGAGTCGCGCCGTCGAACTCGAGAGAAGGGGAGAGGGATCGAGAGAATTAATTTCCTCTCTTAACTTAACCTCTTTTATAACCTAATACTTCTGTTACAACTTAAGACTATTTCGCTTCCTTCTTATCACGAAATTCCCGTTGGATCACCTGGTCAGCAGCGTTTGATCAAATCAAACCGTCGCTGGTTCGATTCCCCCGCAGCGCCCTTTTTCATTTTAATTAATTTCGATTTCCTAACTACGACTTAAGTACAATTCGCACCATATATATTTAACAAAACTTGCTTAGCTGACTTTGGTTAGGGTCTAGTTCGGTTCGAGATCTTGGGTTCAAACCCCAACCTTAACACTTTTTATTTTATTTTATTATTATTTTTTAAACTTCTTTATCTTGGTAAAAATACCAAACGAACTCCATAAATTACGTAAAAATACTCTAAAAATTCCTAAAAATCTCTAGAATATTTTAAAGGTATTTCTAAATATTTTTAAGAACGTTTAAGACTCCTCATGGGGAAAATTGGGTCGTTACATTACTCATCAAAATACACATGTTTTCCATTACTGTTCTCCATATACATTAAATCACATGTTTTCCATTTGTTGTTCTCCATATGGATTTTAATTTACAAATTAGCAAGGCAAGCTACATCCGAACAAAGCTCACTTCTTGCATAAAAAAAAACTCAAGCCTCACGAATTGCCTGACCTGCAAGAGAAAAATTTAACAAAACTTATCAAATTTCAGAATTCCATATTATAGTCTACATGACAACACAAATTTCTGGAATTCCATATCAAATTTCAGAATTTCTAGAAAACAAGCAATACAAGATAGAATAGATATTAGGTGTTGTTTCATGCTACACAAGTCAAACAAAACGATACAAATCAGTGTGTATCAAGAAACAATCGGCAACATCCATTCACGCGGGACAAAATTCCATTATACTCAACACAAAAGAAGGAATGATCTTTTCTTCCTTGAGAATTATACCTCCTTGTCACTCATTTGACGAAACTAACATGCAGTATATAGAGCGAACTATTAAGAAATCAAACTGCAGTATATAGATGTTTTCTATATCAATATACTATGGATCATACACGAAATGCCTTTACAAGCTCTTCATTTCATTCTCAAGCAATCACTAACATGCATAGGGCAAGCTCATAGGGTAAATCAAGGTTTCACATCTGCCTCAGAACATGCTTGTTTAGTGAAAGGTATTTCATTTGGTAAAACATGCTTGCTATAAATCTCTATGAACAATAATATTTTAATATTATCATACAGAACACTGTGAAATGCAGATCTCAGTATTAGTGGAGAGAGAAAAATGGCAATCCAAGTCATATTCATGCCACATGAACAAAATGGCATTTAGTATTATAACACTATGATTCTCTATATAAGTTCCATCGGATTTGAAATTCTTTGTTCAAATCAAAATATTTTAAAAAAATACTATTTATCCTACATGGAGTATATACAATCAAATCCAGCATAAATATGCACAAGTACAGGTAAGATCACCTTAAGAAGAAATGAATCAAGTTTAAATGGCATCCAGATAAAAATGAAATAAACTTACCTGTGGTATTAGACTCTTAAGATGCACTTCCCAAATTTATTCTCCTTGTGTAGTCCATGCTGCAACATTTCCATGAATGTCAATTGTCACTATTTCAATTTTGCCATCATCATTAATATCAGCTGCCACTATAGCGCCTAAAAATTCTCAAAGTTATTTTAGAAATATTCTATGATTTTCCTAGAATTTTAGAATATTTTTATGGAATTTTTAGAGTAGCGGAAGTGGCGAAAACAAATAGAAACGTAAAATAGCTTAGGCAGGGATTGAACCCGAGACCTATTGGGTCCTACAACTTAAGGTGAACTCTAGTAACCAGGAGAACCCAGCAGGGCCGTGCTGAAAGGAAAGGGAAACAATTTTATTTAAGCTAGAGTTGGACGAATTAATTCCGTAATATAAAAAGGGAATTAAGTGAGGAGTTTTAATTTGTATCGTGACTTACCTTTCCCAAAAACCCTCACCGCCGCCCCTTCTCCTTTCACTTCCTCTTCTCGGCGCCAACCACAAGCACACCTAGGGCTCCATCCCTAGGGTCCCAAGGGCTTCTTCCGGCGACATCTTGGATACGGGGACACTCCCCTCCGCGAGAGGAAGGCGTAGATGCGAGAAGATTGTCGAAAGGATCGTCTTCTCTGGAAATCTAGCGAGTAGAATCGTAAGAAAATTAGAGCAGAAGGTAAGAAACCCCTCACCTACAGTATAAGTAGCTAGTCGTATGTTTGTATGCATTGTTTTAGCCGTATGCAGATTTTTAGTGATAGGGTGCGAATTAGCGCACACCAAGCGTTTGATTAAACGCTCAGCCCAGTGAAATGCCACCATAGGCATTTTAATAGCTTAGATAAATGTAATAGAAGCATTTTTACAGCTTAATCAATCTTGCTACAGCTTTTATGGACTAGACGTCCAATGGGTGGGCTCCCACAGTTGCCCTAGGTTCAGATAACCTAGTTCTGGGTTTAGACAACCTAGTAAGAGCAAGACAAGAGTTATTAGCTTATGTTCAGTATTTTACTTTTTAGTGGTACTGTACTAGATTAGATATCCATTGGGTTGGGCTCCCATAGTCGTCCGTAGGTTTAGATAACCTAGTAACCCTACTAAATTCGGGACTTACAAACCCGGGTCTAGTTAGGGATGCGCGCATAGCAAGTACAATTTCCGGGCCCAAACAACAACATGATTATTATTTTAATCTATCTACTAAAATAGTTTTCGAAACCTCACAATTAGTTATGTGAATTTAGTACAGCTCTAGCATTAGTTAGCATTTGTTTGTTAGTTTGTTTGTATCAATTTAGTTTTCTATTGATACAATGTGATAGCTTACAGTAGCACTTGTTACCATGACTAGTTTGCTTGTATGTCATGCCATGCTCTTACATGTTCCATGTTCATATGTTTCAAATAGCATGTTTTAAAACATAAATTGCATCGTATGCATGTTTTGTGAGGTAGATGGTTTCTTACTAAGCGAAAGCTTACAGATACTGTTTTCCTTATACTGCAGATAAAGGTAAAGGGAAGATGGACTAGCGGAGGCTGGAGGAGAATGCGGTGAAGATGTGTGTGGATGGAACTTGGAATAAAGACCTTGGAGGAATTAGAAACCTTAAGAATTTAGTACTTTCTTGTAGTGTTACTTTTCTGCATCTTCAGTTGTTTGGATGTCTTGAATTGTGATAATTAGACTTAGATTACTTGTTGCCATGGTCTTAGATAGCTAACTATGAGCCCTGATAGTGTTTAGTAGTTTCATCTGTGCTTATAGAGTTATATGTGAGATTTCTGCACGAAATAGTGCTGAAATCAGAACTCAGTTGCGAAATCAGAAACTCCAATCGATCGACCGATCGATTAGAGGGACCTCAATCGATCGGTCGATCGATTGGGTGGCTGATTATCGCGAACAGTAGGCCCCGGGATTGACTAGCCGATCGATCGGGCCTGATTCCAGTGAACAGAACCTTGCTGAATCGATCCTCCGATCGATTGGCAAGTCTGGATCGATCAGTCGATCGATCCAGAAATTTCTACCGTGTACAGAAGCACACTGGATCGATCAATGGATCGATCGAGGGATTAGCTCTCGCGAACAAAGAGCTCCTGAATCGATCATTGGATCGATTGGTCAGCCTGGATCGATCATTCGATCGATCCAGAATTTATTTTGTATCCAGTAGCAACCTTGATCGATCAACGGATCGATTCGATAGCTTTCAATCGATTGAGTGCAATCTGAATCGATTGGAAAGCTGGTTTTCGACCAGGAAACCTTGTATCTCAGCTCCTATACCATGGGGGATGTAGGTTATGCCATGGATATCTTAGATTGCATCCCTTAGCACATGTAGAATGAAGAAATGGTATTAGTTTAGCAAAGGTTTAAATTAATCCTGTTTTCCGCACCTTAAATTATTGCTTAGCACAACATAATGTGACGGTCCAGCCTCGCAGCTTAGTTAGTAGAAGGCGGGTCGTTACAGAGTGGTATCAGAGCAGAAAGTTCCATACTTCCTACACACATATCAGCATTGAACCTGCAGCTTCCAAGTAAGAATACCTCTCACTTTGTTATGTTTATTGCTTTCATTTTTGTAGATAATTAAAGTATGCTTATCTGTGATAGTAACTAACATGATAGTATTAGCTATGTAACCGTGATGCTTTAGTTATGAATGTCCTTTATTCCTTTAGAAATAGCACGAGGACGCCCAGCTAGAAGGGCACCAGCTGTTGAGCCCCAGCATGAGGCAGACAGTTCAGTGCCTCCCCCAGACCTTACAACATTAGTGGCTCAGTTACAATAGCAGCTAGCTGAACAACAACAGGAAATAGCCACCTTAAAGGCTAATCAGCAGAATACTCCCACTGTCACTCCGGAACCAAACATAGAAACCCCAGTAGTTATAGAGGTTCCACCAGTCCATCCTACAGCACCAGTAGTCCCAGCAGCAGAGGCAAAGAGAGAAGCCTATCTGATCCAGTGGTAGAGAGTCAAACCAGAGAACTTCTCAGGCACTAGTGAACCATGGGATGCTCAAGCCTGGTTCAAAACACTGGAGAGTACGATGGAGCTTCTGGACTGGCCAGAGCATGAGAAGGTGAAGTGCGCCTCCTTCTGCTTGACAGGAGATGGACGTATGTGGTGGGAGAGAATTAGAGCGAAGCGCCTAGTGAACCAGATGACATGGGCTGACTTCGAGAAAGAATTCTTTGAGGAGTTCTTCCACATGCGGGTCACAAACCGCCACTACGACGAGTTCACTGAGTTTCGTCAGGGCAACCTATCAGTTGAGGAAGTCGTGAAGAAATTCAATAGATTGGCTCGTCTATGCCCTGAACTAGTCAGCACATAAAAAGAACGAGTCCGGTTGATGCTCAAGATGCTGAGGCTGGAAATAGCAATGAACGTGGCTGGCGGCGTTCATAGGCCGCAAACCACCGAAAAACTAGTCAGCAGTACTCTGACTACCGAGCACTACCAGAATAACATCAAGCAGCAGAAACAAGTCCTCTCAGAGTCCAAAGGGAAAGGAGGCTCAGGTACTTAGAAACAACAGGGCCACAACTCTAACTGGAAAGGGAACTCCAGAAACAAGCGCAAACCAGGGAGTTACCCAAAGGGAGGACCAGCCAGCAAACAGCCTAGCTATCCCAAATGTGCTACTTGTGGAAAATTTCACCCAGGAGTTTGTCGCAAGGGCACACAAGGATGCTTTGAATGTGGACAGGAAGGGCATATGGCTAAGCAGTGCCCAAACAAGACTAGTCTTCCTCTACCACAGCCGATTCAGTATGGAGGCCAGCCAGCTCAGTTACATCAGATGCAGGCTGCTCTAGATGGTCCCCACATCAGTCAGGGTAGATTAGAAGCCCCTCCAGCTATGACCAATGCGAGGATCTACTCACTCACCAGAGAGGACGTAGCAAATGCCTCGACAGTTGTTACAGGTCAGATTAGTATTTTACAGCAAAGTACAACTGTCTTATTCGATACTGGGGCAACCCATTCTTATATATCCAGGGCATTTGCCGAGAAACTAGCGATACCTCCAGAGGTACTCCGTGGTCAGTTTTTGACAACACTACCTTCAGGAGAAATAATGGCGTCCACGCACTGGCTGAGGGCAGTGCCAGTCATTATAGCAGACAGAGAGCTCTTTTGCGATCTGATAGTGCTAGACATGACTGATTACGATGTCATATTTGGAATGGACTTCCTAATCAAATACGGTGCCTCTATCGAGTGCCGTAAACAGAATGTCATATTTCAACTTGAAGCAGGAGTACAATTTGAGTATAGCGGAGGACCAAAGAGAAAAGCGAAGAAATTTCTCTCAGCTCTGAAGGCACAGAAATTGTTGGATTCAGGATGCACGAGATTTTTAGCGCATGTAGTCGATGCCAGTCAGGACAAGGACCAACAGCTAGCAGAGGTCCGAGTTGTATGTGACTACCCAGCAGTCTTCCCTGAAGAGTTACCAGGCCTAGCACCAGACAGGGAGATTGAATTTGAGATAGAACTCATTCCCGGTACGAATCCTATCTCCAAAGCACCTTATCGCATGGTTCCGGCAGAACTGAAGGAACTTCAGGAGCAACTACAGGAGCTGCTTGACAAAGGTTTCATACGCCCTAGTCACTCACCATGGGGAGCGCCTGTATTGTTCGTGAAGAAGAAGGACGGGAGCATCCGCCTGTGCATAGACTACCGAGCACTGAACCAAGTCACCATTAAGAACAGGTATCCTCTTCCCAGAATAGATGACCTGTTCGATCAACTAAAGGGAGCAACAGTGTTCTCTAAGATAGACCTCAGATCATGTTATCATCAGGTAAAAGTTAAAGAAGGGGATATACCCAAGACAGCATTCAGGACGAGATATGGACACTACGAGTTCGTAGTCATGCCCTTTGGCGTGACAAATGCTCCAGCTACTTTCATGGACCTCATGAACAGAGTATTCAGGGACTACCTAGATAGATTTGTTATTGTATTTATCGATGACATTCTTCTCTATTCAGGAACTCAAGAAGAACACGCAGAGCACCTGAGAATAGTATTGCAGACCCTTCAGCAGAACCAGTTGTACGCCAAGTTCACAAAATGTGAATTTTGGTTAGATCAGGTGTCCTTCCTAGGTCACATCATCTCAAAGGATGGTATCATGGTAGACCCCAGTAAAATAGAAGCTGTGAGTAACTGGAAAAGACCCAAGAACACCAGGGAGATCAGGAGCTTTTTGGGACTAGCAAGTTATTACAGAAAGTTTGTAGAGGACTTCTCCAGGATAGCCTCCCCACTGATAGCTCTCACCAGGAAGAACAGAAAATTTCAGTGGACAGAGGACTGTGAGAACAACTTCAGCGAGTTAAAGAGGAGATTGACCAGTGCTCCCATTTTGACTCTACCAGAAAACACAGACAGTTTTGACATTTATAGTGATGCCTCTAAATTGGGACTAGGAGCAGTACTGATGCAAGAAGGTAAGGTGATTGCCTATGCCTCCAGACAACTCAAGGAATATGAGAAGAATTACCCTACTCATGACCTTGAGCTTGCAGCAGTGGTATTCGCTCTCAAAATTTGGAGACATTACTTGTATGGAGCTCAGTGTAGAGTGTATACAGATCATCCGAGTCTGAAGTACTTCTTCACTCAGAAGGATCTGAATATGCGACAGCGTAGATGGCTTGAGCTGGTCAAAGATTATGACATAGACATCCTCTACCACCCAGGAAAAGCTAATAAGGTGGCAGACGCACTTAGCAGAAAGTCTGATGCTACCTTACTATCCCTAGCAGCCATGTCACCACCCCTACAGAAGGAGATCGCAGATTTTGGTCTCGAACTTATAGTAGGACAACTCTCTATGATGACATTAGCATCTACCCTGCTTGGTGACATCCAGACGGCTCAGGAACAAGATCCTGAAATTCAAAAAATCAAGCAAGGGTTAGCAGAATCAGAAAGTAGAGAATTCAAAGTGTCCGACAGTGGGGTATTATACTTCGGTGACAGACTCTGTGTTCCAGATCAGGAGGAACTAAAGAGGAAGATTTTAGATGAGGCTCACAGGACTCCTTATGCGATGCATCCAGGTTCCACCAAGATGTACCAAGATCTAAAGAAACATTTTTGGTGGCCCGGGATGAAAAGAGACATCGCTAGATATGTTAGTACCTGTCTGACTTGCCAGAGAGTCAAGGCAGAACACCAGAGACCAGGCGGAGTTCTACAGTCTATCCATATCCCAGAGTGGAAGTGGGAAGACATTTCTATGGATTTTATAGTGGGACTACCCAGAACCACGAATGGTTTTGATACCATCTGGGTAATAGTCGACAGATTGACTAAATCAGCCCACTTCTTAGCTATCAGGATATTCTACTCCATGGAACAGCTAGCTCAGTTGTATCTCAAGGAGATCGTTAGATTACATGGAGTCCCACGAACCATCATTTCAGACAGAGACAGTAGATGTGTGTACAGTCAGCATTGGGCACGAAGTTAAAATTTAGCACAGCTTTCCATCCTCAAACAGATGGTCAGACGGAGCGGGTAAATCAGGTACTCGAAGATATGCTCCACGCATGTGCCCTAGACTTCAAGGGAAGTTGGTGCAAATATTTGAGTTTAGCAGAATTTGCATACAACAATAGCTATCAGGCCACCATCGGCATGACACCTTACGAGGCTCTCTATGGGCGGAGGTGTAGATCTCCAATCTGCTGATATGAGAGTGATGAACAGAAAGAACTAGAGCTTCAGACAGATCTGGTAGCAGATACCATAGCAGCTATATAGCAGATCCGCCAGAGGATAGAGACAGCTCAGAGCCACCAGAAAAGCTATGCTAATACACGGCGCAAACCCTTAGAGTTTTCATTTGGGGATTCAGTGTTCCTCTGAGTAGCTCCCATGAAGGGAGTAATGTTTTTTGGGAAGAAGGGCAAATTAAGTCCCAGATATGTGGGACCATACCTTATCACTAGAAGAGTTGGCAAGGTAGCATATGAGTTAGAGCTACCACAGGAGATGTCAGCCATCCATAATGTATTTCATGTCTCCATGCTAAAAAAGCATATCCCAGATGCCACTCAGGTGATTGAGCCCCAGTCAGTACCAGTCCGCGAAGACCTCAGCTATGATAGTCGGCCAATTCAGATAATAGACCGAGCAGTTAAGAAATTGCGGAACAAGGAGGTACCATTAGTAAAAGTCATTTGGCAAAGTCACACAGCAGAAAAGGCAACTTGGGAGACAGAAGCCAGTATGAGACAGAAGTACACAGAGTTATTCTAAGTTCGAGGATGAACTATTTATAAGGTATAGGGGATTGTAGCGCCCGAAAATTCTCAAAGTTATTTTAGAAATATTCTAAGATTTTTCTGGAATTTTAGAATATTTTTATGGAATTTTTAGAGTAGCGGAAGTGGCAAAAACAAATAGAAACGTAAAATAGCTTAGGCGAGGATTGAACCCGAGACCTATTGGGTCCTACGACTTAAGGTTAACTCTAGTAACCAGGAGAACCCAACAGGGCCGTGCTGAAAGGAAAGGGAAATAATTTTATTTAAGCTAGAGTTGGACGAATTAATTCCATAATATAAAAAGGGAATTAAGTGAGGAGTTTTAATTTGTATCGTGACTTACCTTTCCCAAAAACCCTCACCGCCGCCCCTTCTCCTTTCTCTTCCTCTTCTCGGCGCCAACCACAAGCACACCTAGGGCTCCATCCCTAGGGTCCCAAGGGCTTCTTCCGGCGACATCTTGGATATGGGGACGCTCCCCTCCGCGAGAGGAACGCGTAGACGCGAGAAGATTGTCGAAAGGATCGTCTTCTCCGGAAATCTAGCGAGTAGAATCGTAAGAAAATTAGAGCAGAAGGTAAGAAACCCCTCACCTGCAGTATAAGTAGCTAGTCGTATGTTTGTATGCATTGTTTTAGCCGTATGCAGATTTTTAGTGATAGGGTGCGAATTAGCGCACACCAAGCGTTTGATTAAACGCTTAGCCCAGTGAAATGCCACCATAGGCATTTTAATAGCTTAGATAAATGCAATAGAGGCATTTTTACAGCTTAATCAGTCTTGCTACAGCTTTTATGGACTAGACGTCCAATGGGTGGGCTCCCACAGTTGCCCTAGGTTCAGATAACCTAGTTCTGGGTTTAGACAACCTAGTAAGAGCAAGACAAGAGTTATTAGCTTATGTTCAGTATTTTACTTTTCAGTGGTACTGTACTGGATTAGATATCCATTGGGTTGGGCTCCCATAGTCGTCCGTAGGTTTAGATAACCTAGTAACCCTACTAAATTCGGGACTTACAAACCCGGGTCTAGTTAGGGATGCGCGCATAGCAAGTACAGTTGCCGGGCCCAAACAGCAGCATGATTATTATTTTAATCTATCAACTAAAATAATTTTCGAAACCTCACAATTAGTTATGTGAATTCAGTACAGCTCTAGCATTAGTTAGCATTTGTTTGTTAGTTTGTTTGTATCAGTTTAGTTCTCTATTGATACAATGTGATAGCTTACAGTAGCACTTGTTACCATGACTAGTTTGCTTGTATGCCATGCCATGCTCTTACATGTTCCATGTTCATATGTTTCAAATAGCATGTTCTAAAACATAAATTGCATCGTATGCATGTTTTGTGAGGTAGATGGTTTCTTACTAAGCGAAAGCTTACAGATACTCTTTTCCTTATACTGCAGATAAAGGTAAAGGGAAGATGGACTAGAGGAGGCTGGAGGACAATGCGATGAAGATGTGTGTGGATGGAACTTGGAATAAAGACCTTGGAGGAATTAGAAACCTTAAGAATTTAGTACTTTCTTGTAGTGTTACTTTTCTGCATCTTCAGTTGTTTGGATGTCTTGAATTGTGATAATTAGACTTAGATTACTTGTTGCCATGGTCTTAGATAGCTAACTATGAGCCCTGATAGTGTTTAGTAGTTTCATCTGTGCTTATAGAGTTATATGTGAGATTTCTGCACGAAACAATGCTGAAATCAGAACTCAGTTGCGAAATCAGAAACTCCTATCGATCGACCGATCAATTGGAGGGACCTCAATCGATCGGTCGATCGATTGGGGGGCTGATTATCGCGAACAGTAGGCCCCGGGATCGACTAGCCGATCGATCGGGCCTGATTCCAGTGAATAGAACCTTGCTGAATCGATCCTCCGATCGATTGGCAAGTCTGGATCGATCAGTCGATCGATCCAGAAATTTCTACCATGTACAGAAGCACGCTGGATCGATCAATGGATCGATCGAGGGATTAGCTCTCACGAACAGAGAGCTCCTGAATCGATCATTGGATCGATTGGTCAGCCTGGATCGATCAGCCGATCGATCCAGAATTTATTTTGTATACAGTAGCAACCTTGATCGATCAACGGATCGATTCTATAGCTTTCAATCAATTGAGTGCAATCTGAATCGATTGGAAAGCTGGGTTTCGACCAGGAAACCTTGTATCTCAGCTCCTGGACCATGGGGGATGTAGGATATGCCATGGATATCTTAGATTGCATCCCTTAGCACATGTAGAATGAAGAAATGGTATTAGTTTAGCAAAGGTTTAAATTAATCCAATTTTTCGCACCTTAAATTATAGCTTAGCACAGCATAATGTGACGGTCCGGCCTCGCAGCTTAGTTAGTAGAAGGCGGGTCGTTACAGCCACAACTGGTGCTTGAATCTCAGCCATCTCAAGAGAAAATTTGTTTCCCACTTGGCCTACACGAAATTGCTTTCAAAAATAAAATCAAGAAATCGAAGCTTTGTGCTCGGTTCTAATAATTTAAGATTACATAATTGCATATTTGAGATAGAGAAAGAGCAAGAGACATGTTAATAATATCATTTAAATTTACATTGTCTTCTCTTTTTGAAAATGAAATACAAGAGATATTAATGTCACATAAGTGTCACATATAGGAAAGTCTTAAGTAAATAAAGGCACGAGTTTGCCATTAGACCTAGTCCATTTCAGTTCAAGATTAGTGAAACTTGGTGAGGACCCTAATTCCCAAACCTATACCACAAACTCTAATGTCAGCAACTAAACTAAATCCACCCTTAGGATACACAACCACAAAATTTGATCTCATGTCAAATTCCTATTTCTGCTAAATAATTCACTGGCTTCTATTCAGAGAGGTTTCAGTTTGTATTCTAAATTTTTCCAAGTTCTAACAGAAAATCCTACTCAAACTACAAAATTTACCACAATAGTAAAGATGCAATTCCTCCAATATATATTGGGTAAATTGCAATATATAAACATGAAGATGTTGCAGTTAATAACATTACAAAGAACACATTGACTTACCAAAGATAATAATTACAACTATAAAATGAAACCAAAAAAAATTACCATGATGATCCAAAATATAAAACAAGCCATAGGAAGTGCCAACAAGAATGTCCAATTTTCCATCACCATCCAAGTCAACCACAGTAGGAGAAGAATAAACATATGCACGGAAATTCCCCGAATCGACACTTAAATCAAGATCTTGAATCCATTTGACTTGCTTTGTATCAAGGTTGAAAACTACAATCCCACTTGCTACATATTTTTCAATGTTGATACCCCCTAACTCAGCTGAATGCTCTGGATTATCATAATACCTGCCAACTTATCAACTGTAATAAGAAAGAATTGAATGCACAAATAACCTTAGATATATATGACATTCACCAAAAAAACCAGTACAAATGCATTAAATATACAAGAACAAAATGATAGTAGTATCTCAGTTGAATACAACCATAGTTTGGGCAGATGAAGAATCAATTAGACAAGCCAACATTGTGAGAATCATGACCTAAGACTAAGACCGGTAAGAATAATTACACACAGTTCGCATACAACCATTAAATTTTTGAAAATTGCATGAAAAGCAGTGTAAAAAAGTATGGTGATTCTTCTTGTAATAAACTTCCATCAATATTGAGTTGTTATTGTAACATTGTAACCTACATAAGATTAATATATCATATGTCAGATGTAGAAAGTATCAAATTAGTCTATGACTTTGGCACCAATTTTGATTTCAAGAAACAGAATGTCTAGGAAGATGATATCATCATACAAGAAAACTTTTTAAACAAAAAGCAGAGAAGTTGCTTACCACAAACTTTTCCACAGAATAATTACATCCAAAAGAAAGTACCAGAAATAGTTTTCGTATCATTATGGACAATTTTTCATGTAAAAATACCACAAATGTATAAAGTAAAAATTCTTACTCGCGGTCAAAGAAGTATGAAACAGCCACAACCATTTCTTTAGTACCATCATTATCTATGTTAGCAATTACCTTCATAGAATATTAAAAATGTGGGTCAAGCTTTTAGGAATTAAATTCCCTGATTTTTTCCTTTTTCTGTATGATCAACTCCAATGGAACTTACTGGAGTGCAAAGTATGCGTGAATCTATGCTAACACAATCTTCTGCTGTCTCATGGCTCTCTTCTGTCCAATTTTCATCCCCCCACATTGATTCATCAATATAATCATCATAGTCATAATTATACTCATCAGCTAACTCATCTGTATCTCTAAACAAATCAAAAGATGAATTAGCTTCTTCTTCCAGTTCTTGGTCATTTTCCACAGTTGCTCCTTGCACCCCATCACCAGTGTTATGGTCTTTCGAATGTCCATCGTGGGCCCCTTGATTATCAATTTCTTCAAGAAGCCTTCTTTGCGTTTGTGTTTGATTTTCCTCTGTACCATTTTCCAATGAAGCGTCCCTTTTGATTGTGTCATTAAGATTGCTTGACACTCCATTGTATTGACTAGTTTGGGAAAAATCAAGTTTTCCTCTGTCCTCAAGCTTAGATGTATTCATTGAGAGGTTGTTCACAATGTTTGTAGAATCATAATTATTTGACCCATTCATGCTCCCATTTATATTTGGATAAAAAGCAATAGAATTTTCCTAATTTGACTCATAATCAGAATTTCAAAAAGGAATATGTGATACTTGGAATATTAGTTTATAAACCCATATGCTAATTTCTCAATCATCGTATAACATACTTACAAAATTTGACATGTTAATCCTAATATATTTACCATAGCAAAGCTATTTAAGACATCTTAAATATGTTACAGGAGTTGCAAAACACAGTGTTTCACATTTAAATATGTATAAAAATGCAAACGCAAAAAGTTCACGAACAACAACAATCAACACAATTATAATATGGCTAATTGGCCAACATCCTCAGGAAATAGAAATAAAAGAAAAGGTGATTGCAGTTGGGTTGTGATCACATACGAGATATTGAGTTCTTAGCAGAAGCCTCCATGGAAATTGAATCATCATGGATATCTGGATGTGAACGATCCACTGGATCTGGATCCAAGCCAGCATACCAATTTTTACGAACCTTTCTACAAGGTACTTCTAGTTTATCCATCATCAGATAGCCAGAGACCCTATTATAGCCACCAGATTTATGTCAACGTGTACTAATCCACCAAACAATTGTTGAAGCTACTTACCTGAAAAAATTTACAACTCCATCATAGGTAGCTAACGCTATTTCTCTTGTACCATCCTTGTCTATATCATATAAGAGAGGGCTGGAATGGACTGTCGATTGGTGAAAAGCAGACCATCCTGATGAATTTGGAATTTTCACATCAATGGAAACTATATGCTATTATGTGTTGAGTAACTACAAAAAGCATGCAAAGGAGCTACCAACAAGATATTGAAATTTATAGATAAATGACTAGATAACATAAATAACATTAAAGAGATACCTGGCATTTTATCACCATCAGAACCCTCCAATACTTCGAGGTAATGGACAAATGATGGTACCACTATCTCTAGCTTGCCATCACTGGAGTTGCAAGAATACAACAATAAGTCAACCTCTCAGTTAGCACAGATACGACTGTGTCCACTATTCCAATAAAAGTGGCGAGCCATGCAAGACCTAGAAAACCTATCCGAACACACTATTTCGACCAATAAAAGTGAATAATAAACAAAAATCGATGCTTAAAACCGACACCTTCAGAGATCAAACACCACAAACTTTGACATATGAGCAGGTAAAGGGCATGATGAAACAAATCAAAAGCTAAAAAGAAGAAGAAAAGAGAATGTTGCGCTTGCAAATATAAGCATAGTGGAATCAAAAGTAGGTTTCATTTTTTGAGACAAAATTTATGAACGAAGACAAGACCTAGGTTATAAATCTACCTTGACTATGGCTCTAGCACAAATCCAAAGAAGACAAGACCTAAGTTATGAATCGACGGAGTAGGAGTGCCACCTTTGGCGAAGAAATACACCTCGTCCGATCAAAAGGTTCCACGAGTGAAAGAAGCAGCAGTGGAAGGTCAGAGGGCCTCGTCGAACTCATAAACCCGCTCACCAAGAAACGAGAGGAGCACACCATCGTGGAGGAAGATCCAGCGGAGGCTTGAAGAGATTGTATGAGGAGAGGGAAAGAAAATTGCCTTAGGTTCGGGAGCGCGAAGGAAAAACACGGCGCTGAAAGAAAACAACGAGGGAAAGGAAAACAGCGAGGGGGGAAAATGACCAAATTCAATTACAACGGTTTTTTGAAAACTGTTGTCGTAGCCGCTAAAAACGCGGATAAAGACAACGATTTATAAAATCGTTGTAAAAAGTGTTGTCATTTTAAAAAAAAATCGCTCAATGACAACAGTTTTTCCAAAACCGTTGTCTTTTATATTTAATGGGGAGCTCAAAGACAACGATTTTGGCAAAAACCGTTGTCTTTGAGCAAATACGCAACGCTTTCTCTTAAAACCGTTGTCGTAGGGGTGTTGTCGTTTGTAGTTTTTGTTGTAGTGTTAACTGCAAGTCAATTCGATATCTTATTTGCAGTTAGTATGTGTGCTAGATACCAAACCTGTGCTAAAGAATCACATTTGACTCAAGTCAAAAGAATCTTTAGATACCTTAAAGGAACAATAAATGTAGGTATTTGGTATCCTAGAACTAATAATTTTGAATTAATAGGGTATTCTGACTTAGATTATGCTGGGTGTAAATTAGATCGCAAGAGCACAAGCAGTGGATGTCAACTGCTAGGTCCATCACTTGTTAGGTGATTTAGTAGAAAGCAACATTGTGTTGCTCTATCTACACACTACAACAAAAACCCTCATAGACATCAGTTTTCCACCGGTGTCTATTACATTTTCGACCGATGTCTATGAAGGTGATGTAAAAGGTCTGCCATTTTAGACATCGGGTTAAAATCGATGTAGTATCACTTAACGACACCGGTGTTCGAATCGGTTATTAACCGGTGTAGCATCACTTAACGACACCGTTTCATCAACGGTGTAAAACTGATGTAATATTATATGCTAATAACACCAGTTTTAGCAGCGGTATACAACCGATGTAATATTAGTTAATAACACCGGTTTTGCAGCGGTGGAAAACCGATGTAATATCAGTATTTTTTAACAACACAAATTTGATTTCCGAAACAGTGAAAAACCGACAATAACCAAAAAAATACACAAATATTTACAAATTACACAAATATTCTTCTTCCAACAGTATTCATAAAATACACAAATATTCACAAATTACATAAATATTCTTCTTACAACAGTATCCAAAAAATACACAAATATTCTTTTTACAACATCAAAAGATAATATATATTGTACACATCAAGGTAATATTCGCAATTTACATTCCATGCAAATGCATGCATCATCCAAAGTTTTCAAAAATCAAATATCTTTCCTACTCAAATGTAATCTAGCATGCATTCAGCCCACTTGAACCGCACTTCATCAATTTCAACTCTGGAGTACTTGAGATTTGTAAACTGTAAAAACATATAAATAATATATTAGTAAATCAAGACCAAAAATCATAATTGAAAAAGCAGTAAGAGCACCAGGTAACAAGATGAGTAATTGGAATGCTTAAAAAGAGAAATGTTCATCAATTATCTCAACAACAAATAAATAGAAAGAAGAATCAATGATGTAAGATACTGATATAGTCCAACACCAGCACAAATTCAAAGAAGAAATTTCCTATCTTTGTAAGCTGAAGCCAAATTTGCATGGGCTTTAGGCATAGTTGGTCTGATATTCACAGCACGTATATAATCCTGAATTACTTCAGTAACTCTACCAATCTCCTTAAATGTGTTCCTTCTATTGACAAGACCATCAGCAGCAGTCTGCGAAGAACTTCATTATAATAGGCTATCACTTCTGCATAATTTCCCTGGTGTAATACAAGAGAACTATCAATTTCCAACTAGGGGCAAAGACAGCAAAGAAGAAGATAGACAAATTATTTGACTTTCTTCCATTAAATGAGGCAATATGCAGTAACTCTCAAACTAGAGATGAAAAAGGCAAATATAGTACTCTACCTGTTGCTTGTATATAATAGCCAAGTTGTTGAAGGGCGCAGATATCCCTGTTGTAACTGCTAAAGTTGCCTTATAGAATGATGCAGCAACACTCATCATGTTGCTGCATGAAGAGAAGTTTCATTAAGGAACAAAAATAAACTATCCGCATAGTTGTCATCAAACATTCTAAAGCTTACCCGCCCATGTATATGTTGCCAAGGCTTGACAATGCTTGTGGATGGTTAGGTTGTAAAGCAAGGCATGACTTGGGAAAAATTATTAAAATGAAGTTATTCAACAAGGAAAAAAAACTTAAAAGAATAAAAATATCCAAATTAAAAAGTCACCTTATAGAAGTTGATAGCCTCTTCCACATGTGTCACGCCCCAGGTAGTCCCTGTCCGAAAAAATTTCGGCAGCATCTCCCCTATACGGGTGACAATATGAATCCAGAATACATATATCTATACCTCGGCCACACACGGCCGGAATAATACAATACAAATAATAAACAAACCACGCAGTTTATATCAACATTCCATACAGTTCAACATATAATCAATCCACACAGTTTAATAAGGAAAGACGATATAGAATCTCGAAGATATATGTAAACATCCCACTCCACTACAACGAAGAAAGACAAAATCCATGAAGTAATGAAAATATATCTGCAGCGGAAAACCAAAAGTAGTAAACCCAAGTGTTCGATATAAAGTCCACAATACAAAACCCACATCACAAGTATTAAGATGCAAAAGCAAAATATAATCCAACAAAGAAAATCTTCGCGATAATGGGGCTAGCGACTGGAATATCTCCCGACGGCCTCAACCTGAAAAATAGTAACAACGGGGTGAGTTCAAAGAACTAAGCAGGTAATCCAATAGATATGTACAACAACATATAACCACCAGTAACATCCTATGGTACAGTACACTAAACCATAGAGCCTACAGTACAGTTTCCTATGGTACAGTCTCCTAACAATATAACAGGTATGCATGGCTGAAATAAACTGTAATAACCAGCAATAGGCATAAAGTACAATCTATAGCAAGAATATAAGAAAAGGCATAACTGTAATAAACTGTACTCACCTGCGAGGCTTGGGCAACTGACTGTGAACATACACAGATAAAAATAGTCAGAGCAAAAACATGTATCCTGTATGCATGTCAATCATATGAAATCACCAAAATGCATCAATCATAAAGAATGCAATCCGTGCATATGATGCAATATGACATGGTCACCCCTATCAGCCAGTCAGCCATCTCACACACAATGGTGAGACCGAGTGGGTTGGGCTGTGACACCGTGCACTCTGCCATCACTGCCCCTGAAGAGTGACCGAGTGGACGGGATGCTGTCGGAGTACACCTATCCTCCTACCTCAAACATAGTGAGGGAGCGCAATGCTCTCAACTCCCGGTACGCGATGACGGGGAGGGATCCCTGCCTGCTACCACGCTGCAGTCACACTACCCATGAGCGGACCAGCGGAGCACTACAGAGCTCACTACCATACACACCCTAGTGGCAGTGGACACGCTGTGTGCAGGCCCATGTAGCCGGCCGACGAGCTCAACAATAATGGAGTCGTCAATCGCCCAGCATGCAATCATGTGATATGGTGCATGCGGTTACAATATGACATACCTGAACAAAGCCTCCTCCATATATGTGCGTGCCAAAAAGGTAAACACATATAACTATAACCATGATATAAGCAGCATAGATCCAATAACATATAACAAGTATCTACAGCAACTGATCCAGTGGAAAATAACACTAAATGTATCTATCCATCTCCATAACATACATAAACATAGCAAAAGGTAAAAATCATCCAATTCTAAAGTACAGTAACTAATAGAAGAAGCATGTGATAGGTATCAACTAAGCTAAGACCAGGGAAGAAATAAATCTACCATCTACCACTAGTAATTATATATAAACTATACATATCATAAAACAATATCAAAAGATAAGTCAAAGGTTACCCGCCTCAAATAGAAGGTACAGTATCACGCCAAAACCAACGTCGAGACGTCTGACTCGAATCAGAGTCCTGTGTCAAACAATATATATATTTTATTTAGCCAAATCCAAATGAATAGCTAAATAAAAATCCCTAAAAATAAATTAGGGCAAAACCCTAATCAACCCAATCACATCCTACCTGAATAAATCTAACAGTCAATTAGGGTTAGTTACCTAATCCCTAATCACCAATTAGATTAGAAATCTAAACTTAAATTAAACCCAATAGTTGACTAGGGTTAGTTACCTTAACCCTAATCATTCCATTAGATTAAATCTAAGAAAATAAATCTAATCACAGTCAACAACTAGTAATCCAATTACACCTAATTCAAAACAAACAGGACCCTAGTTCAAATCTACACATGACCATATATCAATTCCTTGTTCCTTACCTCAATCTCAGCTACTGTAACTACTGAAATCAGAAGAGCTGCTGGATGAGGTGGCTACCGTAACCAAGGTGAGCTGCTACTGAAGCCAACCAATCCACAAAACAGGACAGAACAGAACATCACAGCCTACAGATCCTCTCTACTGGGGTTCACCTCATAATCCAGATCCTCGTTTCATTGAAGTTAATCCGATCACAAGAGATGAGATCAACAATTCAACACACCCAATCTCGTGACCTAAATCAGCCACAAAGAGAAGGGGATCAAGATTTGATCAGGGGAACAGTAAGAACGTGATCCAATTCCTTTCCCAAACCAGAACAAGAATCGAGATCAAGTATTCAAATCCACAGCTAAACAAATCGCCTACCTCAATGATCACCGTCAGGACACAGCTTCATGCGGTGATAATTGATCGGAGCCGAAGGTAAAGACCTAGGGCATAGATGTAGAACAGAGAAGGGACAGTGAGTATAGAGGAAGATCGACATAGAAAGGAACCTATTCTAGAGAAACCCTAGAATTCACCAAAGATCCGGCGATGCCTTACCCCCAAGATCACTCCTCGCCGATGGCGTCGCTCGGTCCGATCCAGCCAGTGAGGATGCAGATCGCTCTGTGAGCAGCTCAGGAAAGATGGACGAAGGTCGGTTAGGGAACGATGCCAATCAAGCCTCCCGCCGTGCCCTAGCCATCAATCGTCAACGAACGATCGCCAAATCCACCGAATGGAGATCCCTCGGCCGAAGATAACCTAGACCCCGTTGGTTTCTGTCGAGCTCCGGTGACTCCCTTGCGTCGAGCTCCGGTAATGTGCTCTCCAGCCTTGACGTTGACTCGTCCGTGGAAGAGAACGAGAAGAAGGGAGGATCGGGACCGAGATGGGTTGGGGGAAGAAGACTTCAGCGCAGAGGGGAAAGAAAGGTCGGGATCAGGGAACTGCCGTTTGGGGAAAGAAAAATAAAAGGAAAAGGTTTTTATAAATAAAACATTTCCTCAATTAAACGGGTATCCCAAACAGGCTTTATCCGAACCCGTCGATTGATCCCCTCAAAACCCTCCGTACGAGTTCCGAAAAATTCCCAGAAAATTTCTAAAAATTCCGGAAAAATTCTATAAGGCTATTTCCCAAATAACCCTATTATTAAATTGTTCGATATCTCACAACATGTCCAGCGTCTTTGAGAGCATTCCCCTTTTAATGTGCAAGAAAGTCGATCATTAACTAACCTGCCTCACCATCAAGAAGGATACCACATTTTGACATATTAGACCATTATCAACTTACCAGATTATTGTAAGCTTCAATAAAGGTAGAATCACAGTTGATAGCTTGCTTGTAATGCAGAATTGCCATGTCAAGTTGACTTTGTTCATAATAGATGCCAGCAAGGTTTCTTGCGTCCAGATATCCCCAATGCATAGTTGACATAATAAACTCTCTTCAAAGCATAGTTTGCAGCAAAGTTATCCACAAAATCAAAAAGAGTCAAAAAGAGATTAACAGTCCAGTGGAAAAATAGACATGTTTCATATAGCAGCCAATTAATACATTTTGACAAGGAGAAACAACATCAAACCCTTAGTTGCAACTATTAAGGAGACCTAAAGACAAACAGTGTAAAAGCCTTCACACAAAAAGTAGAAGTGTGGATACCAAATATGCAATTTCTTCTTTCATATCAAACCCAACAAAGAATCATTGGATCACTGTCATCTTTGGGAAGCAATGAGATTTCAATTAAAATAGAACAAATTTGAGGAATTTTACATTCTTGATTTGTATAATAACTGGTCAATTGATCTTCTTATGGAGAAGAACCAAGTAAAATATGGTCAGTGTAAAATCCTTATGAGTTGAAGTCGAATTATATTTCAACTAAAATACAGATTAAATCAATGACAAATGATAATCAAAGTGAAGAAATAAACAAGTAGACAATAGGTTCCATTATCACAACAGTTCACAAAACCTAAACATTCTAAAAACACTAAATCTAAGAATTTATTTGTGGTAAAGAATCTAAACTTGCTGCGCATGAAATATAATGAATCTGGAATGCAAATGCTAAACACCCTAGGAGTTGAAGTCTTATGAATTGTCAGGTGCAAGAAAAAGTGAGGAGGGCCCCTTGAGGTTTAATCTTAACAACTTAACATCTAATATTTGGACGCTAAAGTTATCCACAGTTCACACATGATTACAGTACACTCTTCTTCATAGCAAACAACATAGAGTAGGAAACTACAAGTTCCGTTATGCAAGGTTGACCATAGAGAAAGTTAAAATCCTGTTACTCTTACTTGTTGGTCTCACCACAGAATTACATCCATCATGCATTTGCTGCAATTTCATAAAATATATCCTTAGGTCATTAAGCCATGTGCAAGCTCTGTTCATCTTTTCACCATTTTTAAGCCCCAAAATCTTATATATTTTTCATCATAAATGTAACGCCCGCCCTCCCTGCTAACCCTAAGGGACGGGGCTACGATACTCTACGTACATATTACAGCGGAAGACTTAAAATAATTTTTCTTAGATTAATAAAACTTTTCTTTTGTTTTCAAATCTGAACTACACTAATATGGTTTCCATAACATGATAACAAGATAAATAGAAACATAACATCAAGTCACCCATTTAGTACTACAATTTATGAAACCAAAGCGTAATTCTTAAAAGTTCTTAAAGCAGGTTCTTATTTGGTTGCCTAGCCACCGCCACACACATCTCCTTGCCTCTCCTGCTACTCCTTTAGCACATCCAGCTTTTTCCTTTATCTGTGGTACAAGGAAAGTAAGCTATGAGCACTCATGGCTCAGTAAGTTCCTTTCCTACTCACTAAAACCGAAAATCATCACATGATCAAAGAATGTCTCAACATAACATGATCTCAACTAGTCATGGCATAACATATCATACTCTTTAAGCATATTATGCAACATAACATAATCATATCTAATCATGGCATATCATAGTATCATCATAAGATGGCATGGCATATCAAGCTCTTAAAGCATAGCATGAAACATAACATAATCATATCTAATCATGGCATATCATCTCTTACAGCATAGCATGAAACATAACATAATCATATCTAATCATGGTATATCATAAATCAAAGCATCATCACAACATGATGATAAAGTATAAGCAATATGATTTTGAAAACATGTATCCGAAAAACATGTGTATGTCTCATGATCTTTAAAACCATTTCTTCTTACATATATACTTGAACATAATATCAGCATATTCAGGGCCCCGGCTTGTACCATACATAGATAACATAGATGCGCGCGTCCTAAGTATATCCAAGGTAGCAAGTCTTGAATCATACTAGGAACTAGGTCAGGATCACACAGCCATAGACCTAGGGGCGTACTAAGGAGCCCATCCCTTACTAGCCTGGATCACACAGCAAGGCCTAGGGGCGTACTAAGGAGCCCATCCCTTTATTTTTACTAGCCCGGATCACACAGCCAAGGCCTAGGGACTGATTCGAAGTCCACCCTTGGTACAAGCCATACAAAGTAAAGTAGCATGTATAAAAATGCATCATTTAGTCACATAGCATATCATAGAAGTATGCATCACTTAGGCATACATTATGTCATAAAAGTATGCATCACTTAGACATACATTATATCATAAAAAGTATGCATCACTTAGGCATACATCATGTCATAAAAAGTATGCATCACTTAGGCATACATCATATCATAAAAAGTATGCATCACTTAGGAATACATCATGTCATAAAAGCATGCATATTTTCACCACATAGCATATCATGAGAGCATGCATATTTTAGGCACATAGCATATCATCAAAGCATGCATATTTCTATCCACATAGAATATCATGAAAGCATGTATATTTTAAGCACATAGCATATCATCAAAGCATGCATATTTCTATCCACATAGCATATCATGAAAGCATGCATAATTTAAGTACATAGCATATCATCAAAGCATGCATATTTCTATCCACATAGCATATCATGAAAACATGCATATTCTAACTACATAACATATCATCAAAGCATGCATATTTCTAAGCACATATCATATCATGGAAAGTATAAATCACAAGCATACATGTTTAAGCATAAGGGTGTATCATGTGATTATACTAACATAAGAATCATGGTAACATAGTTAACTTGGGTTCTAATCTTCCTAATCCCTTGGGTTCTTATCATGCCCGTGTTGGGTTTTTCGGGCCGCGAAAACCGCTTTTCGCGTCGCGGAAACCCCGAATCGCCCAAGCCACGGATCTCGTGCAAGGTAAAACCGAACAAAAATATGAGTACGAGTTTGAAAAACTTTAATCTACAGTAGATCTACATAAGGATAAACCATTTATACCTTTGTAGCGAAGCCCTTCGCAATCCCGCTTGTCCTTGGTTCGCCGGATCTCAAAAGTGTCAAAGTAGACACTTCTCTATTTGTATCCACACAAGCAAGAGATGGAGAAGAAACCTTAGAGTGTGCTAGCACTCAAGTAAGGTCTTGGCAAGAAGGAGAAGAGGGAGAGAAGAATTGTGAGCAAGAGGAAGAAGATGAAAATCAATTAGCCTTGAATGAAAAATAAAACATTCATTTTACACTCAAAGTGGCCGGCCACATTAAACCTTGTAACCCCCATGGAATATCAAGAGTCACAACTCTTGGTAACTCCCATGAGGTGGCATTTGGTCAAGTCAAACTTGACCAAATGAAGAGGCCTTGATGATGTGGCATTGGTCAAGTCAAAGTCAAGTCAAAAACATGACTCTTCATCTTCCTACTTAAGTCAAGTCAAACTTGACCACTTCTATCCCTTGGTTGATCTAATCTAACCATTGGTTCAAGCCAATTTTAATTTAATGAATCTCTATTCATTGAATTAAATTAATTAAATGAGTCTAAGTCCAAATTAGACTCACTTAACACATGAACCAACTTGAGTCCAACTCAATTATCCTACTTTGGATTACTCTTAATCCAATTTGGTTCATCATATGAACGTAATCATTTAGGTTCATCAAATGAACCTAGTCTCCATCTATTTGCCCTTAGTGTGTGACCCTATAGGTTCTTGTAACGTTGGCAATGTCCCTAAACCCATTTAGGAGCATAAGTAATGAGCGGTATCTAGTAACACATCATTACTACCCAAGTTACAAGAATGTCGAGATCCGACATCACCTTGTGACTACTAATTGTGACTCCTCACAACATGTGACATTGTCCTTCTATCCTAGACATCTAGATTGATCAATATGAGGCATAGACCGTGTCATCCTCTAATCAATCTAAATCTTGAACTCCAAGTAGACTCACTCGATCAAATGAGCTCAACATATAATGTTGACTCATTTGGGCATGGCCATGCACTTAGTGGTCTCACTCTATCAAGAATAGCGATGTCGCTCCCTTCATATGGGAGGGATAGATCCCATCTACATCACTCACATCCCTCTGCATAATTCGTTATATACCCAGTAATCGCCTTTATAGTCCACCCTGTTACGGGTGACGTTTGACGAAACCAAAGTACATAACTCCTTATGTAGGGATCCATGGTGACTTCAGGTCAAAGGACTAATAGTCATACTAATAGCCACATGAGAAAGTATATGACACTCATATAACGATCCATGATACTTTCTCATGGCGGGTCATTCAGTATACATTCTCTAATGCATACCTATGTGTCAACTTGATATCTCTATATCCATGACTTGTGAGATCAAGTCATCGAGCTGACCTACATGCTAGTCTTATTGTATTAACATTGTCCCTGAATGTTAATACTCGACTAGGAATGATTTAGAGTATTGTTCCCTATATCATCTCACTATCGATTCAACTAATCGATTGATATAGGTATGAACTTTCTACTCAAGGATGCTATTATACTTAGTCTATTTGGCACTAATACAAATAAGTATAAAATCAAACAAATACCTTTATTAATATACAAGAATATGATACAATGAGTCCATACAATCATCAAATGATTGGCTCTAGGGCTCTAACTAACAATCTCCCACTAGCACTAGTGTCAATCAGTATAGGCTCTAAGGCCTAATGACCTAGTATGACCATCATGCTTCCTTTGTACCAAAGCCTTGGTCAAGGGATCTGCGATGTTAGCTTCTGTAGGTACTCTGCAAATCTTCACATCTCCTCTATCGATAATCTCTCGAATGAGATGGAAGCGCCGTAGTATGTGCTTGGTCCGCTGGTGTGAGCGAGGTTCCTTCGCCTGTGCTATAGCTCCATTGTTGTCACAATAGAGCTCTACTGGGTCAGCGATGCTAGGAACCACCCCAAGTTCAGTGATGAACTTGCGGATCTAAACTTCCTCCTTTGCTGCCTCTGATGCAGCAATGTACTCGGCTTCTGTTGTAGAATCAGCTACTGTATCCTGCTTCGAACTCTTCCAGCTGACAGCACCACCATTAATGCAAAATACGAACCCCGACTGCGATCTATAGTCATCCTGGTCGGTCTGGAAGCTAGCATCACTGTAACCCTTTACAGCTAGCTCATCATTGCCTCCATATATCAAGAAATATTCTTTAGTTCTTCTTAAGTACTTAAGAATATTCTTGACCGCTATCCAGTGACTTTCACCTGGACTGGTATATGCTCGTCATGCTCAAAGCATACGAGACATCTGGTCGAGTACATAGCATGGCGTACATGATCGATCCTATGGCTGAGGCATAAGGGATCTGATCCATGCGGTCTCTCTCCTCTCTAGAAGAGGGACTTTGAGTCTTCGAAAGACTCACGCCATGTGACATCGGCAGAAATCCCTTCTTGGAGTTCTGCATGGCAAACCGAAGAAGTACCTTGTCAATGTATGTACTCTAACTTAGGCCAAGCAATCTCTTAGATCTATCTCTATAGATCTGTATCCCTAGAATGCGGGATGCCTCACCTAAGTCCTTCATTGAGAAGCAACTCCCTAGCCAGGTCTTGACAGACTGAAGCATAGGGATGTCCTTCCCAATGAGTAGTATGTCATCCACATATAATATGAGGAAGACAACTATGTTCCCTACAACCTTCTTGTAGACACAAGGCTCATCTTCGTTCTTGATGAAACCAAACTGTTTGATCGCATCATCGAATCGAAGATTCCAGCTCCAAGAAGCTTGCTTTAGTCCATAAATGGCCCTATGCAGCTTGCATACTCTACTAGTATGCTGTGGATCTACAAAACCCTCAGGTTGTGTCATGTACACATCCTCGAGTAGGTTTCCATTCAGAAACGCGGTTTTGACATCCATCTGCCATATCTCATAGTCATGGTAGGCTGCAATAGCAAGCATGATCCGAATGGACTTAAACATCGCCACTGGAGAAAAGGTTTCATCATAGTCAATACCATGAATCTGCTTGAAACCTTTAGCTACCAAGCAACCCTTATAGATAAGTCCATCCATGTCAGTCTTTCTCTTAAAGACCCACTTGCACCCAATGGGTTTTACCCCTTCAGGTGGATCAACCAAAGTCCATACTTGGTTGGTGTACATGGATTCTATCTCGGATCTCATGGCTTCTAGCCATTTCTCAGAATCTGGTCTCATCACAGCTTCTTGATAGGTGGTAGGCTCATCCTCTATGAGCACAATGTCATCATGGTCAGATAAGAGAAATGAGTATATCTCAGGCTGACGACGTACCCTATCAGACCTGCGAAGAGGTATGTCTACATGAACCGGTTGTTGTTCCTCAACTCCTTGTGTAACAACATCATCCACAACACTTTGTGGTTCCAGTTCAATTTCCATCGTGGCATGAGTGCTATTGTTCGCATCTTGAATTTCTTCAAGATCGAACGCGCTCCCACTAGTCTTTCTAGAAACAAAGTCCCTTTCTAGAAAGACCCCAGTCTTTGCCACAACTACCTTGTGCTGACTGGGAATGTAGAAGTAATATCCCTTAGTTTCCTTGGGATATCCGATGAAATAGCACTTGTCGGATTTGAGTCCTAATTTGTCTGAGACTTGACGTCGTACGTAAGCCTCACAACCCCAAATCCTCATGAAAGACACCTGGGCATCTCTCCCAGTCCATATCCTATATGGTGTCTTTATCACGGCCTTTGATGGAACTCGGTTGAGTATGAAAGCTGCCGTGTCTAGAGCATATCCCCATAGATATGTCGGAAGATCTGTGTGACTCATCATAGATCGTACCATATCTAATAAGGTACGATTTCTCCTTCGGATACACCATTCCACCGTGGTGTTCGGGAGGAGTGAGTTGAGATAAAATCCCACACTCATAAGTAGTCATGAAACTCATGGCTTAAGTATTCACCACCTCGATCTGATCAAGTACCTTAATACTCTTGCCAAGTTGGTTCCGGACTTCATTCTTGAATTCTTTGAACTTTTCAAAGGATTCAGACTTATGTGTCATCAAGTACACATAACCGTATCTCCTGAAATCAGAAAATGTGATGAAGTACCTATAACCGCCTCTAGCAACAACATTGAAAGGGCCACATACATCACTATGTATGAGTCCTAACAAATCGATTGCTCTCTCGCTATGCCTACTAAAGGCGTCTTGGTCATCTTGCCTCGTAGGCATGACTCGCATATCTCATATGATTCAAAATCAAATGAGTCCAAAAAACCATCCTTATGGAGTGGGATAAGCGCTTGTCATTTATATGACCTAAGCGACAGTGCCAGAGGTAGGTTTGGTTCATGTCATTTGACTTGAACCTCTTGGTACTAATGTTATAGATGGGGCTCTCAAGGTCTAGAATATAGAGTCCGCTTATTAGAGGTGCACTACAATAGAACATATCTTTTAAATATACGAACAACATTTGTCTTTTATTATAAAAGAGTATCCTTTCTTGTCTAAATAAGAAACTGAAACTATGTTCTTAGTAAGAACAGGCACATAACAAGCAATCATCTAAATCTAGTACAAGCCGAGAGGGCAGAGATAAGCTACAGCAATAGCAAGAACCCGTGCTCCATTGCCTACTCGTAGGTCCACCTCGCCCTTTGCCAATGCTCGCTATTTCTCACTACACATCAAGACAAATGTGAGAAGCACATCCAGATCTAATACCCATGATGTAGAAATAGATAGATTGACTTCTATAACATATATACCAAGTGGAAGTCTCACTCGCTTCTTCTTCAGATCCTCCAAGTATACCTTGCGGTTCCTCTTCCAGTGTCTGACCGCAATGGAAGCAAGTAGCATCCTTGACGACCCCTCCTTTAGGCTTCCTTGCCTTTGCTCTTGGTTTGGGACTTTCCCTTACCTTTGGGCTTGCCCTTGCCCTTGTGCTTCTGGACCATCAGAATGGGCTTAACCTTCTTAAGGTTAATCTCAGCAGTTCGTAACATACTAAGTAGCTCGGGCAGTGGCTTGTCAATCTCGTTCATGTTATAGTTGAGAACGAATTGACTATAGCTATCTGGCAAGGACTGCAAGATCAAGTCAGTGGCCAGCTCTTGGCCAAGTGGGAACCCCAGTCTTTGTAGGTTCTCTATGTACCCAATCATCTTGAGTACATAAGGACCTACAGGAGACCCGTCTGACATCTTGCACTGAAACAGTGCCTTTGAGATCTCAAATCTCTCATGCCTCGCTTGTCCCTGATATAGTTGGCGAAGATGCTCAACCATATCAAAAGCGCCCATCAACTCATGTTGCTTCTGAAGCTCTGAGTTCATGGTCGCGAGCATTAGATAGGACACATCTAATGCGTCGTCTTGATGCTTCTTGTAAGCATCTTTGTCGCTCATGGGCATTGGCGGTGAGGAGCCTCGAATGGGCTGCTCCAGGCGACCACGCCTCCCGGTGAGAACTATTCTCAAGTTCCTGTATCAGGAAATTCGCTCGTTGAGCTTGTCCTTCTCAAGGGCATATCGCAGGAGAAGGAATTCGTGTTCGACGTCATGGTTATCTACAACGGAAAATTTGCGAAATAAATATCATATTCTTTAAAATCATTTAATTAGGCCTTTAATTAAATGATGCTCCCTAATTCTATAATTCTTGTGGGACAAGATCCACATCATACTAACCCTTGAGTTAGCTTTGGCTAATACGCCCAAGGCTTAGTATGATAGGTAGGTAACGATTACCAATTACATCTCTATGCAACTCTTGTTTATAGAATCAATATCCGCATTTATATTAAAAATCGAGTTAGCTTTGGCTAATACGCCCGAGAGTTAACATAGATGTGATATTGATCTATCTTTCCAACTATTGGAAGAATGCCTATAGTTGACTCGATCCAACCGAGTAACTATGAATACTCAATCTAATTGAGTTTGTATTCACCCATGCGTTGATAGACGGGACCAAGATTGTCCCTCCGTATCCTACCAAGATAATATGTATTGCTCTGCTTTGGCAGATTCAATAATACATATGATCGAGGTAGTGATAGGTATCACGGCACGGTTAGGCATTAGAGTTGAGTCGATTGAGATCTAATCTAATCGAGAAGGGATGCATCTTGTGCACGACTTAGATCTAATCTAATCGCAAGGGTGCATCATGTGCACGACTTAGATCTAATCTAATCGTAAGACACTAATTAATTAACTACTTATTAAATATGCATCACATACACAAGCAATTAATTAATCTATTTGTGATTTAGTCATGGCCCTACTACGATCTTCTCAAGACAATGAGAAGATCAATTGGTCAACCTAGGGTCAACAGCTTCTTCAAGCTACTCCCTTTGATCACCTTGTGTTGCTCGTGCCCGCCTCGGAACTCCGTCTCGTGTGGACCCTCCACCGCTCCAATTTGTACATTACAATTTGAAACTCGAGTTACATTCGAGTCTAGATCTAATTTACAACAAGAAAATAAGATAAGGCACGACGCGCAGGTCGCGAATATAATACAACACTCGCAAACACACAACGGCACGCAGGCCGTATTATGAATTACAACACAACCAATCATATTGGGCTTTGGGCCATGACTATCACAAATTAATATATAATTCAAAATTATATATTTTTCATAATTTTCTATAATTTTAAAATTAATTTTTACAATTTTACGAATAAAATTTCCCGGCGGTCCCGTTTAGCGGTTTCGGGCGCAATCGCGGAACGGATCCCCTTGCGGGGCCCAGGGGCATCGCCCCTACCCGCGATCTAACCATCGCGAGGGTTCCTTTGCGATCCAACAGCGCCTAAACCCGCTGTCCCAAAACGATTTGGGTCGAGACATTGCCGTTTCGGAAAAATCTTCCCGGCGGGTTCGTTTTTAGCGATTTTGGGTGCAATCGCGGAGCAAATCCCCTTGCGGGGTTAGGGGGAGTACCCCTACCCACGCTCTAACCATCGTGAGTTTCTCCTTTGCGATCTAATGGCACCCAAGCCCGCTGTCCCAAATGGATTTGGGGCAAAACGAAGCCGGTTTTGAAAGATCTTTCCGGTAGCCTACAAGTGCCGAGACACTTGTGCTTCGCTTCTACGGAAAAATTACCCATAAAATCATAAAAAAACTAATTTTTACAGAAAATCACAGAAGGTTTTATTTTTCATAAAAATAAAAACAAACTCGTACAAGCCTTGCACGTGGCTCTGATACCACTGTTGGGTTTTTCGGGCCGCGAAAACCGCTTTTCGCGTCGCGGAAACCCCGAATCGCCCAAGCCACGGATCTCGTGCAAGGTAAAACCGAACGAAAATACGAGTATGAGTTTGAAAAACTTTAATCTACAGTAGATCTACATAAGGATAAACCATTTATACCTTTGTAGCGAAGCCCTTCGCAATCCCGCTTGTCCTTGGTTCGCCGGATCTCAAAAGTGTCAAAGTAGACACTTCTCTATTTGTATCCACACAAGCAAGAGATGGAGAAGAAACCTTAGAGTGTGCTAGCACTCAAGTAAGGTCTCGGCAAGAAGGAGAAGAGGGAGAGAAGAATTGTGAGCAAGAGGAAGAAGATGAAAATCAATTAGCCTTGAATGAAAAATAAAACATTCATTTTACACTCAAAGTGGCCGGCCACATTAAACCTTGTAACCCCCATGGAATATCAAGAGTCACAACTCTTGGTAACTCCCATGAGGTGGCATTTGGTCAAGTCAAACTTGACCAAATGAAGAGGCCTTGATGATGTGGCATTGGTCAAGTCAAAGTCAAGTCAAAAACATGACTCTTCATCTTCCTACTTAAGTCAAGTCAAACTTGACCACTTCTATCCCTTGGTTGATCTAATCTAACCATTGGTTCAAGCCAATTTTAATTTAATGAATCTCTATTCATTGAATTAAATTAATAAAATGAGTCTAAGTCCAAATTAGACTCACTTAACACATGAACCAACTTGAGTCCAACTCAATTATCCTACTTTGGATTACTCTTAATCCAATTTGGTTCATCATATGAACGTAATCATTTAGGTTCATCAAATGAACCTAGTCTCCATCTATTTGCCCTTAGTGTGTAACCCTATAAGTTCTTGTAACGTTGGCAATGCCCCTAAACCCATTTAGGAGCATAAGTAATGAGCGGTATCTAGCAACACATCATTACTACCCAAGTTACAAGAATGTCGAGATCCGACATCACCTTGTGACTACTAATTGTGACTCCTCACAACATGTGACATTGTCCTTCTATCCTAGACATCTAGATTGATCAATATGAGGCATAGACCGTGTCATCCTCTAATCAATCTAAATCTTGAACTCCAAGTAGACTCACTCGATCAAATGAGCTCAACATCTAATGTTGACTCATTTGGGCATGGCCATGCACTTAGTGGTCTCACTCTATCAAGAATAGCGATGTCGCTCCCGTCATATGGGAGGGATAGATCCCATCTACATCACTCACATCCCTTTGCATAATTCGTTATATACCCAGTAATCGCCTTTATAGTCCACCCTGTTACGGGTGACGTTTGACGAAACCAAAGTACATAACTCCTTATGTAGGGATCCATGGTGACTTCAGGTCAATGGACTAATAGTCATACTAATAGCCACATGAGAAAGTATATGACACTCATATAACTATCCATGATACTTTCTCATGGCGGGTCATTCAGTATACATTCTCTAATGCATACCCATGTGTCAGCTTGATATCTCTATATCCATGACTTGTGAGATCAAGTCATCGAGCTGACCTACATGCTAGTCTTATTGTATTAACATTGTCCCTGAATGTTAATACTCAACTAGGAATGATTTAGAGTATTGTTCCCTATATCATCTCACTATTGATTCAACTAATCGATTGATATAGGTATGAACCTTCTACTCAAGGACGCTATTATACTTAGTCTATTTGGCACTAATACAAATAAGTATAATAACCAAACAAATGCCTTTATTAATATACAAGAATATGATACAATGAGTCCATACAATCATCAAATGATTGGCTCTAGGGCTCTAACTAACAGGCCGAACCCCCTTAGATCTCAATTTAGGTAAAAACAACCTCCAAGCATGTGGAACCTAAATTATCATCACATCAATTTCATAGGAAGCATTATAAGCATGATTAACTTGGTTTCTAAGTTCTCCAAGTCCCTAAACTCATGTGGCCGAACCCTATCAGGTGTGAAACAAGGTCTCAAATGTCATGAAAGCATGGAAACCTTAAATCATATTTATAGCATTTTTTTCCAAGTAATATAGTAAGCACATTTGAGCTAATTACTAAGTTCTTCAAGCCCTTAACATATGTCATGGCCAAACTTTTAACAAGTATTCCTTAGGGCTAAAAACAAGTATACAAGCATGTGAACTTGAACTAACATCATGTATAAATTTATAATAAGACATCATACAATAGGTATGGCCGAAACTTACCCTAGCCTCATTTAGGTCACTAAATAACATATAGCATGAGAACTTTGGTTTTCTACTTATCATATTTCATGTAGAGTGACATAAGCATATTTAATTTTTGTTCTAGGGTTTCTAGGGCATCTATCCCTTCATGGCTGAAACATACAATGGTCCATTTAGGTCATGGAAAAATTATACAAGCATGTGACACAATCAACATATTATCATATTTCCATAAGAAGCATTTTTAACACCATTGGTTTCAATTCTAAGGCTTCTAGGTCTTTTAAACCCTACTTGGCCGAGACTCATCAGTATATAAACTTGCTTCAAATAGCCTAAAAGCATAAGAAGTCATACAAGTTTCATAGGATATATAAAGACAAGCATAATAAACATACATGTGAATTGTGTCATAGGCTTCCTAGGTTTCTTTCCCTTTTTCTTTTATTTTTCCTCATGGCCGAAACCTACCAATCCCTAAACTAGGTTTTAAGTGGCCTAAAGCATGGAAAACCTAAGTAAGTTTCATGGTAAAAATTACTAAGAACGTCATATACAAAGTTGGTTCATAAACAAGCTAGGACCCTTGTGATCTTACATGTCATATATCATGTAACTAAATTTTCTATACTCTAATTAAGCATAAGAGCATCAAACAACTTCCATATCATAATATTACAGAGGTCTTGAGCATGTTAAAATTTTGTTTAAGCTTTTCTAAGCTATCCATCTTATCATGGCCGAAAATCTAAAATAAGAGTTCATGAATTTCTAGCAATATTCAACATGCAATTCTTTAAGAGAACTCTATATTCTATCATACAAACATGGCTACTTAAATTTAAAGGTCTTCCTAACCCTAAGCCCTTTTCTTGGCCGAAACATATGAGTGGATTTCTTTTGGTTCCAAGTAACTTTCAAGCAAGAAAACCAATAAAAGACCCTTAGTAGTTCATGGGGGAAATCTTGTACTAGTTTGGTTAAACAATGATTTCTCTAACCTTTTGAAAATATTTTTGGCCGAAATTCTAAGGTTAGGTACTCCTCTGATCAAGCATCATATAGGTATAAAAACATGAAGGAAAAACCTTCCTACATAGCATAGAAAAATATCATGAAATGAGGACTTGTTTAAACCTTCCTAGATTTGAAAACTCTTCTTTGGCCGAATTTTCTTAAATTCTTTTCTAGGTTTTCTAATCCTCATAAAATCCGAAAATCACATAAAAAGCCTTGTACCACAGGTTAGGGGAAGCTTACATCCTTTTCGCTTGTGGATCTAAGGTGTGGTGATGGAAGAAGTAGCCTCTTCTTCTAGTTCCTTTCCCTTGATTCCCTTGCTAAGTCCTCCTTGTATCTTAGGCTTTCTTAGGAGAAAACCTTGGCTTGGGGCCGAAGATGGAGGAGAGGGAAGTGGTGTTCGGTGAGGGAGAGGGAGGATGAGGAAATGAGAGAAAAATAACCTTCTCTTTTCTTGCTCCCTTTTATGTTAAGGGGGAAGAGGTAGCAAAATTGATTTTTGCTTTCCTTCTCCCTTAACCCATTTTCTATTTTTATTTTATTTATTTTATTTATTTTATTTTCTAATTTATTCTCACCATTCATGATGAAATAAGGGGGAATGAATCCCTTTAATTCCCTCTTAAATTTTCGGCAAAATGAAGAAAGAAAGAGGGAGAGAAAGAAGGAAGGCAAGTTGTCTTTCTCTTGCTCTTTTCTTGTTTTCTTTTGGCTAACTTTTACTCTCACCCTTATCATGAGTTTCCCTCCTTTGCTATCAATATCTTCTCTCTATCCCAATTGGTTTCTACTAATTAATTCTATGAATTATAATATAAGAGGTTCAAGGTTCAATCCTTGACCTCCTCTTCTTTTTGTTTCATTTTATTTCTTTTTGCTTTAACCCACTTCTTATTATTTTTCTAAGGCAAAAATCCTACATTCATATGCTTATCTTAAAAGCTTAGTGGGTGTTACAGTACCCCGTACCTCATAAAAAGTTCGTCCTCGAACTTTAAAATAGCTCCGGGTACTTTTGTTTCATATCGTCCTCGCGTTCCCAGGTGGCTTCTTCAAATCGTTGATTCCGCCATAGAACCTTTACTAAGGGTATCTCTTTGTTCCTTAACCTCTTGACTTCTCGGTCCAAGATTTGAATAGGTCTACTTTCATAACTTAGGTCCTCTTGAACCTGTACCGACTGTGGCTCAATTACTTGATCTGTGCTGGGAATACACTTCTTGAGCATCGATACATGGAACACATTGTGAATGGCTGCCATGTCTGGAGGTAGTTCTAGTCTGTATGCGACTTGGCCCACTCTTTCTAAAATCCGGTACGGTCCTACGTATCGTGGGCTTAACTTGCTCTTCTTTCCGAACCTCATTATCCCTTTCATGGGGGATACTCACTACAAGAAAAACTGGATTTAACCACACCTAATAGACAACAGTTTTTGAAGAAATTGTTGTCTTTTTTCCATTTAACAACAGTTTTATTGAAAACTGTTGTTTTTCACCATAATGTTTTTTAAATAACAACAGTTTTTCAAAACACTGTTGTCTAATGTGTGTCAAAGACAACGATTTTAAAAAACTATTGTCTTTTAGTGTTGCTTATGTGATAATATACAACAGTTTTATTAAACTGTTGTCTATTGAATGTTGTTGAATCCTAAAAGCACAACAATTTTTTTAACTTCATGAAAAAAAAAAACTAAAACCCACTTCTCTGTAACTCTTCAAACAAACAAAAACCTATCTCTGACTCCTCCTTCGCGACTCCTCCGCGAAAGACACTCCTCCTCCAAATTTGACTTTATTTGGAGGTCAAATGATGGAGATCAAGTAGAATTAATATGAGTCGTTGATCCAGATCAAGAGAAATCTTCCTCCTTCATTCAGATCTAAGCCATCCAACCTTCCATCCAGATTTGAAGCTACATGGACCATTGGATCGAAGCAAGAAGGCAACTAGATCCGTACCACTCATCTTTTCATCAGCTAGATCAAATGGATCCATCTTCATCAAATCGGACGGCCCAGATTAAAGGAGGAGAAAACCATTCCCTTTCCTTTATTTCTTCGCACGGCATCAGTACCAGAACCCCCGATTCATCTCGCGCGGCTTCTCCTCGAGCTAGGGCTCGCGATGCCACCGCCCTTCCACTTCTTCTCCTTTACCAAAGGTGAAACAATCCTACTACATTTAACAACCTGTATTATCTTCTTTGTCAGGTTTTGTACCATTTCCAGGTTTGGGCATGGGACAATTGTTCGCTCTGTCCAAACTGTTCGCACGGCATGAATTGCGTGCTCGCAAGACAGCAATTGCGATACAAAGTTTTTTGATTTTATAGTTGTTGGTAGTGGTGTTGCTGGACTACGGTATGCCTTAGAAGTTTCAAAGTATGGATCTGTTGCTATAATTACTAAATCTGAACCTCAGGCGAGCAACACAAATTATGCTCAAGGTGGAGTTAGTGCTGTTTTGTGCCCTTCAGATTCCGTAGAGAGCCACATGCAAGACACAACCATTGCTGGGGCTTATCTTTGTGATGAAGAGAATGTTAAAGTAAGCTTCCTTGGTGTTTCTAATTTCACAATTTTATTCTTGATTCACGCATATTGGTATCCTGTAGCTTTTTATCTCTTGATGAAGTATGATCCACGTATGCTCATTGTGTATATTGTGATGGTATTTTAGTGGATAAGAATTTCGAAGCAGTGATCTGTGGCTTCTTTTTAATAGTAGATTATTAGTTATTACAAATATCTAAGAGGATTGTCCAATTACCTTCTAACATTGTCAACTCCAGGTTGTATGCACAGAGGGCCTAGATCGGGTAAAGGAATTAATTGCCATTGGTGCTTCATTTGATCACGGCGACGATGGGAAGTTACATCTAGCTAGGGAAGGGGGGCATTCTCATTGGTGCTTCACCTTACGACGGTCTTCTTCACTTCTTCCTACTGGGGTTCAGGCGGTAGAGGCAGAGGTTGGCGACGGTTCATTCCAGCACCTCCATTACTTCCGTTCATCTTCCATCCGAGGGGGTTCCTTGGTGGAAGATAGTCCTTTTAAATGTATATTAATAGTCAAATTTCTTCTTCAGTATCTGCGCAACTAGGGTAACTGAATCCACACTCAGATTTTGCTGGCTCAGCTATGGAAGAAAAGGAAATTAAATAATGTATAAATATACATATGCCTAATTGACTAAACTTTTACTTTTTCTAGTAACTAATTTTGTTGAAGGTCACTGACTATGAGCTTATTCCCGGAGAGAGGAATATCAGAGTAATTGAGGAGACAAAGCATGAATATGTGGATCTTGTGGCTGAACACATTTTGACCACAACTATTCATCCTCAGATCAATTCTTTTCTAGAAGGCTTCAATGAATTAGTGCCTAAGGAACTTATTTTAATATTCAATGACAAGGAACTTGAACTTCTTCTAAGTGGACTTCCAGAGATTGACCGTAAGTTTGTTTCTTGTTTAATTAAAAGTTAGAGTATTGTACTTCATTTAATTCATCTTGCATCATGCAGTTGATGATCTTCAAGCCAACACGGAGTATACTGGATATTCAGCTGCTTCTACTGTAATTCAGTGGTTTTGGGAAGTTGTTAAATCATTTAACAAGGAGGACATGGAGAGATTACAAAAATTTGTTACTAGAACATCAAAGGTATATTATGATAGTTTTATTGTTTTTTTACTTGACTTTTCTTGATTTTTGACAGGAGATACTACTGACACATAACTAGTTACTAACACAGGCAAAGAGAAAACCTAATTACACTTGAAAACAAAGCATCATATAGAAGTTGAAAATGAATGGTGCACGATTATGCAGCACTGTTGAATAAATACAGCATAATAAAAAAAGATTTAGCTGACAAATGCATCTCTTCTTGTTGATTTTCAGTGCACTTACACAATAGTATAGTAACATTTTGTTCCTAACAAGCAATTAAGGCCTTGCACGCATGGTGGGTTGAATAGTAAAGTTTGGTTGACAGGATTTATAATCTTTTGGATGTAATTCAGGTTCCCCTGGAGGGGTTTAAAGCATTATAGGGTATATCTGGTCCCCAGCAGTTTCAGATTCACAAGACATATGGTGCTCCTGAAAGGCTGCCCTCTGTACATACCTGGTAATGCCTTGCCACCAATTGTAAAATTCTTTCAGGGGTATAATTATGTTCTACATCTTGGTGTTTTCCATTCCCTCCATTCAATTATATTTTATTGCATTTGATGCTTTCATGTTTCTCTGTACTTGAATCTTAACCAAACATTAATAACTTTCAATCAATGTGCAGTTTTAACCAACTAGATCTACCAGAATACTCTTCCAGGGAACAATTAGAAGAAAGGTTGTTGCTTGCTATCCATGAAGCTAGTGAAGGCTTTGGTTTTGGTTAGACCTTGTGCCAGTTGATAACATATGACTATTTTCTCTCTGCCATGTACAGGTCAGTTGCTTTCTTTGATCTCTCAAATATATTGTTAGCCTTAATTTTTAGGTTAACTAGCTTATTTTGTACCAAAAATTAACTAACTGGTCTTTCAATTTTATAGCATGTCTATTTTATCATTTATTTTACCAATTGCTGATTTTGACCCATCAAATGCCTCTTTGAGTGAGGAGGATTTCTCTCGACCTGCCTAGGTGGGAGTATTGACTCACTACTCAGACTCAACCATTGGCTTAAAAGTTCTACTTGATAATCTCTCACCCTAACTTGAAAAACATTTCATTGGCAACAAGTCACCATATCACAATTTCCACTTAAGTCCCTGTCAATGCCCAGAAGTATGATGCATAAGCTAGGATCATTCTTAATCAAACAGCATGTAAAGTCTAGTGGTGACTCTATCAATCCCAACACCAAACCATTCTTTGTTAAGAAATTTAAGAGCCACCATATTGTTTCAAGAGGTTACCATTTATGTTACATAAATAGCGTTTTTTGCACTTTTGTTAGATGACTATATCAAATGGTTTTTATGGTTATGTAACATTTATGCAATGCAATTAGAATCACGCGTACAATTTAGTTTCTAATTTGTAATATATATCTTTTCGAATAGGTGTCCTCAAGAGTATTGGGAAGAATGCGGACAAGCTGAAAAATGAAGAGACTTTAACAAATTAAGGAGCACTAGGAGCTGCAATCCCTCCTCTTCACCGACATCTAAGTAGAAAATCTTGTGTTATATTGTTCTACCTTTGTTTTAATAGTGTTATCATTTTGTTGGTTGCTTATGAAATTTTGTTGGTTGCTTATGAAATTTCTTCAGAATGTTATAAATATTATTTTTGAATGTTAGAAAATTGTATATTAAATTTTATTTTGAAATTTAGTATTTTGAATGATTTATAATATTAGAAAATTGTGTATTAATTTTTTTTTATTTTTTTTCTAAAAAAGACAACGGTTTTCACCGTTGTCGTAGATAGTTTAAAACTGTTGTTGAAGACCCTGTTATTAAAGGTAGACGCTCAAAGACAACGGTGAAAAACTGTTGTCTTTGAAGGAAAAGACAACAGTTTTTCACCGTTGTAAAAAATGTTGTCTTTACCTTCAAAGACAACGGTTAAAAACTGTTGTCTTTTGCCATCCCTTTTAACAACACGGCCTTTAACAACAGTTCAAAATGACCTACGACAACGGTGAAAAACCGTTGTTGTTTGACTTTTTTCTTGTAGTGACTTTAAGGAATACCAAGTCTCCGATGTTGAATTCTAGCGGCCAGCGCCGTTTATCGGCATAATTCTTCTGCCGACTCTGAGCAGTTTCTATTCGTTGACGGATCTTTTGTATAGCTCGGGTGGTGTCATCAATAAGTTCCGTTCGGAACCCCATTTCCTTCTTTTTTTTTT